>NC_139943.1:6268702-6853702 GCF_963454915.1 Gymnoscopelus microlampas | reverse complement strand
ATATATATATATATATATATATATATATATATATATATATATATATATATATATATATATATATATATAACATAAATTAATAAATAAAGTTAAAAAAAATAGTTACTTTTTTTTTTAACTTCATTTATTAATTTATTTTTCCTTTTGTTTTTATTTTCGGGCCACATGTCATATAGTCCCTTTAAGTAAAAAATAAAATTGAGTACTTTTCCCACCTCTGTTCAGTTCACCTGGTAGTCAGGTAGATACTGACTGAGGCTCCACCCCTCTGCTGCCTCACTGCTCTGTCCAACCGTCCATACAGACAGAGAGACTCAACACGGAGCCGCCCGGAGAGACTAAAGGGCAATAAGAACTATTCTACAGGCTAACATTTACTCCTCTGGGGTTTTTTAACCGTCTCTGTCTAATACTGTCTCTATACTGTGTCGAGTGAAGAACCGGGTCCCTGCCTGTCTGTCCGCTGGAACCCGTGTCTGTGTCTTAATAAGTGTCTGTCCTCTCTCTCTGTGGAGATGACTTACGTGAGCACTGAGAACGTGTTTCTGTCCGCCCTGCAGCCCCACTCCTCGGTCACCACGTACGGCCTGCCCTCCATGGAGCTGAACGGAGGCTCCATGGGTCTGCAGGACGAGCTGTCCAAGGCCAGGAGGGTCCAGCAGCAGGTCCAGATGAGGATGGCCGAGAAGCAGAGCACCCTGCCCAGACAGAACGGAGGAGGAGGAGGAGGACATTACCAGACTACTTCAGGTATGAGAGGCTTATGTATATTACTGTGGTTAGGAGGAGTTATTCTTTCTTCTTAACGCTATGGTACTTTTACGATCCGATTTAATTCTAACAAAGACGGTTTTAAGATGTTAAAACCCTATTCTCTTTAGTGGCAACACTCTGAGCCCCCGAGCTCACCTCTAAAATACACTTTTTGACCAAAATAATAAAAATAATAGAACTTGTTTTAGTTGCTCCACTGCGCCCCCTACAGATGATGTCAATAGACAAATTCCATTGACCAGATCTGTAGGGGACGCAGTGGAGCAACTAAAACATTCAAAATCTGGTGAATTGTTTTATATTGTGGTCATAAAGTGTATTTTAGAGGTGAGGTGGGGGGATCAGAGTGTTGCCACTAAGGAGAGTAGGTTTATAACATCCTAAAACCGTCTTTGTTTAGGTGAGTAGTGGAAGTTTATTTTGTATTTCTTACTAAAGAGGAGAGGCTGTGCTACTGGGGGTGTGGAAGCAACGGCTGAACAGCAGTGGTGGATAAAGTACTACAATGTTTTACTTAAGTAAAAGTATCAATACTGCTATATAGAAATTCTTTGTTACGAGTAAAAGTCTCGAATTCAAAATGTACTTGAGTAAAAGTACAAACGTATTGGTATCAAAATGTACTTAAAAGTAAAAGTACTCATTGTGCAGAATGTCCCATTTCACAAGTTTTCAAATGTATAAAAGTCTTTTGAAAATAGCAGATCTACAAGCTCACAACACATTGTTTTCATACTATTTTCAAATGGCTGCAATGTATATAGGGCTGATATGAATAATACTATATTTTGTAATAATAATCAAAATCTACAAAGTAACTAGCAACTAAAAGTTTTCAAATAATTAAAGTAAAAGTACAATATTTGGATCTGAGAGTGGAGTAAAAAATATTGAACATTGGAAATACTCAAGTAAAGTAAAAAATACCTCAAAATTGTACTTATAAGTACAGTACTTAAGTACATCTACTTAGTTACTTTCCACCACTGCTGAACAGTAACATAGCAACTCCTTCTTTTTTTTGTGTGGTCTATATTTACTAGTTGAATTATTCTACCCTCTAGACTTGGTAAACTGGACCTGAATCTGCTCTGTATGTATTTAGGCTGCTTTTTCATCCTTGCAACCAAATTGATTCTTTGCCACAAAATAGCCGATCTATATGCATTCATGTGAGCTTGTAGATCTGCTATTTTTTTGGGCTAATGTTACCCACCAGAATATGGATGCCTGGCGTTCAAGTGGTTAAAATCAGTCTTCATTCCACAGTTCACACAGTCAGTGGCACATTGACAAGTATAGATCTATGTCAACGTAGAGTACGGAATGTGACCTCTTTCAACCTGTTGTCCCCCAGGCTGTTTTGAAGCACGGAAATCTTTTGAAACAATTACAAAAATATTCAGAAATGGCAGAAATAGACGATCTGCAAGCTCACAAGGTGTCGTGATGTGACGCCTTGTGAGCTTGTAGATCTGCTATTTTTTTTTTACTTGACACCATCATAAGACAAAAGCATGTCTAGGGTTTGGTTTTAATTTCGCCACTAGTTCCCAGTGTCGTGAGAAAGTGCTGCGGAAACAATATGCAGTATTAGTTTGTAGCCTAAACATGTTGTACAGTCACAGATGAGGAACTGTGTGTGTGTGTGTGTGTGTGTGTGTGTGTGTGTGTGTGTGTGTGTGTGTGTGTGTGTGTGTGCGTGTGCGTGTGTGTGTGCGCGTGCGCGTCATTCCTGAGCGCTTTGTGTGTGTGTGTGAGATTCCACAGCAGTCAGCTTGTTGTTCATCAGGCTGGGTGGATGAGGATTGATTTTTAGCGCTCAGCAGATCTCAGACAGTGGTGGAAAAAGTACTCAAATGTTTTACTTAAGTAAAAGTACCAATACTGCAATATAAAAATACTCGCGTTGTGAGCTTGTAGATCTGATATTTTCAAATAGCCTAGGTATAAAATAGGGCTAAAGTGGTTAATGTATGTTTCATTATATCATAGTTTATATCTGAAAAGTAACTAGTATAACTAAAGTTTTCAAATAATTGTAGTGGAGTAAAAGTACAATATTCAACTCTGAGATGTAGTGGAGTAGAAGTAAAAGTATTGGAAATTGGAAATACCTCAAAATTGTACTTAAGTACAGTACTTGAGTAAATGTACTTAGTTACCTTCCACCACTGATCTCAGAACAGTTCCAACACTAGTCTAGAACAGTGTAAAGAAAAGCACAGATCTCCGCCAGGCCTGGTTGCCTACCCAGGGCAGGGCTGTGTTAGTTGTTGTGGGGTGCCGTATATATTCAGGATACGAGGAAGCCGTGGGGGGGGCAATAGGATTTGTATGACAGGCAGTGGTTGAAAAAGTACTCAAATGTTTTACTTAAGTTAAAGTATCAATACTGCAATGTAGAAGTACTCTGTTACAAGTAAAAGTCCGGAATTCAAAATGTACTTGTGTAAAAGTAAAATAGCAGATCTACAAGCTCAGAACGCGTCGCATCGTTGTGAGCTTGTAAATCGACTATTTTCTAATAGCCTATGTAAAAAATAGGGCTAAAGTGGTTAATGTATGTTTTATAATATAATAATTGACATTTGCAAAGTAACGAGTAATTATTTATTTCTAATAATTGTAGTCGAGTAAAAGTAAAATGTTTGCCTCTGAGATGTAGTGGAGTAGAAGTAAAAGTACTGAAAACTGGAAATACTCCATTAAAGTAAAAAATACCTCAAAATTGCACTTAAAGGGACATTTCACCCCTGGAAGAAAATGACCCAATGGTAATGAAGTTTAGGACTCAATTATTATTATTTTTGTGTATGATCTGTGTTTTGAGATATCTAGTAATCTTCTACCTTCTCGTGACGTTATTTACGTCACGAAATGTTATGTCATTCCTTTTCCGCACTACATGTTGTCTCGACGCGTCTCACACAGACCAGCTCCAAAGACCGCCCCAATGGGGTGTCCCCACACAGTCACTCCCATTAGCTGCGCCCCCCGTTGCAGAGTGAGACTTTACTTTACCTGAGTTATCTTCTGATAGTTGTACTTGAATGTTGACATGAAATAATAATCCTGTGTAGTGTTGCATAAGCTCAAGCGTGAAAAAAAAAAGACAGCGTGGAGAGGCAGCTGGTAAACAAACCGTCGCGAAAGGCTAGGATAAAAATACCAAGGATTCGACAGTGATGTCACTACTATGCGACACGGAAGTAGAACTGCATGAAGATAGCAAGGATTTGACAGTGATATGACATCACTAACGAATCCTTGGACATATATGTAACTAGATGAACATGTGCTAGGTTGACGTTCTTCAGTCAGTGTTGCCAGATATTGTGAGAGAAATAAGCAACCAGGTCTAAGAAAACAAACCCAAAAGAGGATAACTAGGCCAACTTTACCTAGACATGTACATGGGATATTATATATTTGAAAATTGCCGATCTACAAGCTCACAACGCTTCGCTGCCCATTGTGAGCTTGTAGATCTGCTATTTACAAAAACATCTTGAGGGGGAAAAAGTGCAAAATGTGGAATATTTTTGACAAATATCTGTTAGGGGCTCCCTGGCACAAATTATAATTTCAGATGGGGGACTGTGGAAAAATACATGAACATGTTTGAGAACCACTGGTTTAAACAACAATCAAAACATTTGGAAACAAGCCCAAATATCAACTACATTTTAGAAAGAAGCCGCTTATAATAAGCAGACATGGCAACACTACCATGCTGTTTCAACGTCGTTGTTGGAGATCACACCCACACAGAATCTCCCCTGCCACAAGGAGGGGCAGTAAACCAAAAGCATTATGGTCATTGTAGTAATAAGCAGTCCAGTCAAAACCTAGTCAAACACACAGATTTCATTATTTTTATGGCCATAGGGTGCAAATTTTAAATTGTGCTACTGTTATCTACTACAAATACTATTACCATTGAGTGATTGCAGTTTCTTCCAGGGGTGAAATGCTCCTTTAAGTATTATACTTGAGTAGATGTACTTACTTTACACCACTATGTATGACAGGCGGTTGCAACTGTGGTCGTTGGTGGCGCCCCCTATGGGCATAAGTGTAAGGGGGGTTTGGAGGTGTGTTGCATAGAGGCCCCTCAACATGTGATTCCAGTTTGACGATGATTGGATGTTAAAAAGAAATAGACCCCGCCCACACATTTGTGAAGGCAATTACAGGCCATATCATCGATATGCCTGTTTTGACAGTGATTGTTACATGACTAATGAGATGATTTGTACCCCCGGGGGGTGTGGTGGTGGGGGAAATCACATTTTAGACAACAAACGGTGACATTTGTAGCATTTGTGGCGCTCCCGCCTCGCTATAGACAAATCCACAGACGCGCTGCGCTGCCTGCAAGGCAATCATAACTGCGGTGTCGCGGTGCGGAGAGGCAGCCGTTTGACACCGCAGTCATGATTGCCTACAGGCAGTGGTGTGTGTGAAGTAACTAAGTACATTTACTTAAGTACAGTACTATACTTAAGTACAATTTTGAGGTATTTGTACTTTTACTTGAGGATTTCCAATTGTCAATATACTTTTACTTCTACGTCTCAGAGGAAAATATTTCACTTTTACTCCACTACAATGATTTGAAAACTTTAGTTACTGGTTACTTTTGCAGATATAAATGATATTATGAAAGATACATTAACCACTTCAGCCTTATTGTTCACCTAGGCTATTTGAAAATAGCAGATCTACAAGCTCACAACGTGTCGCACCGCGACAATGTGTGATTCAAATTTTGGGGGAAATCAGACGCTGGGTTCATGATTTTTGGCAGTTTTTAGCTCGACGAGCCCCTCCCCCAAGCTTTGGAAGCCAATTGGAATGTAAATATGAACATTCGACTACTTGAGTAAATGTACTTAGTTACTTTACACCACTGGCAAAAAACATTGCCCCCCCCCCAGCCTGACACAAATAATAAACTGAAGCCAGTATCTAGTTCTAACAGTTCAACCAGCTTATATAGACTTGTATTTGACTGTTCACTGACATGAATACTGAAGCCATTATCCAGTTCTGCTATAATAGCTATTCTGTGCACTTCCTACTGCTGGGACTGTGAGACGAACAGTTAATGATCTACAGGCTTAGACAGGCAGGGCTTTCATCAGATTGTGTGTGTGTGTGTGTGTGTGTGTGTGTGTGTGTGTGTGTGTGTGTGTGTGTGTGTGTGTGTGTGTGTGTGTGTGTGTGTGTGTGTGTGTGTGTGTGTGTGTGTGTGTGTGTGTGTGTGTGTGGACAAGGTGAAAGCTCCTCTGTTGGATTGAGTTTCACTCTTTAGTCAGCCCTCCACACAGGTGTGTGTGTGTGTGTGTGTGTGTGTGTGTGTGTGTGTGTGTGTGTGTGTGTGCGCGCGCGCGCGACAGAGAGAGAGAGAGAGAGAGAGAGTGACAGGCTTGTAGTGTGAGTCAAATAGCTCTTTGTCCACCTTGGCAGACCGTCAGGCTAACTAACTTTTTAAGTGTGATTGTTGTGTAGAAAGGTCTCATAAAGACTACTCTGTCATCTAGAGCTCAAGTGTTCTTTACCTGCTCTGTAGGAAGGCTGTAGGAAGCAGCAACTTACACTTGAACTTATATCACATGGATTGTTATTACAGCCATACTAGGGGTGTGTAATTTCATGAAACGATACGATACGATATTGGGCTCACGACATCGATAGGATACGATATATGGCACTTTTTTATTATGAAAATATATGGGGGGGGGGAAAAAAGCTTATGAAAATATATGGGGGGGGGGAAGCAAATGCAAACAAATACTTCTGTTTTTGCATTTATTGCAGCAAAAAAAATATGTTTTTTTCAAAACGATATATATTTTTTTCAAACCGATACATATCGTCACGAAAACGTATCGCGATATATCGCGGGACAATATATCGGCACACCCCTAAGCCATACACATCTTTGGCCATTTAAAAATAGCCGATCAACAAGCTCACAATGCGTTGCATCGCGACGCATTGTGAGCTTGTAGATCGGCTATTTTTAAAAGATTTTTTAATACATTCTACAACTTGTGAAATGGGACATTCTGCATAAATGAGTAGCCTATGTTCTACTTTTGGTACTTTTAAGTACATTTTGATGCCAATACTTTTGTACTTTTACTCAAGTGAATTTAGAATTTCCGGACTTTTACTTGTAACAGAGTATTTTTTACATTGTAGTATTGATACTTTTACTTCAGTAAAGAATGTGAGTACTTTTACCACCACTGACCACAGTATATTTATTGTCACATAGCAGGTTTACAGGTGTAAAACAGTGGGTGATAATGTTGAGAAGGAGGAGGCCGTACGACTCTTAGCCACCATGCAAAAACATGTATTTAAATACAACCAACGACAATAGTCAATAGTCTTCCTCAGTGTAACAGAACTAACGGTTGAATTCTTTTCACTCATTCAACCTTTATTTATTTTCTCGGGGATACATTGAGGGCAGAGCCCTCATTTTCAACGATGCCGAGATTACAAGCATAGTACAACAGTGTAAATAATAATGACGATTAAAAAGCAACAGGATAAACAAGTTATAAATGTGAAAACAACAAAACAACAGAATAAAACAGTAATAAAGACAGCTTAATTAAAACAGTGACAGTCTAAAACAACAAGATTAGCCAGCAAGTTTTTAAATTGACCCAGTGAGACCATGGAATCCATTTTGTAATTTGTTCCAAGAGAAGGGAGCGTTAACCTGAAAGCTGATTTGCCTAGCTCGGTGTTAGCCTTGGGGACTAATAATGGGATGCATTGTACACACAAGTGCAATGATGTGTGTTGTATGGATAACCTGTGATGAACCTGAGAGCAGAGTGGTAGATGGCATCTAGGGGCTTAAGGGTGGTGGTAGCAGCATATCTATAAATGATGTCCCCATAATCTAGGACAGAGTAGGACAGCCTGTATGCTTTTTTTCCTGCAAAATAAAGGGAAACAACATTTATTTCTGTATAGTAAACATAGTTTTGCCCGCAATGATTTGACCAGGTTATCAATATGAAATTTGAAGGTGAATCAATCCATATGCCCAGATACTTGTAATGTTGGACTCCTGAGGAGGAGGCGGGGGTCCCTTGTGTTTGCCGTAAAGCAGGACTAACTGCTAAACCCTGAGGAAGAGGCGGGGGTCCTTTGTGTTTGCCGTAAAGCAGCACTAACTTAAACCCTGAGGAAGAGGCGGGGGTCCCCTGTGTTTGCCGTAAAGCAGTCAGAGGGTGAAACTCTGTTTTTTTGTTCAAGCTTCCATTGTTTGTTGTTTTTAGGAAAGGGGAGAACAAGAAAAACGGGTTAGATATTCAAATATTCCTGATATGAGCGTGAGATGATATACGCACATTACAAGTAGGTCAGGTATTCAAAACAAGGCCGTGGTATGAGGCAGTTAAAACCAGTGGTGTAAAGTAACTAGGTACATGTACTCAAATACTTTAGTTAAGTACAATTATTGGAGTATTTAAAATGTTCTGTACTTTTACTTCTACTCCACTAACATCTCAGAGTCAAATATTGTACTTTTACTCGACTACCGGTACAATTATTTGAAAACTTTAGTTACTTTGTAGATTTTGATTATTACACAAAACATACATTAACCACTTCAGACCTATATACATTTCGGCCATTTGAAAATAGCCGATCTACAAGCTCACAATGCGTCGCGATGCGACGCATTGTCAGCTTGTAGATCTGCTATTTTCAAAAAGATTTGTATACATTTGAAAACTTGTAAAATGGGACATTCTGCATAATGACTACTTTCTACTTTTGGTACTTTAAAGTACATTTTGACACCAATACTTTTGTACCTTTATTCAAGAAAATTTTGAATTCCGGACTTTTACTTGTAACAGAGTATCGCTATGTTGCAGTATTGATACTATAAGTAAAACATTTGAGTGCTATTTACACAGCATGTTGTTCTGTTCTGTGTTTCAGAGTCTTAATAATAACCGTGTGGGTCTGATGGCACATAGTGTGATATACTTGGCATTTCTCTGGCCTTGTGACATGTCTGCTGTGTGACATGTGTGTCCTAATGTTTGGGAACATTAGTAGGCTGAGCTGTCTGTCTGTCTGTCTGTGTAGTTTATGAGCCATAATTCCCGGTTGTACCAGGACAAGGTGGATGTCTCACATACCAGCAGCACCTTTTTTATGGCTGTTTTTGTTTTATTTATTTTTCTGCGGCTGACATCAGCTCTTGTGTAACATAGACATGCTGTGCTGTGTTGAGCCTGATTTTATATGATATTATATTGATTTATACTAATGCCGTCGTGTCACTCACGTGTCTAAAATAGCAGATCTACAAGCTCACAACAGATCTGCTATTTTTGATGCACCTTACCATAGTACGACGGATCATGATTTAGGCCAGTGGTTCTCAAACGTCTTAATTTCAAGGACCCACAAAGCGAGTACAAATGGAACCATTGGAGTTCCATTTTTACACTCAGAGTTACAGACCCGTAAGGGTCCATTTGGTTCCATTTGTAACACTCTCAGAGTTACAGACCCGTAAGGGTCCATTTGGGTCCCAGAAGGCCATGTTGCCATTAACAACTGTCACCTTACATTACAGTTACTATACAGAATGTCACCTTACATTACAGTTACTATACAGAATGTAGGCGTTTAGCAGAGTCTCTGATCCAGAGTTACCTATAGATGCAAAAGATCTGAATCAGCAGAGTAAGCATGTACTCTTAAGTCAATAAAACAACAAGGTCAATAAATAGACACTTAATCCATTATCAGACCGGGAACGCATCTGTGTCATTTTAAGATTTCTTTGGCTATTCAAAAAATAGCAGATATACAAGCTCATTGCGCGGCTATGAGCTTGTAGATCTGCTATTTTTCTTTTAAGATCTTGAAAATGTGTGAAAATCTTTGAATATACGTATATATATATATTTCTAAAGCGAATATTTGTAACTAAAATCTTTGCTTCTGGGGGATTCTACAAATGTCTTCTAGTTTTTGAAAAAACTTACGTTGCTATAATATCAGTGGTTCTCAAACTGTTCATGTCAAGGACCCCCACAATGATATGTATTTGGGCTGCGAACCCCCATCTCAAGATACCCCCAGAATCAAAGATCTTAGTTAAAAAATGTTGCTTTAAAAACTATACATATTCAAAGATTTGCACAAATGTTCACGATTTTTCAAAAATAGCAGATCTACAAGCTCATAGCCGAGCTATGAGCTTGTAGATCCGCTATTCCCGCTCCCGCTGTTTCCGGTCTTAAAGGGATAGTTCACCCCCAAAACGACTTTATTTTTATGGATTAGTCACCCCATGGAGACTTGAATTCATGGATATTTTTTAGTTTTTGTCACATTCCTAAGACAATAATTTGATGACCGGCAGTGGTTCCGGTAGGAGACACGAAGAGTCTCCTTTGTGTCTCCTACCGGAACCGCTGCCTACCGGTCCGCTGGTCATCAAATTATTGGCTTAGAAATGAGAGAAAAAACAAGTCTCCATGGGGTGACTAATGATGGATTAAGTACAGTGTAGAGAGAAGAACAGTGTAACAATGCCTCAGAAACCCTAGGATACCGTAGGATAGCAGGTAAACATGCTGAACCTTCAGCATCTGTCATAACATCATGAATCTGGCTGTCCAAATAGCATTCTGAACATTCTGTGGTCAACAAGACATCCAGCAGGCTCTGCAACTGTACACACGCACGCACGCACGCACGCACGCACGCACGCACGCACGCACGCACGCACGCACGCACGCACGCACGCACGCACGCACGCACGCACGCACGCACGCACGCACGCACGCACGCACGCACGCACGCACGCACGCACGCACACACACACACACACACACACACACACACACACACACACACACACACACACACACACACACACACACACACACACACACACACACACGTCATGTCACAATAACAATACCGTGGCTTGTGGCTTTCTAGGAAGCACTAAGACAGCATTCCCCAAAAACATTTCCCATCCCTCACCCACACCCATACACACACACACACACACACACACACACACACACACACACACACACACACACACACACACACACACACACACACACACACACACACACGCTTTTTGGCATTATTTTTACTATTTTGAAAAACATTTTTAAATTGTTCAAATAGCCGATTTACAGTCCATGTAGATTTGCTATTTGAGCTATTTTAAAATGTTTTTCTAAATATTAAAACATGCCAAAAAAAGTTTATGCATGAGGTAAGGATTAGACATTTAGGCCCCTATTCTGCAGCCCGCTAAACCCCTAAACGTTACCCTAAACCTGTTAAATACGGATAATGGAGCTGCGTTGCCCCAATATGTTATTCTAGCACCTGCGCTACCCGTCCCCCATTATGCCGACTCCGTTATTTGCGCGTGGAGGCGTGCCCGTGGGCGTGTTGTTGCTATATCCCCCAAGTTGCCATTCTGCAGACACACATGGGTACGGCTTTGGGGGGGGGGGATAGTGGATTCTAAAAGCACCCGCCAAGTGCTCGCAGACACTGCAATGGCTTTGTGCGTTGGACCATGAGCTGTGTTGCCAGCCTTGGCTAGAAATAAGCAACCACAGGTCTATGAAAACAAAAAGAAGCGACTATAAGGCCACATAAGCACTTCAAACTAGCTTTCACAGCCCCTAAATATTTCAGCCTGGCTCGACTAATAATTGACAAATTAGGGCCAGACCAGCCCGTCAGTCAATTTTCTAAAGAAGGCTTTTTTCTCATTAAATCTTGGTAATTCGTTAACAGGAGTCATTCTACCCTATTTCCAACAGTCTACATGTTATTTAAAAAATCACACCCTGTGTGAAGGTAGCGGCGCCTTTGATACATTTTGTCATCGATATGTGTTTATAATGTGTTTATAGCCACGTGTCATGTGAAGCTTGACCAATCACTTTGTTGACGCACCTGACCAATCAGAACGTTGACGGACCTGACCAATCAGAACGTTGACGGACCTGACCAATCAGAACGTTGACGGACCTGACCAATCAGAACGTTGACGGACACGGACAAAGTCAGGTATAGAGCAGGATCCGCTCTATACCTAAAGGTATAGAGCGGCTAGCGCCGCTAAAAACAGCATGGAGCAAATAGGCTATATAAATACATACACTGGCCCTATAACCATTTGAAAATATATATTTGGTTATTCTATGAAATATATTTTAAATTGAGATATTTTCGTTTTTTCCATATTGCTGTCATGTCTTAATAAAATCATGCTTTTAACAAGCAAAATAAGCAGTACAAATAGATACGTTTGGATTACTTTGTTTGATGGCATTGAGAAATCACATCCAATGCTACCTCGTACTGCCCGCTGCCTGCTCTTGTCATTTGAAGAAATAATCCAATTTGTCTGAAGAGCCATTCTATATGTCATGTTGGTTTAAACTTTAAAGAGTGCTGCGCAGTGACAGAAAACAGCTGGCTGATTGATTGATTTGACCTACTTTTGCGCTATGGTGATTATTAGCTGCTTAGCAGCTGTGTAAGAATAGTATTACATATTTTAAATGGCTTTCATATACGACAAGTTACTTGTGAACACAATACGCTACAAATTAATTAATATATGAATTTATTTGGATCAAAAAAAGACCCAAAGCCCAACACATTTGGACCCGGTCCTGCCGGTGCAGACGGTCCAGGTCGGGTCCCGTTGGGTTTGGGCTAAAATCTTAAGCACTTACATTTTTTATAAGATGATGGATCATCTGTGATTTTCATTTTGGCTGCTGTCTCCAGCTGCAGGTGAATATTATATTATATATTAAATATATTATATTATTATTATATTCCCCACTAAACGCTACGTTCATGTTTACTGCATGGGGTTCTCAATCTTTTCAGGCCATCGCCCCCCCCAAAATAACCATGTTTGAACTGGGGACCCCCCCATTTTGTTTGACTCGGTTCCACAGATATATTGTGAACATAGCAGATCTACAAGCTTGCCAGGCGTTGGGAGCTCCATTGTGGTCTCGACCCACAGGTTGAGAACCACTGCATTAAAAGCTCCAAGCAAGTTACATGTCTAGTATGTTGTTGACCACGTAATGTAATGTTTTTGGTTTAGTGTTTCATGGCCAATCTACACCAGACTTTTCAAAGCGCTCGTATGCGTGGCGCGTATGCGTGGCGCGTATGCGTGGCGCGTAGAGCGTGTTTGTTTAGATCCAATTGATATCAATGATAGCGGCTACACCAGGCGCGCGGATACGCGAGTCCCGCATATGCAGGCTTTAAAATAGGACTGGATCTAAAAGTGCGTATATGCGTGTGTGTGCGAAAAAAGTCTGGTGTGTTTCCAGAGTCATGCGCTGCTCGATCGCGCCTCATTGTTTATGCTGCCCAAAATAACAGATCTGTAAACTGTCGACACGACATGAAAGAGCGCGTTGATAGCTTGTATGTCTGTTATTTTGGGTAGGTAGGCGACGCACAAACGCATCGCAGCAATGTGTCTGGGTTTGAGAGGCCATGATTTATGTAAAGTGTAGCTCTGTTCGGGATTATTGAACAAAGGTGGATGATGAAAGATATCGGGACAATATGGATGTAGCCTAAGTTAACTGCGTCACTTCAGAGGAAACTGTAAGCTATACTTCAGAGATGTTTACACACCCCTGGAATCCATTAGAATGGTGGAAATAGAAAAATAACAGCCAACATGAGTACATATTGACCTTTCCTAAAACTGGCCAATTTATTAGAGCCATATGCTAGATGTCTAAACCTATCCTAACCTCTAAATGTCTAATCCTAATCCTAACCCCAACCTGAATCTTTCCTAATTGTACTCCAGAGTCCCCAAATCCTTTTAAAACTTAAAACAACCATTTCTCTCATGAGAACCAGGACAATTTCTCAAATTCTTGTGACGTCACTTAGCCCTCGAAAGCATTATAATACACACACGCGCGCGCACACACACACACACACGCACACGCACACGCACACGCACACGCACACACACACAGTGTGCTGGAGGCAGGTTGGTGTGTGTGAGGAGGTGATGCAGCGTGCAGAACAAGTCATAACAGAGAGAAGAAGAGAAAACATTTACACCCTCCCTGACCCTAAGCATGTGTCACCTTAACACAACACACTTCTCTGTCTGTTCTGAACACCTTTTACAGGTGTGTGTGTGTGTGTGTGTGTGTGTGTGTGTGTGTCTGAGTGTCAGTTTTACTGGTAGCATTTTAACATTTCTTTGGCTATTCAAAAATAGCAGATCTACAAGTAAGACGCGCGAACGCTGGAAGCGAACTCAGCTCGAAATATCAGAGCATTGTCTACATTCCTGCGTTCTTCATGGGCACAAAATATTTTGAGATGGGGTCCACGGCCAAATACATGTCATGTTGGGGGTCCTTGACATGAAAAAGATTGAGAACGACTGATATTATAGCAACATACGTTTAAAAAAAAGACATTAGAATCCCCCAGAAACAAATATTTGAGTTACAGATGTTTGCTTTAAAAAAAATATATATATTCAAAGATTAGCACCAAATTTCAGTGTGTGTCTGTGTGTGAGAAGCAGCCAGATAGAGTGTGTGTGTGTGTGTGTGTGTGTGTGTGTGTGTGTGTGTGTGTGTGTGTGTGTGTGTGTGTGTGTGTGTGTGTGTGTGTGTGTGTGTGTGTGTGTGTGTGTGTGTGTGTGTGTGTGTGTGTGTGTGTGTGTGTGTGTGTGTGTGTGTGTGTGTGTGTGTGTGTGTGTGTGTGAAGCAGCCAGATAGTGTGTCATTCAGGGTGTGGCAGGGAAGTGTTTTTTATTTTATTTCTGTTGCTGCCGAGCTCTCAGAGACTACACCGACCGGTTTGATACCTGTCCCCTACAGCTACACACACACACACACACACACACACACACACACACACACACACACACACACACACACACACACACACACACACACACACACACACACACACACACACACACACACACACACACCTGGTGAGACTCTCTCCCTTTGATCTGGCAGAGAGTTTCCATCAATGATTGACTCAGTCAGTGTGTCTCAGTGTTCTAACTGTTTTATAGGAGTATATTATGTACAGTTATTTTCTCTCTGGGTTTGTTCACACAGCAGAGGAGATTAGTGGCTGTTTGTCTCCATAAGCTTGGAGTGGTTTAGTCTGACTGATGGAGTAGATTTGTATTCAGTGGTGTAAAGCAACTAAGTACATGTAATCAAGTACTGTACTTATAAGTACAACTTTTAGCTATTTGTACTTTACTTGAGTATTTCCAATTTCCAATACTTTTACTTCTACTCCACTACATCTAGGATCCAAATATTGTACTTTTCTTTACTCCACTACAATTATTTGAAAACTTTAGTTACTAGTTACTTTGTAGATTTTGATTATTATTACAAAACATACATTAACCACTTCAGCCCTATGTACATTTTTGCTATTTGAAAATAGCCGATCTACAAGCTCACAATGCGTCGCGATGCGACACATTGTGGGCTTGTAGATCTGCTATTTTCAAAAAGATTTTTATACATTTTATACGTTTGAAAACTTGGGAAATGGGACCTCCTGCATAATGAGCACTTTTACTTTTGGTACTTTAAGTACATTTTGATACCAATAATTTTGTACTAAATAAAATTTTTGTGAATTTGCAATTCTGGACTTTTAGTTGTAACAGTGTAATGACATAACTTGTAATTGATACTCTTTCTTAAGTAAACAATGTGAGTACTTTCTCCACCACTGAATATCATACGATGCAATATGCCTTATTGTTCTGATGGGGAGGCTTGTCTTGGAACTGAAACGCTGCGAGGCAAGGCCAGGCTGTTTGTATTGTATTGTAGCACATGATGTCAGCAACAAGATCATTAAAAAACATTAGACCATAAGGCTAAAAAGATATGATTAAAAAAACAAAAAAAAAACAGTAAAAGGTAGCAGCAGCAAACAGAGAGGACTTCCGCTTTGATTTAAAAGAATGGAGACTTGTAGTAGACCTGCAGTTTTCTGGGACTTTGTTCCAGATATGTGGAGCATAAAAACTAAATGCTTCCCTTTAAATGATATCGGTACAAGATCAGAAATCTTGAACCTAAACCATTGAAAGCTTCATAGACCAAAAGTTGTATTTTGACATAATTTCTCTGACACACAGGGAGTCAGTGTAAATGGTAAATGGTGCATTTATATAGCGCTTTTATCCAAAGAGCTTTACATAGATTGTGCATTACATTCACCCATTCACACACACATTCACATACCGATGTGGGAGGAAACCATGCAAGGCACCAACCTGCTCATCGGGAGCAATTAGGGGGGGCATTATTAAACATTCTACTAGCGGTTAGGATGGGTAGTCTAGACACAGATGGATGTTTGAAATGGTTGAGGAAACAATGAGCGTTTCTGTCGTTGTGTGTCAGAGACTAAACACTGGCTGTCACAATTAAAACATGTGAGTTGACAATTAATTGTCATGCAAATAATTGTGATTAATGTTAAAGAGTAAAACAATTATTTTGGTTTGCCTTTTTAGGCTTTGTTCTCAGAAATTGCAGTTTAAATATTCAAAGAAATTACTGACAAATTCAAAAAATCTCATACTTGTGTCAGTTGTGTGTATGGAATGTAAAGATTGTGGAAATGGCTGAGGTTACAACGATTATGTAATAGTTGTGACAGGCCTATCAGTGTGGAGATTATGGGACGGGTCAGACACACACACACACACACGCGTGCGCACGCACACACGCGTGCGCACGCACGCACGCGCACACACACACACACACACACACACACACACACACACACACACACACACACACACACACACACACACACACACACACACACACACACACACACACACACACACTGTTCAGTAAATGTACATATATATATATATATATATATATATACCTGTGTGTGTGTGTGTGTGTGTATATATATATATATATATATATATATATATATATATATATATATATATATATATATATATACCTGTGTGTGTGTGTGTGTGTGTGTATATATATATATATATATATATATATATATATATATATATATATATATATGAACACATGCCTATAGACATAGACTGCACACATACTGCATACCTTGACCTAGTTATGATAACGACCATGCAGACATACCCTGGTCATTTGTTCTCATGTTTTTGTCACTTGTTTTTTATCATTTAGATCAGTGGTTTTCAACCCTTTTCATGTCAAGGACCATTATTTATTCGGCAGTTGAGCCACGGACCACCATTTGATGAGATTTAGACTCTCAGACCCAAAACCAGAATATTTTGTTATCGTTGGATAAGATTTTGTCCACAATTCCATGCTCTATTGATGTTGGTACCATAGGAGAGATAACAGGCACACGTTGAAAACGTCAAAATATATATTTTTTAATGACACATTGGCTGCCAAAGACGCAGATCTGCGTTTTATTGAATCTTTTTTAATTTGACCCAAAGACCAAGGAGATATGATTTTTCGAAGATTTAGACTCCCATCCACTTCCTTGTTAACTTAAAACTTAAAAATTCTGTATCTCGGCTCCTGAGTACCGTACTTTTGTTTTTTTCATTGAAAAATCTCTGGCAGTCTACTGCAAAAAATCTGAAAGAATTGGCAGCCAATGTGTAAGTAATGTAGCCTGGTAAACCCTCCCTCCGGAAATCTCATTTCCATTCGATCTCAGGAAGGAGTCTGGCATGATTGCTCATTCTGCAATATTGGCTGTGGGCTGGAGTTGGGCGGGAGTAATACCGTTGACTGACAACCCCTTCAACCAATGATCGTTTTTCCCCTTCAGCCAATCAGCAGTTCATGTTGACGAGCTCCAGACTATGTGACGCAACGGGACTTTTGGGACGGCCATGCCGAAAATAGGTTGCCTTATTGGGATACATGCGTGTCACTCCCCGCCCCTGCCCGTTCTCTAAATTTATATTTTTAAATAGGCTCTGTCATGATTAATTGACCACATATATGAAGTTAAACAACTAAATTCTATCCAAACGATATGTTAATAGTAAATTCCGTGCCTCAAAAAAGAAGTTTGAGAGCGTTTTAAAACCGAAAGTAAGAAGTGAAGGCACTCGCACAAATAACAATGGCTGCCGTTCGTCTTTTGTCGGCGGCTCTCAGGCTGCACTCGGCTTCATTCGGGCTCACTCGAACTCGCCACCTGATTGGCCAACGTAAGCTGTCAATCACAGAACGATGAGCGACGACGCTGATAGGCGCGGTTAGGTCCTGATTTCGCTGGAAACTCCCCAATATTGCAGAATGGGCGTTCATGCCAGACTCCTTCCTGAGATCGAATGGAAATGAGATTTCCGGAGGGAGGGTTTACCAGGCTATAAGTAATGCAGATGTTTAACAATAATTTAACTCTTGAGAGAGTAAATTGAAACCAAATGGACCCGTAAGGGTCCATTTGGTTTCATTTTACGCTCTCAAGAGTTAAAGATCTATAATGGTCCATTTGGTTACCAACTCTCCATCATGTAGCTGGGGACCACCTGGAACCTCCTCAAGGACCACTGGTGGTCCCCAGACCACTGGTTGAAGACCCCTGATTTAGATGGCAGGTTAAACAGACGGATGCTTGGCTCATTGTTTACCTGGTGTCCTGTAGGAATAACA
Organism: Gymnoscopelus microlampas; assembly: GCF_963454915.1. Taxonomy (NCBI): domain Eukaryota; kingdom Metazoa; phylum Chordata; class Actinopteri; order Myctophiformes; family Myctophidae; genus Gymnoscopelus; species Gymnoscopelus microlampas. The sequence goes on along the minus strand of NC_139943.1, from coordinate 6,835,175 downwards.
TATTGTTATATCAATAGTATAATGTTTAGACGGATACTGCTGGGTTCTTGGTTTACCTGTGATCCTAGTTCACTGAAGGCACTACACTGTGACTGCAGTGGTGTATAAAGTAACTAAGCACATTTACTTAAGTACTGTACTTAAGTACAATTTTGAAGTATTTGTACTGTTGTTTTGATGAGTTAAGGTGAAAATGTTTCTACATTTTTCAAAATGTTTCTACATTTTTCAAAATGTTTCTACATTTTTCAAAATGTTTCTACATTTTTCAGACATAGCAGAAATCTACAAGCTCACAATGCGGTACATGTCATGGACAAGCTTGTAGATGATGTTTTCCCCACTTCTTCTGCATGTCTGTCACTGTCATACCATGCAGTATAAAACACTGTACTAGGATTACGAAAAACAAAAAACAAAACATTAAAAGATACAATAGGAGAGACAAGGTTTCCTGGCTGACAGCAGTGATATAGTGAAGTGAGATGGGGAAGTACCTGTACTTTGTCTCTATGTGTAACAGTTATGGAATTGATATTTGTAAGTGAAGGTGTCATGGAAAAGGGGGAAGCGTTCTATTAACTCATTCAATCCAGCATTTGTGTCATTTTAGATTTTTTTGGGCTATTCAAAAATAGCAGATCTACAAGCTCATGAAGCGGCACCCAAGTGCTGCGCTACGAGCTTGTAGATCTGCTATTTTTTGAAAAATCGTGAAAATGTGTGCAAATCTTTGAATATATCTTTTTCTTTTTTTTTACCAAACCGAATTTGTAACTCAAATCTTTGCTTCTGGTGGGTTCTATAAATGTCTTCTAAATTCTAACAGTTTTCTGAAAAAACTCAGGTTACTATATATACTGTATCAGTGGTTCTCAAACTTCTTTCATGTCAAGGACCCCCATCTCAAAATATGTTGTTCCAGGGAGGGCAGGGGCCTCCCCAGAAGCAAAGATTTGAGTTTAAAATGTATATAGGCTATATATATTCAAAGATTTGCACACATTTTTACTTTTTTTTTTCACTTCAAAAATTGCAGATCTACAAGCTCATAGCGCGGCACTCGGTGCCACACTATCTACAATCTTTTGTGGGGTGAAATATTCCTTTAATGTTTTTCTTTTCTCTCTCCAGAATATGGAGGCTCTTCTTCCACCACAAAGTACCAGACCTACAACCCAGGGTTCACCTCCAAGTCCTCCTACATGTACACAGCCTCCAGACCTGGACCCGTCATGGTCAGTACCTCACTCACAGTGTGTGTGTGTGTGTGTGTGTGTGTGTGTGTGTGTGTGTGTGTGTGTGTGTGTGTGTGTGTGTGTGTGTGTGTGTGTGTGTGTGTGTGTGTGTGTGTGTGTGTGTGTGTGTGTGTGTGTGTGTGTGTGTGTGTGTGTGTGTGTGTGTGTGTGCGTGCGTGCGTGCGCGTTCTAATTCAGTTAATTCGTTTTTAGAGCGGATTTCCTAGTTTCTATTAGATTTTATTTTTGAGAATGCTGATTTTTTGTAATACTTTGGGCCCTTTTCAATCCTGCACCAAGGATTGAAAAGGGCCTGCATTATTTCGTTAGCTAGGTTTGTTGTGAGGACAATTTCCCTACAATTTCCCTGGTTCCTCACAAATAGAATAGAATGGGTTTTTTTTACGGTTAAAAGAAAGGTCTTTAGAGTTAGGCTTATACTTAGGAAAAATGTTCAGGTTGGGGTTAAGTTTAGGATTATGCATTTAAAGGTTAGGTTTAGGGGTTAAGGTTGGACTTAATGCCTGTGTGTGTGTGTGTGTGTGTGTGTGTGTGTGTGTGTGTGTGTGTGTGTGTGTGTGTGTGTGTGTGTGTGTGTGTGTGTGTGTGTGTGTGTGTGTGTGTGTGTGTGTGTGTGTGTGTGTGTGTGTGTGTGTGTGTGCGCGGTAGGTATGTAACACCAGGCTGTGATAATCTCAGCCCAGGCTCTAGATTCTTTCTCTCTGGTCCATCAGCTCAGTTCAGACCCTGAACACATGTTACTATAACGAGGAGATGATGTCATCATGTTGTTGTCACGGCTCCATTCAGCTGCTTGGTGGAGAGAACACACTTTGAGCTGGAGAATAAAGTCTAGATGTTGATGATGAATCATCTACAGCTAACCTCCATGTGATGAGAGTTCATTAGAAACAAACCCAGTGCGGTGTAAAGTAACTAAGTACTAACTGGAGTATTTCCAATTTTCAGCACTTTTACTTCTACTCCACAACAGCTCAGAGGAAAACATTGTACTTTTACTCCAGTACAATTATTTGATAACTTTTAGATTATTATTACAAAACATACATTAACCACTTCAGCCCTATATACATTTTGGCCATTTGAAAATAGCCGATCTACAAGCTCACAATGCGTCGCGATGCGACGCATTGTGAGCTTGTAGATCTGCTATTTTCAAAATATTTTTATACATTTGAAAACTTTGTGAAACAAGACATTCTGCATAATGAGTACTTTCTACTTTTGGTAAATTTTTATACCAATACTTTTGTACTTTTACTCAAGTAAATTTTGAATTCCGGACTCTCGCTTGTAACAGTACAGAGTATTTCTACATTGCAGTATTGATACTTTTACTTAAGTAAAACATTTGAGTACTTTTTTCCACCACTAAACAAACCCCACTCTCCCCCGGAAGCTGTCTTTATCTGACCAATCACGACACACGCTTTTCATGACTCGAGGAATGTAAACAAACCTGCCCGGCGTCCATGTAACTTCCTTGTGCGCTACAGCAGTGGTTTCTCAAACTTCTTCATGTCAGGGACCCCCAAAATGATATGCATTTGGCCGCGGACCCCCATCTCAAAATATGTTGTTCCAGGGACCCCCCCAGAAGCATAGATTTGAGTTACAAATGTTAGCTATAAAAAATATATATATATATACTAAGATTTGCACACATTTTGTACGATTAAAAAAGAATAGCAGATATACAAGCTCGTAGGGCGGCACAGAGCCTTGAGCTTGTATATCTGCTATTTTTTGAATAGCCAGTACTTCCTGTACTTCCACTCAGTTCAACATAGGGCAGGGCCAATCATGTGACTTCAAATCCATATCGTGATTATTTCAAACCTTTTGTCTTGATTATAATTAGTGAACCATTATTTTATACACTTCCTTTTTTTTCTTCACTGACCTCATAGTTTTCTGACGCCTGCACTGTATATATTACAGGCGTGACATTTTTGCACAATCAACAAGTAGAACACACACATCCCATTAAAATATATATATATATATTTAAAAGTATTAAAAGGGCGATTCAGGGCGATTCTGCACACTGAAATATTTTTCCAAACATAAATGGTTTATTACCACCGTTAATCCATTGAGACCTGAAGCCGATTCTACATGTCTCCTAAATCCCAACAGTTTTCTGAAAAACGTATGTTTCTATATCAGTGGTGCTCATCTTTTTCATGTCAAGGACCCCCAAAATTATATGTATTTGGCCGTGGACCCCCATCAAAATATTTTGTTCCAGGGACCCCCAGAAGCAAAGATTTGAATTAAAAATGTTCACTTTAAAAATATATATATTTCAAAGATTTGCACACATTTTCACGTTTAAAAAAAAATAGCAGATCTACAAGCTCGTAGCGCGGCACTCGGGGCCGCGCTATGAGCTTGTATATCTGCTATTTTTGAATAGCCCAAAGTGTAAAATTATGCTTTTTAGCTCAAATCTAAAAATGACACAGTTCCAGGTCTTAATAGGTTAAAATATATATATATTTAAAAGTATTAAAAGGGCGATTCAGGGCGATTCTGCACACTGAAATATTTTCCAAAACATAAATGGTTTATTACCACCATTAATATGATGTTTGGAGCCTATAGTGGCTCTTCCTCGGGTTAGTTGCCCAGAACCTACTTCAACCTCTATTTTATTTTATGCAATGAAACCACACGGTTACAGCAGTTGGAGGATAAACCCAACTATGTCCTAAGACTTATTTCCATTGTGGTTCCTCTCACTAGCAACAATTAATAATAAGTTAATACAAAACATACACAAACTGAAAAACGGTGGCTCTTTCCCTCTGGATGTCATTGTAATGCGTGTCGTCATGTCGTGATTTGGTAGCCTACGGGAGTGCTTGGCAGACCACCGTCTCTATTGGTCGGCTGACTTTCCACAGTGTATATCTAGCTGATGAAGATGATGATGGCTAAAAGTCAGTTTATATAGAGGTTAATAATACAGAAAGGGTTTATGAATGCGCTAGGGCAGTGGTTTTCAACCTTTTTCGCGTCAAGGACCCCCAAATTGACACATATTAGCCCACGGACCCCCTTTTGAGAAGATATACCAGGGACTCAACCATTTTGATTTATTGAGGGTCCCATTCTACACTGTATCATCATCATTAGTGTTTATTTAACTCTGAGAGTGTACAAATGGAACCAAATGGACCCGTTAGGGTCCATTTGGTTCCAATTGTACACTCTTAGAGTTACCGACACATAAGGGTCAATTTGGTTCCTAATTATTAATTTGGCTGGGGACCCCCTGAAACCCCCCCAAGGACCACTGGTTGAAAACCACTGCGCTAGTCCGTTTATATAGTAATTGCTTCTCTGCTGGCTATACCGAAAGACTTTATAAATAGATGGAGACGACCGTCTTGTGCAGCCGTTTGCCAACTGTTAAAATAAGTTAACTCTATTCATATTGTTTTTTATATGAATGGAGATAAGTGTTCAACAGTAGAACGAGCGAGTTGAGGAGGAGATTTTAGACTGCGAGCAGCCCTGTTAACCCCCGCATCCCTGTGATAATGATATAGCCAATGTCCATGTCACTGTGTCCCCAGGCCCATACCAATGTCCCAGCACTCTGTATGTCATTATAATGTCCATGTCACTGTGTCCTCAGGCTCGGCCCATGTCCCAGTACTCTGTATGTCATTATAATGTCCATGTCACTGTGTCCCCAGGCCCATACCAATGTCCCAGTACTCTATATGTCATTATAATGTCCATGTCACTGTGTCCTCAGGCTCGGCCCATGTCCCAGTATGGAGGTATGTCAGGAGGCTACACGTCCCGCTCTGCGGTGGACCTGAACCAGCTGAGGATGAGTACCGTGGGGGGAGGAGGAGGAGGAGGAGGAGGGTACCAGAACTCCTTCAGACAGCAGGGTGGTGGAGGAGGAGGAGGGGGCTACACCCGTCTGAACCAGGACACCCTGTCCCTGCACTCCATGAGACAGCCGTCCTACCAGGTCAGTACAGGACTGATCACTATTATTATTATGTTTTAGCAATTATTACATCCATTACTTTTTCCATTAACCCCGGGACCGGGAACGCATCCGTGTCATTTTAAGATTTATTTGGCTATTTTTTTTTTAAATGTGTGAAAATATGTATAAAATTTGTTACATTTGTAACTAAAATCTTTGCTACTGAGGGGGTCCCTGGAACAACACATTTTGAGATGTGGGTCCGCGGCCAAATACATATCATTTTTGTTGTTTGGTTGCTATATCAGTGATGCTATAACATTTCCATGTCAAGGTCCCCCAAAATGAGATGTATTTGACCGCCGACCCCCATCTAAAAATATGTTGTTCCAGGGACCCTTAGAAGCACAGATTTGAGTTAAAAGTGTTTGCTTTAAAACAATTATATACATTTTATTCAAAGATTTGCAAAATAGCAGATATACAAGCTCATAGTGCATAGCACATAGTGCCGCGCTATGAGATTGTAGATCTGCTGTTTTTGAATAGCCAAAAGTACAACATATGGATAAAGTGGTTACCCAGATGTGTTCCCGGTCTTAACACATTGATTGCCAAGATATTAAACATAGTTTTCTATCCCCGTGCCGGCGTATAATTACCTCAATCCGATGATATTTGAAACGCTGTGGAACCGACATTGTGTTAAAAAAAAAACACGAAAAAAGGTTCCTGTGAGTAGACAGAAGGATCTGTGTATCCATAGGAACGACAAGTTTCCAACCGCGATCCGCCATTTTGGAGCTTTGGTCCGCTGAAAACGGGTGGTTTTCAATGGAAAAAAAATAAACTGAGTTACAGCTGTTTTTCTGAAAATCCCATCATTGGGGCGGGTGGAAGTGACGTTTTTTTGGAATGATGTCACATCCACATTTTTCTTCTCTGAGTGACGATCGATCATTCCAAAGCTGTGTTAGGTCGCCCCTTGTCGAATGTTCCAAAAAAAATGAAAGAACGCATATATGCGATCTAGCCTAATCAATGTGTTAATGGATTAATAATACATTATGGATTATCATTGAATTAAATCTATCAGATGGATGAACTGTTGCCTCTCTCTCTCTCTCTCTCTCTCTCTCTACCAGGTGAACACCATGATGGGAGACGGCAGCGATGCAGCCAGCATGGTGTCTGACAGAGACGCCACCTTCCCCCAGTACGTCCAGACCATGAACGGCTACGCCGGGGGTCAGGGGGGTCAGGGGGGTCAGGGGGGTCAGGTCAGGATGCAGCAGCAGAGGAGCGTGCAGTCCTCCTTCCCCATGAGACGCTCCCTCAGTGGAACGCTGCAGTCTAGAGGAGGCATGATGATGGACGGAGGAGGAGGAGATGTGGAGGTATACCTCACACCCTAGCACACACTTCACCCACCCAGTACTCGCCTCTTCAGACTCCACCCTCTAGCACTCACCTCACTCACACTCACAAACACTAAACCTCACCGAAATGCCTAAACCTAACCTCAAAACACTGTCCTCCCAAATAGCAGATCTACAAGCTCACAACGCGGCGCGAACTGCTATTTTCACTACTTCTTAAACATTTGTTTTCTAATTTATGGAATTTATTTTGATATATTTTTTTATGTATTCATGAAATTGTTAAGAGAAATCATTGAATTTGTTTTTTACCCATTTATACCTGAGGCCGATTTTACAAACACCTTCTAAATCCCAACCTAAGTTTTCAGAAAAATAAAAACAAATGCTGTTGCTATATACTACATAGCCAGGGGTGCACATATTTTTTTAGGTCTAGTACTCAGAAGAGCACCTGGAGATGTGACTTGGTGCGCACCAAATAAATGGTCCCGTCCCGTTTGTCAACGGGGCGGGCGGGGGTGCATATTTTGCACCATTACGGTGCATTCATCATTGGTGAAGAGTGCCTCTAACAGCCGCTGCTGGCTGTGTGCACGCAGCGAGGCAATGCGAGGCGATGCGAGGCGATGCAACACTCACACAATCACTCGCAGCATGCGTCCCCTCCCCCTGCGCCTAATGGCTGTACATGGGGCCGACGTGTGCTTTATCGTGAGAGTGTGGCTTCAGGAAGTAAATTCCTAGCCTCGATCTCCAGGCTTTTATTTTTTAGTTTTGCTTTTCCCAGCTGTCCCAGCTGTTGGTACACAAAAGCGCCTTGTGTCGTCTGATGTGCCGCGCATTATTTATTTTGGGTGCGCATGCGCACCTGCGCACCAGTTATGTGCACCCCTGTACATAGCAACATCTAAAATGACACAGATTTTCACGTTTTTTTTTTTTACTCGTGACCCATACAAATGTGTCCGCGACCCACAAGTGGGTCCCGACCCAGTGTTTGGGAAACAGTGATTTAGACTGATGCTGGGTTCTTGGTTTACCTGTGATCCTAGTTTACTGAGACACTACACTGTCTCTATGCATTCTATGTGTTTAGCTTGTTTACAGTAAGTCACTGTGCATAAAGAATCCTCTACTACGTTGGTTCTCAAAGTGGGGTCCGGGGACCCCCAGGGGTACTTGAGGGGGTTCCAGGGGGTCCCCAGATAAATGGTAGTTAGGAACCAAATGGACCCTTATGGGTCTGTAACTCAGAGAGTGTACAAATGGAACCAAATGGACCCTAACGGGTCCATTTGGTTCCATTTGTACACTCTCAGAGTTAAATTAACATTGGTTTTACAATGTGAATTGGGGTCCCAGAGGTATAAATGCCATTAAATGGGGGTCCGTAGCCTAATGCATGTCAAACTGGGGGTCCTTGGAATTTTAAATGGTTGAGAATCACTGCTAGAGAGCCGTAAAAACCTTCCCTTATTGGGGTCCCTGGCTTATCTTTTCAAATGGGGGTCCACGGGGTAATAAGTGTCAATTAGGGGGTCCTTGACATGAAAACGTTTGAGAACCACTGCTCTACTAAAAGCCTACATTGTACATTATAATTACAGGTGGTCCAGTCTCACTCCTTCAAAGGCCCCGCCTACCGCACCATCAGCAGGATCAACAACCGCAACACCCGTATGAGCATGGGCTCCACCCTCACCCAGACCCAGATGGGAGGGGGTGGAGGGTTCATCATGGACCCCACCGGCTCGCAGGGCAACCTGACCATGCTGCAGCCGGGCCGGCTGTCCCGGGCCATGTCTGTGAAGAGCTTCCACAGCGTGGGCAAAGGCGTGGACATATTCGACGGGCGCATGGTGGGCAGCGCGGGCAGCATGGGCAACCTCAGCGGGTGAGAAGGAACACTTATATATATATATATATATATATACACACAGTGGTGGAAAGTAACTAAGTACATTTACTCAGGTACTGTACTGCTACTTTTGTAGAGAAATACTTTACCCTGTACCTTCACAGTTCAAGTTTCTAGCTTTCAAAAAAGAGCGGTTCGACAAGTTCATCGCGTGGGATTCGAACCCGGGCCGTCCAATCACGTAACGTTATCTATAACCACTAGGCTATCTGATCTGTATCGGAGAGCATATTGTACTTCTACTATACATACATACGCATGCGATGCACAGTGAGCGTTTGAAAACTTTAGTTACAATTTACTCAGGCTATCTGATCTGTATTGAAGAACAGCACGTACTAGTAGTATATATACAAACGCATGCGATGCTTGAAAGTGTTTGAAAACTTTTACTTTTTAATTTAAGTAGCCTACGTTTTGATACCAATACTTTTGAGAGAAAGAGAGAGAGAGAGAGATAATAGCAATCTACAAGCTCACAACGTGTGAACTTGTAGATTGGATATTTTCAAATAGTAATAATAGTAATAGTAATAATAATAATAATAATAATATAAGACGTCTGTCTGTCTGTCTGTCTGTCTGTCGGTTGTACTTTGTAGATGTTACAATCTATCGTTAATAATACAAATTAGATTTAAAGAACAACAGTGACAACAGTGGTGTAAAGTAAGTTATTTACTCCACTACAATTATTTGAAAACGAACTAAGCACATAGTTTGATGCCAATACTTTGTATTGGCTTTGTAGCCTAGTTTTACTCAGTAATATTTTTAACACAGGCCTTTTACTTGTAACAGAGTATTTTTATATTGTGGTCAAAAACGGGACATTCTGCAATATATTAATATTACATATTACTTTTTAGTTACTTAAAATAATTGAACAATTAAATAATCTAGATTTTTTATTATTATTATTATTATTACCCTTATTATTATTATTATCCCACAGATTACTTTTGTGACACAGAGATGGCAGATGAGCAGGCAAGTCTAGACCATTTGCTTTTCCTCTTTAAACATTTTAGCTCTCTTCTGCCAGATTACTTTTGTGACACAGAGATGGCAGATGAGCAGGCATGTCTAGACCATTTGCTTTCCTCTTTAAACATTTTAGCTCTCTTCTGCCACCCACTGTCCACCTACTGTATTACAACAATGAAAAATTTAAAACACGCCCCCAAGGATAGCCACACCCCCAACCTTTCACAACCTCAGGATATGTTGGGTAATGATAGGTACCTTTCAGAAACTGTGATGCAAAGATGAACAGGTCACCACTGTAAGTACAATTTTTAGGTACTTTTACTTTAGTGGAGTATTGCGAATGTTCGTACTTTTACTTCTACTCCACTACATCTCCGAGGCAAATATTGTACTTTTACTCCACTACAATTATTTGAAAACTTTAGTAACTAGTAAGACGAAGGGTAGAGGAAGGGTAGTGTTTCCTCTTCAGGAAACACTACCCTTCCTCTTCGCCTTGCCTACTTCTTGTTAACTAGTTGTACGAACTCTTGTTTTATTATTGTATTGTTTTGTTGGATCTTGTTTAGTCGATACACTTATTTGTTTTAGCTCGTGCTCATTTGATTTTCCTATTTTGTCTCATCTGTTTAAGAAAGTAGGTAGCTGATATATTGCACTTTTACCTTAGCGCTAGGTATACTCTTGGTTGCTTGTTTTTGCAGGAAATGCACTTAAGACTTCTGGTGATTAGTAGTTTTGTTCCCTACCTATGTTGAATGCACTTATTGTAAGTCGCTTTGGATAAAAGCATCTGCTAAATGACTGTAATGTATTTTAGTACATTTACTTTTGGTACTTTAAGTACATTTTGATACCAGTAGTTTTGTACTTTTTACTTGAGTACATTTTTTATTCCGGACTTTTACTTGTAACAGAGTACTTGATAACTTTTTCCACCACTGCATAGAACTAATTTGTTTGTTTTTTGTGGAAGTGGAATATTCGTCTCTTGAGCAACACAGTGATGGTGAGAACATTTACTTAGAAAGTTACTCTCTGACGAAAACAGAAAGTGTATACTTCTGCTGAGGAACAGAATGAAGGAACTGAAACTAGATGAGTAAACGTACATGAACCTGGATCAAGTGCTGTCAGCAACACTTTAACCCTTTAAGACCGGGAACGTATCTGTGTCATTTTTAGATTTATTTGGCTATTAAAGAAAATAGCAGATCTACAAGCTCATAGCGCGCCACCGAGTGCCGCGCTATGAGCTTGTAAATCTGCTATTTTTTAAACATCGTGAACGTTCGTGCAAATCTTTGAATATATATATATATATTTTAAAGCGAACATTTGTAACTCAAATCTTTGCTTCTGGAGGATTCTACAAATGTCTTCTAAATCCTAACAGTTTTTTTTTAAACAACGTATGTTGCTATTATTATATCAGTGGTTCTCCAACTTCTTTCATGGCAAGGCAACCCCCAAAATGATATGTGTTTGGCCGTGGTGGACCCCCATCTCCAAATATTTAATAGAGTTAAGAAATGTTTAATAGAGTGTAAAAAATAATATATATTCAAAGTTTGCACAAAATGTTCACGATTTTTCAAAAATAGCAGATCTACAAGATCTTGTAGATCTGCTATTTTTGAATAGCCCAAAGAATCTCAAAATGACACAGATGTGTTCCCGGTCTGAATGGGTTAAGTGTGTATTCGTCTCATCGGCAACAACTGCACAATGAGGGAAACTCCACTTACTGACAAACCCACTCATTTCACAACACCTTTCTAGCTAACAGAGAACTGAGATTTGGCACACTTTTTCTAGAGCCCCCCCCCCCCCCCATGACCTTTGGCCCCTGGTCCCGTTTAGGAATCCAGCTCTGACTGCTTTTGAAAACCAGTCCTGATAGCATCGGGGGAAAAGCCCTTGCATTGGTACTGGAATGCTGTTCATTTTTGCTATTTTCCAAACAGTTTCCAGCCCAGTGAGGACCGTTTATTTATAAGATAATTTTGAAAATTGTGGAGTGCTCCTTTTAATGTATATACTCGTCTGCACGACGGCGTCGCTTACCGACAAGATATAGATTATATTAGAGATATAAACGATGCTTCAAGCGAGTCTCTGTTGATTTTGACAGCAAATGTTGATGTAGTTTTAGTCATAGCCTTTTGAAAAGTTTTTGTTTTAGTCTAGTTGATTCTACAGTTGATTTAGTCGACTATATGTATGTTTGTGGTGCCGTGATGGCGTCATAATGCCTGATTTTACACTTTGTTGCATGCTGAAAATAGCAGATCTACAAGCCTGCGACGCGTTGTGAGCTTGTATCATCTTGTATAATCTTGTATTGTATAATCTGCTATTTTCAGAGCGCAAAACCCGAGCGCAACCAAACATAAAATGACTTGTCTTTTAGTTCTACTGGATCTCTTCTCCACCAGATCCCTCACTAACATTTTACTCTAGTTTTTATTTGTTGATGAAATTGTCAATATATTTAGTCTTAGTTTTAGTCATCATAGCTTAGCTTTTATTTCGTTTTTATTTAGTTTTCGTCAGTAAAGTTAGTCGATCAACATTTTTCGTCATAGTTTTAGTCGACGAAATCAACACTGATTTGCATGACAACGCGTGTAGTTGTTATTATAGAACAATCAAAGTCTTTACTGTAGGCTATGAGGACTAGGAGATCACATGACAGGAAAACCACAGTGATCCGTTGTGACACTGATAGTGTGTTAGTTTGTGACACTGATAGTGTGTTAGTTTTAGTAACATAATGACATGCTGGGGCAGTGATGTCATCGCACGCGGGGGGGGGGGGGGGGGGGGACTCTGGTTCGACTGGTTTTGGGCGTGGCAACACGGCTCTTTCACACCAACCAACACCCTGTAGCAGTGGTGTAAAGTAACTAAGTACATTTACTGTACAGTACTGTACTTGTAAGTAGAATTTTGAGGTGTTTTATACTTTACTGGAGTACAGTATTTCCAATTTTCAGTACTTTTACTTCTACTCCACTACATCTCAGATGCAAATATTGTACCTTTACTCCACTACTTTAATTATTTTAAAACGTTAGTTACTAGTTACTTTGTAGATTTTGATTATTAATACAAAACACACGGTAACAACTTCAACCCTATATTTCGGCCATTTGAAAATAGCAGATCTACGAGCTCACAATGCGTCGCGATGCGACGCATTGTGTGCTTGTAGATCTGCTATTTTCAAAAGATTTTTTTTATACATTTTGAACTTGTGAAATGGGACTTTCTACACAATGAGTACTTTTACTTTTGGTACTTAAAGTACCTTTCGATACCAATACTTTTGTACTTTTACTCAAGTATAAATTTGGAATTCCAGACTTTTACTTGTAACAGAGTATTTCTACATTCCAGTATTGATACTTTTACTTAAGTGAAGAATGTGAATACTTTCACCATCACTGCCAACACCCTGTAGTTGCCATGTCTGTTTTTTTAAGCGACTCTGGTCTTGTTTTTTGGTAAAGTGTCTTGTAAATATTGGTAGTTGCGGGTTGCGTTTTTTTTTGGGGGGCTTGTTTCTAAAGCGTAGTTGTTGCTTATTTGGTCTTGATTCCTAATGTTGTTTAAATCAGTGGTTCTCAAACATTTTCATGTCAAGGACCCTCCCAAATTATTAAATAACTATGTAAGTAGGTCAGAGAAATTGTATTTGTCCACCGACCCCCTCCATCTAAAACATATTTAGTTGTTTGTGTTGTTAAAATGTTTAAAAAAACATATTAAACATGTTTCACTTTTTTTTCTCCACGATTTCCGTTTGGAAAATAGCAGATCTACAAGCTCACAACGCATCGCATCGTGTAGATCTGCTATTTTCAAATATCCAATGTATTATGTTTACATTTCTCATGTTTTACATTTCTCATGTGGCCTATTTGTTTTCATAGACCCTGGCAGGGACGTGCACAGATAGACTCTAGGTGGTGCTAGAGCACCTGCCCTTTGCCCTCTTGACCAGAAGTGCCCTTTTGAAAAAAAGGGGAAAAAAACATTTTATTTTTTTTTCCAGTTTACAGCAGTGGTCTTCAACAGGGGGTCTGGGACCCCTAGGGGGTCCTCAGAGTTACTACAGGGGGTCCGCCAAATCTTTATGTGATATGATTTTTCTTTTTACCATAACCACTCGAAACCTAGCATCCGTTTTCTGAGGAGAACTTTAGCCAAAAATAGCCGATCTACAAGCCCACAACGCCTCGTGCTGCGAGGCGTTGTGGGCTTGTAGATCGGCTATTTTTGGCAAAGAGGTATAGGTGTAGAGGGGAAAAAATAGCAGACCAAGTAAACAAAAAAAAGTATAATTTACTTGAGCACCTGCCCCTCAAAATGTCTGTGCACGCCACTGGACCCTGGTTGCTTATTCCTCTCGCAACATCTGGCAACGCTGGTGGCAACACACCCTGTGGTTGTTATGGAGGGAAATCTCTGATCTCAGATCAGCTCCTAAACTGGTTGGAATATCCCCGCTGTGGGTTTTGCATGGTGTTAAAGAGCATAAACACATTCCATCTCCTACCAGCGTTCTGTGCTATAAGTATGGGCAGCCAGAGTGTTGTGAAAGATTGTTAACGGTGTCACCAAACATTCTGATGCATGCTTGTGGATAACAGTGTCGTGACAGAGCGGCAAGAAATAGCACGATACCAAGATGTCGTAGATAGACAGACAGACAGGCAGACAGACAGGCAGGCAGGCAGGCAGGCAGGCAGGCAGGCAGACAGGCAGGCAGGCAGGCAGGCAGGCAGCCAGACAGACAGACAGACAGACAGACAGGCAGGCAGGCAGGCAGGCAGGCAGGCAGGCAGGCAGACAGACAGGCAGACAGACAGACAGACAGACAGGCAGGCAGGCAGACACAGACAGACAGACAGACAGACAGACAGACAGACAGACAGACAGGCATAGCAGCACTGGATGAATAGGGTTGTCACGATTACAAAAGTTAAGTTGACCCTATTCACCCATATATTATATGGGTGACAGACAGTTGACATTTTTATTATAAAAACAAACAGTACTGGGTTTGGTGATGTTCTCTATCAGGGGTGATGCAACTTTGATGATGTAGAGAGCCACTATATTTCCAATTTCACTCCAGAGGGCCACATTACATATACTGCCGGGTATTTCAACCGTTTTCGTAAATTAATGCCGTACTTCGCCATACTATGTCAAACAAAAGTAGCAAAAATAGCCGATCTACAAGCTCAAAACGCGTCGCAGTGCGACACATTTTGAGCTTGTAGATCGGCTATTTTTGAATTGAAATCCAGACTTTTTTCTTTTGCTATTTTTGAATTTGAATCCTGAAAAGTAAATGTTTTATTTAATTTCAAATGCATGTAGTTATATTTATGTTAACTTTATGAACTTAAATACAAATACATTGGACATAAAAAAGACAATATAATGTTAATACTAGTCATTAAGCTACTAATATAGACTGAAGTAATTAAAGTGGGTCATGTTTGCATGTTAGGAATCGTAACAGCTGAAATCAATAATATATCATTTTTCTGATTATTAACCTGCGGGCCGCATTAAGTGAAGGTGGGGGCCGCATGTGATAGGTTTAAAGCGTTCATGTGGCCTACGGTATTATAGTATAGTCGCTTCTTTTGGGCTTGTTTTCATAGAACCTGGTTGATTATTTCTCTCACAAAATCTGGCAACACTTCTATGGGAGACGCTAACATACCGTGAAAGCAGTAGTCAGGTAGTAGAGTCAGGTTGAGTTCAGGCCAGCATCAGATCAGTCTGTCTCCCCCTCCAGTCCCTGTATGTCAGCCCACGCCTCTTACGCACAGTATGTATTTCACCGTCATTGTTTAGGAATCAGTGCCAGTGTCGGGGGGATGGGGGGGGGATGGGGGGGGGGGGGGGGGGGGGGGCAAATATTATCAGTGGTGAGATTGTATTTTCTGCTATTTTTGAAAAATCTTGAAAAGGTTTGCAATTCATTGAATATATATATATGTATTTTTTTAAAGCTTTAATTCAAATCTTTGCTTCTGGGGGGTCCATGGCACAAAACGCCTTCCAGATGGGGGTCCGTGGCCAAATGTATATCAATTTAGGGGTCCTTGGCATGAAAACGGTTGAAAAACCACTGCTTTAATCCATGCATTACTGTATTATCTCTCATATTGTAGAGTTATTAAACGTGTTGTGTATGTATTATCTCTCATATTGTAGAGTTATTAAATGTGTTGTGTATGTATATCTCTCATATTGTAGAGTTATTAAATGTGTTGTGTTTGGTGTTGTGTTGACACAGGATTGCCAGTCTGGACATGCCGTCTGCAGTGGAACACCTGAAGGCCTCGGATCCCAACCTGCAGGTTCTGGGAGCGGCCTACATTCAGCACGAGTGTTACAACAACGCAGAGGCCAAGCAGGAGGTACGGAATCTAACACTAAACCTCTTCTTTTTACCGCTAATTTTTGCAAATCTTTGAATATATTTTTCTTATAAGCGAACATTTGTAAAATATGTTGTTTCAGGGACCCCCCCCGTTACAAATGTTCGCTTTAAATATATATATATATATTATATATATAAGATTTTGCAAACATTTTCACAATAACAAAAAAATGCAGATCTACAAGCTCATGTGCCATGCTATGAGCTTGTAGATTTGCTATTTTTGAATAGCCAAAGAAATCAAAAAATGACACAGATGCGTTCCCGTTCTTAATGGACTAGAGAGTCATCCATCTCTATGATAAAGAACTCAGATGATATTTGAGCCCCTCAATGGAAGGTTGGAACAGCATCAATAAACACCTGCCTTCCTCCACTCACTAAGTGCTTTCTGTGTACACATTGCCTTAACCCATTAAGACCGGGAACGCATGTGTGACATTTTAAGATTTTAAAAATAGCAGATCTACAAGCTCATAGTGCGGCATCAAGTTTGTAGATCTGCTATTATTATTTTTTTTATGTTGAAAATGCTTTAAAATCTTTGAATATTGTATATACATTTGTAACTCAAATCTTTGCTTCTGGTGATCCTTGGAACAAAGTATTTTCAGATGGGGGTCCACGGACAAATACATATCATTTTGGGGGTCCTTGACATGAAACAGTTTGAGAACCACTGATAAATAGCAACATTTTTTGAAAAAACTTTAGAGATTTTGAAGACATTTGTAGAATCCCCAGAAGCAATAAGATTTGAGTTGCAAATGTTCGCTTTAAAAATATATATATTCAAAGATTTTCGAAAAAAATCATGATATTTCTAAAATAGCAGATCCACAAGCTCATAGCGCGGCACTCGGTGCCGCGCTATGAGCTTGTAGATCTGCTATTTTTTAATAGCCAAAGAAATGACACACAGATGCGTTCCCGGTCTTAAAGGCTTAATGCTGGATTCAACTCCTTTGTATGTCCGGGTAGCTCAGCCAGTAGAGCACTCACCTTTTTGGACCCCGCAGAGGCTCTGAGTTCGATCCCCGGGCATCACCACCCAACTAAAGGCGTATGAATAACAGGGCGTTGGGCGTGGTGGCATGATGGGTGCTAAGTAGTGTGAGCTGATGGTGTAGGTGTGGCGCGCTCCACCCTCAGCAATCCATCTTCCCAGAGGGGTCTATAATAGCGCGTTGAAACCGGGGGCAGACTCCGGCGTTCTCGGCCGATACTCACAATAAGCCTCTCTCTGACTAACTTACTTCATTCAGGTACAGGTACAGGTACGCCCCTGTCTCGCTGTAAACACACAGACTAAACACAGCAGAGCAGAGCAGACACACACACGCGCGCGCGCGCGCGCGCGCACGCACGCACGCACGCACGTGCGCACGCGAGTCGCTCGTAACGGTAGAAAGTCAGTGCTGTACTGACCGCACACACGTTTAATAATCACACAACCACGTCACTTTAAAACATACTAACACATAATTAAAACATACTAACACAGGTCAAGCTGAAACAGGTGATCCGTTTAGTAGCGGTGGTAGACAGTTCACAGCACTGTTGATTTTGACCGCAAATTTTGATTTAGTTTTAGTCATAGTCTTCTGAATACTAGTTTTAGTCATATTTTAGTCATCTGAAATGTTTTAGTTTTTGTCTAGTTTTAGTCGACTAAATCTACAGTTGATTTAGTCGACGCACACAGAGACATAAATAGACTTATGCAGTCTTTGAATTAAAGTTTTACTGCATTCAATATTTTGCATTAAACATAATTTTATGGGTCATCTTTGGCCAATTCTGACAGCACTACTAAGCACGGACGTGTGCAAAAGAATGCATGTATTCCAACGGTATCCCGATTCAAACGGTATATATACCACCCCTCCAAACCCAAATGAAAATGAATTCCGGTCAGGCCGGAATGGAATATTCTATTCCAATTGAGGTGTTTACATGAGCATTTTTATTCTGAATGAGCAGTCATTCGGAATATTAGCGGAATATTCCTGTCCAGGTAAACTCAGCCACTGAGGTTTTCCTCTTTTGTTGATAGTTACATACAGAGATATAATAAAATAAGCAGAGCAGAACACCCAATAAAAAAAGACAGAAGTTAAAAGATGTAATAGTTAAATGAAATAGCATTAATTGGGTTGAATTGTCCAGGGTTAATGAGCGTGTCAGATCTCCAGGATGTGTATAAAATAATCAGAGGTCTGATGATGCACAACAAACTGAAGTTGAGAACAAACCCTCAGGACCTGAAGCCTCAGACTCACATGTAGCTGCCAGTCACAGACGTTGCTTAATAGTTATGTTGGCGTTCTTCTGATGTTCCATCTGTTCATCATCACTAGATTCAACAATCACAATGTTATCATTTAGTTTTCTGTCACTTTGTGTTATGATCACATTTTGACACAGTAATGGCAGTATTCCCTATGCTTTTAAGTAAACCCATTAGATAACTCACTCACTGCTGGTAGCTTTAGTCGCCTAAACCAGTGGTTGGGGGGAAGTAGTAGTTATACTTCAGCTATTCAAAAATAGCCGATCTACAAGCTCGTAGATCGTTTGTGAGCTTGTAGATCGTCTTTTTCTGATTTAGCTGAAGTATAAAAAATGCTTTAAGAAAAAAAGATATAATTAAATATAAAATACAATATGCAAGGGATAATCAATGGGGATCAGGTCAAACATTAAAAAACGAAGGCTTTCGGGAAAAAGGCTATCACTAGGAACTGGCTCAAGACTGACACACCGGGCTATAAACAGTGGAGAAACATAGTGGACAATATTCAGGACATGGAAAAATTAACATTCAAACTGAAAATAAGGGAAGATCTCTATGAAAAAATATGGGAAAAATGGATAATATTTATAATCCAAAGAGAAGGGATGTGATGATGTAAGAAAATAAGGTTAATGTGCACCCCCACAAAGGTCAAAATATGTAATTTATTTTATTTATATTCTTATTTTTATTTATTTTTTGTTTATAAGTACATGTAAATGTCTGTTTTATGATTTGTTTTGTTTTGTTTTATTTTATAAAGTGATTAATGTAACTGTTTTTAAGTATCCTCAATGAAAACAAAGTTATAAAATAAAAAAAAAGGATTTCATCGCTAGGTAATACAAGTATTCCATTAATTTATGCCAGGTGTGTCCGGTGCAACTTGGAAAACAACGGGAAGTGAAATCGTGAAAATGTGTGCACATTTTTGAATATATATTTTTTTTAAGCGAACATTTTTAACTCAAATCTTTGCTTCTGGGGGGTTCTACAAAATGTATTCTAAATAAATGTTGCTATAATCAGTGGTTCTCAAACTTTTTCATGTCAAGAACCCCCAAAATGATATGTATTTGCCCACGGACCCCCATCTCAAAATATGCTGTTTCAGGGACCCCCAGAAGCAAAGATGTGAGTTAAAAATTGATATATATATATATATTCAAAGATTTGCACACAAAGCACACAATGTGCAATAATTGCACACAATTTGCAAACAAATGTATATATATATTCAAAGATGTGCACAAATGTTCTAAAATTTTTTGAACAGCCAAAGAAATCTATAAAATGACACAGATGCGTTTCCTGGTCTAAATGCATTAAAACTCTATAAACTCTCTTTGTCTCTCTCATCAGGTGCGTCGCTACAAGGGCATCGGCGAGCTGGTGAAGCTGTTCAACGGAGACAACGACGAGGTGAAGCGCTACGCCACGGGCGCCACGCGCAACCTGATCTACGAGAGCATGGACAACAAGGTGGCTCTGATAGACGAGGGAGGCATCCCCCAGCTCATAGAGGCTCTGAAGGAGAACGACGACGAACTGCGCAAGAACATCACCGGTATGCTACCGAAACACTACTGAACACACCATATTTAAACTGTTGTAAGCAACACAGCTTGCATAAGGCCCACCTTATAGTACACATTACATTACATTACATCATACATGGGCAACTGGCGGCCCGGGGGCCACATGCGGCCCCCACCTTCACTTAATGCGGCCCGCAGGTTAATATCAGAATACTGATATATTATTGATTTCAGCTGTTTACAATTCCAAACATGCAAACATGACACGCTTTAAATACTTCAGTTTATATTAGTAGCTTAATGACTAGTATTAACATTCTACTGTCTTTTTTATGTCCAATGTATTCGTATTTAAGTTCATAAACTTAACATAAGTATAACTAAATGCATTTGAAATTGAAATGTTACTTTTCAGGATTCCAATTCAAAAATAGCAAAAATAGCAGATCTACAACCTCAAAACGTGTCGCACCTGCAACGTGTTTTGAGCTTGTAGATTGGCCAATTTTGCTATTGTAATAATAATAATCAAAATCTACAAAGTAACTAAAGTTTTAAAATAATTGTAGTGGAGTAAAAAGTGCAATTTTTGCCTCTGAGATGTAGTGTAGTAGAAGTAAAGGTATAGAAAATAGGAAATACTCCAGTAAAGTAAAAATACCTCAACATTGTACTTAAGTACAGTACTTGAGTAAATGTACTTAGTTACTCTCCACCGCTGATAGTGCACATGGCAGATAGCCATATTGTGGGTTCTGAATAGAGCAGTGAGAGTCAGTCTGCTCTCTCTAGATCTGATAATGTAATCTGCTAACATAACATAACATAACAACTCTCCATGAGATCCTCTCTGGACCCAGAACCGGATCAGCCAGTATTTTACACATAGAGACATGATCCCATAGTCTAGGCGTGTCGAGGTGTATTGTGATTTGTGACAACACTGGTGACTGATGTCTATGTGCTCGCACACTGACTGACTGACACACCCAAACATGACACACCTTTTATTGACGTGTTGCTGCCCTTATGCAGCCTATACAGTAGCTGCCATGTGTTTAATCTGCTGCCTTATGCAGCCTATACAGTAGCTGCCATGTGTTTAATCTGCTGCCTTATGCAGCCTAATAGCTGCCATGTGTTTAATCTGCTGCCTTATGCAGCCTATACAGTAGCTGCCATGTGTTTAATCTGCTGCCTTATGCAGCCTATACTGTAGCTGCCATGTGTTTAATCTGCTGCCTTATGCAGCCTATACAGTAGCTGCCATGTGTTTAATCTGCTGCCTTATGCAGCCTATACAGTAGCTGCCATGTGTTTAATCTGCTGCCTTATGCAGCCTATACAGTAGCTGCCATGTGTTTAATCTGCTGCCTTATGCAGCCTATACTGTAGCTGCCATGTGTTTAATCTGCTGTCGTTTTTTAAACATGAACAAACTGGGAAAAAAAACACAAAATCAGCCTCTGGGGGTTTTCATTTCTACTTTTAACCCGTTCAATCCGCGAACGCATCTGTGTCATTTTTAGATTTCTATGGCTTTTCAAAAATAGCAAATCTACAAGCTCTTAGCGCTATGACCTTGTATATCTGCTTTTTTTTTATCGTGACAATTAAGTGCAAATCTTTGAATATATATATATTTTTTACATTTTCGTAAAACGTTTTGTTCCAGGTCCCCCCGAGAAGCAAAGATTTGAGTTACAAATGTTCGCTTTAAAAAAATATATATATTCAAAGATTTGCACAAATATTCACGATTTTTCAAAAAATAGCAGATTTACAAGCTCATAGCACGGCACTCGGTATGAGTGCTATGAGCTTGTAGATCTGCTATTTTTGAATAGCCCAAAGTATAAAATAATGGTTTTAAGTGGTCACACAGATGTGTTCCCGGTCTTTAATGGGCTGTAAGGGGTTAATGTGTGTGGATGCAGAAACAAACCGGTGCTGGAGCGGTGTGTGTGTGTGGGTGTGTCCACAACACAAGCTGGCGGGTTGACACCCAGCTGTGATTGGTCAATCCCTTACACACGTCCTGTTTTGAAAAAAACTGTGAGTTCCGATTGGCTCATTCATTCCACATCATCATGAACTCCCACGTCACTCAGCAGTCATATTTACTGTCATTGTCGCATCTGTGCAATTTCACAATATGTAGATTTTAGACCTGAATGATCCTCAGCCTGTATCGTGCTGAGTCGACACACAGGTGACTCATAAATGACTCATCATCTCACATCTCCTCCCTTCAGTTTAACCCATTAAGACCTGAGGCCGATTCTCCTAAATCCTAACAGTATTCTGAAAAACGTATGTTTCTATAACAGTGGTGCTCAATCTTTTTCATGTCAAGGACCCCCAAAATGATATGTAATTGGCCGCGGACCCCCATCTCCAAATATGTTGTTCCAGGGACCCCCGGAAGCAAAGATTTTGGTTAAAAAATGTTCGCTTTAAAAGAATATCAAAGATTTGCAAACATTTTCACAATTTTTCAAAAATAGCCAAAGTGTACAATAATGCGTTTTAGCTCAAATCAAATAATGACACAGATGCTTTTCCCGGTCTTAATGGGTTAATGTGAGATAATGACTCAGAGAGTGAGAGGATTGATCAACCATTAGTTTACGAGACAACAGTTTGATGACTTAGTTACTACGGTACAATATGTACATCTATTCCAGGGGTGATGCAACTTTGATGATGCAGAGCAGCGGTTCTCAACCAGTGGTTCGGGGACCACCAGTGGTCCTTGAGGGGGTTCCAGGGGGGTCCCCAGCCAAATTAATAGTTAGGAACCAAATGGACCCTTATGTGTCTGTAACTCTGGCGTGTACAAATGGAACCAAATATATATCAATTTGGTGGTCCTTGACACGAAAAAGGTTGAAAACCACTGATGCAGAGGGCCACTATATTTCCACCAACCCGATCGCCAGAGGAAACGTTCTCATTGAACGTTTTTCAACGTTTCTCAAAATCCGTGCATAGACTACTGGAAAACCACAAATTCCGTGCATAGCCGCCTCGCATCTCCCCCATTGTGACTAAACCATTTCGGAGCCGCGCAGTCTCAAGGGAATTGTCGCCGTGTGAAGGACCACCGAGCGAGCTAAAGCGAGCGAGTTGCCGTCCTGAACATTGCGACATTCCCTTGAGCCTACTCAGCGGCGTTTGAGTTACGTACCGGTAGGCACAGAATCGTAAATTTTGTTGTGGGGACTGCTCTACTTCCTGGTTTTTCCGGGTTGCGACTGGTTACGCCCACCGTGGGACTCCCCGTACATATGCACGGAATTTGGGGGTTTCTAGGCGACTATGCAC
Source organism: Gymnoscopelus microlampas (assembly GCF_963454915.1). Classification (NCBI taxonomy): domain Eukaryota; kingdom Metazoa; phylum Chordata; class Actinopteri; order Myctophiformes; family Myctophidae; genus Gymnoscopelus; species Gymnoscopelus microlampas. Next base: position 6,812,038 of record NC_139943.1, on the reverse strand, counting down.
GGAATGACGTGCACAAATCCGTGCAATGTATACTAATTCTCTGGCGATTAGGCTGATTTCCACACTCACTCCCACGTTGCCACGTTGCATATACTGTCAGTGGGCAGACACCTCTAATCTCCGTATTTTAATTTGTTTTCGTAAATTAAAGCCGCACTAAGCCATTCTATGTCACACAAAAGTGAAAAAATATCACAAAATAGCAGATCTACAAGCTCAAAACTTGGAATCCTGAAAAGTGTAAATTTGTATTTAATTTCAAATGCATTCAGTTATACTTATGTTAACTGTATTAAAGGTAGGGTAAGTGATATTTTTGGGTTAAAACAAAAAGTATTTTGTTAAAAGGTTAAAGCACTATATTCTGATAGTAATCATTGCTATAGAGTGTTTGTTCAGTAACAGGAGTCTCCCTGTCTCTCCAGCTCTTTAATAAACAGAAAATACATTTTCCGGTATGTGTCAAAATCTCAGCCAATCAGGAGAAAGTACCCATTTTTAAGCTTCATTTTTATAGTGTTCCAGTTCCAATTTTGTCTGCTCATTTTTTAGTGTCATCACTTCCAATTTCACTTGTTTAATCTATATCCTGATTGAGTTCTCTGTCCTGATTGGATAAAATTGGAAATGAAACTGAAACGAAAATGTATTTTGTGTTTATTAAAGAGCTGGAGAGACATGGAGACTCCTTTTACTGAACAAACACTCTATAGCAATGAGTACTATCAGAATATAGAGCTATTTAACATTTATTTTAACCAAAGAAAATAACTTACCCTACCTTTAACTAAAGAAATGCCCTTTTTACTTGGACATAAAAGTGTGATAATGTACAGGTAGAGGGTTGATGGGTGTGGTGGTTTCTACGGCGGGTTGTCTGGGCTTGTGGATCTAGCTGCTCTCTGGATGTCTGAACCCTCTGGGCTCTCTGGCACGGCTTCAATAAACCTTTATTTATACCCCATCGCACGACAGTGGCGCTCGCCAAAAAAAAGGACTGATATACAAGCTAACTAATAGCCGGCTAGCTTGTAGATCAGTTATTTTTGGCAGATCATGTAGGCTTAAGGAACAGCAGGAGAGTAGCAATTATCAGCTTAGATGAGAGTCCCTCTGTGAACTACTGTAGTCCACTGTTCAACAGCAGAGCTTATGAATACAGTTATATACACTATGAATATGTACAGTATGCATATGAACATGTACACTATGATCATGTACACTATGTATATGTATATACATATATACTTTTTAAAGCGAACATTTGTAACTCAAATATTCTGGGTGGGGGGGTCCCTGGAACAAAATATTTTATAAATGTTTGCTTTAAAACAAGTATATTGGGGCGCCCGCTGGCCTAGCGGTCCAAGAAGCATACCACATACTGTATGCTGGTAATCCAGCTTGACAGCGTGTCGCGGGTTCGACTCCCGTTCGACTCCCCCTTTGCCTCTCCCCATTTCCTATCAGCTATTGTCTGTTGATTTGGCCTCTATAAGCACGTATCTGACCTTCCTCTGGTGTGTGTGTGTGTGTAGGCATCCTGTGGAACCTGTCCTCTAAAGACAACCTGAAGGAGAAGCTGGCCAGGGAAACCCTCCCCGAGCTGACGGAGAAGATCCTGGTTCCTCTGGCAGGAAGCGAGGATTCTGAAGCCATTCAGCACAGCGCCTCTGAGGCCGACATCTTCTACAACACTACTGGATGTCTCAGGTACTGATACTATATGAATTATACCTGTACTGTACCTGTACTGTATGTATTATACATCTATAATACTCTACAACATTGGTTCTCAAAGTGGGGTCCGGGGACCCCCAGGGGTACTTGAGGGGGTTCCAGGGGGTCCCCAGTTAAATGATGGATAGGAACCAAATGGACCCTTATGGGTCTGTAACTCTGAGAGTGTACAAATGGAACCAAATGGACCCTAACGGGTCCATTTGGTTCCATTTGTACACTCTCAGAGTTGAATTAACATTGATTTTATTATATAAATTGGGGTCCCAGAGATAGAAATGCCATTAAATGGGGGTCCGTAGCCTCTAATGCATGTCAAACTGGGGGTCCTTGAAATTAAAATGGTTGAGAATCACTGCAAGAGCCGTAAAAACCTTCTCTTATGGGGGTCCCTGGCTTATCTTTTTAAATGGGGGTCCGCGGGCTAATAAGTGTCAATTTGGGGGTCCTTGACATGAAAAAGTTTGAGAACCACTGCTCTACAACACTACTGGATGTCTCAGGTACACACCTATATGGCTGATCGGTGCTCGCTGGGGGGGGGGGGTCAATGACACATCACTGGCTGCTATTTATATATTATTATATCACTACATAATGTTATATCATTGACCTAAATGGCGTTATATCAACAAGGATGTGATTTAAAAAAGGTTATGTCTGTATCAGAAATGGACTTTGGACAGGTGGAAAGCTTTAGTTAAACTTGCAGAGTAACGCATAACCTGAGTTACATCTTCTGATAGTTGCATTTGAATGTTGACACGACATACTAATCCCCTTTAGTGTTCCATTAGCGCCATCGTGACATAATAGGCTACAGCCTGTAGCGACGGCGCTGAAATTCAACACGCGTTGAAACAAAGGCAAAGAGAAAGATAGCAAGGATTCAACAGTGACGTCACTCAGGGACGTGCACAGATAGACTCTAGGTGGTTCTAGTGCACCTGCCCTTTGCCCTCTTGACCAGAAGTGCCCTTTTTTCAGTTTACAGCAGGGGTCTTCAACAGGGGGTCCGGGACCCCTAGGGGGTCCTCAGAGTTACTACAGGGGGTCCGCCAAATCTTTATGTGATATGATTTTTCTTTTTACCATAACCACTCGAAACCTAGCATCCCTTTTCTGAGGAGAACTTTAGCCAAAAATAGCCGATCTACAAGCCCACAACGCCTCGCAGCGTACCTCGCAGAGGTATAGAGGGAAAAAAGAGCAGACCAAGTAAACAAAAAAAAGTATAATTTACTTGAGCACCTGCCCCTCAAAATGTCTGTGCACGCCACTGACGTCACTGTTATGAAACAGGAAGTAGCACGGACAAAGCTGTTTATAACCCACAGTGAAGTTTATGATATTATTATGATCATCAGGAACCTGAGCTCTGTGAATGAGAAGACTATACATATAACGTTTATATTATATTATTCTAGGAACCTGAGCTCTGTGAATGAGAAGACCAGACAGCAGATGAGAGAGACCCATGGCCTGGTGGATGCGCTGGTCACCTACATCAAAGGAGCTCTGGAGAGCAACAAGGCAGAGGACAAGGTAATATATATGTAATATATAATATATATATATATAGCCAGACCCAGGACATGGTTTTATGTCTGATGTCCATCCTGATTTTGTAGAGCCCTAGACCAGTGGTTCTCAAACTTTTTCATGTCAAGGACCCCCAAATTGACACTTATTAGCTCGCGGACCCCCATTTGAAAAGATAAGCCAGGGACCCCCGTAAGAGAATGTTTTTATGGCTCTCTAGCAGTGATTCTCAACCATTTTAATGTCAAGGACCCCCAGTTTGACATGCATTAGGCTATGGACCCTCATTTAATGGCATTTATATCTCTGGGACCCCAATTCATATTGTAAAATCAATGTTAATTTAACTCTGAGAGTGTACAAATGGAACCAAATGGACCTGTTAGGGTCCATTTGGTTCCATTTGGACACTCTCAGAGTTACAAACCCATAAGGGTCCATTTGGTTCCTATCCATCATTTAGCTGGGGACCCCGTGGAACCCCCTCAAGTACCCCTAGGGGTCCCCGGACCCCACTTTGAGAACCAATGCCCTAGACAACCGATTACCGAACGTGCAAAATCTTGAAATCATTTACAACCAATGAACGGTTTGATAGATTTAAGTAAGTATACATATGACACTTCAAAGTATGAAAAGAACATTTAACTTTATTTAATGGAACGAGCAAACAAAAGTAAATATTAAATACAACTTTATTTTAAACCCAATTTTTTTTCTCAAACATAGCCGCTCTACCAGCTCACAATGCCTCACAGCGTGACGCATTGTGAGCTTACAGTATATTGAAAATTCTGAAAATGTGCCAAACATGTAAAGAATGTTCGCCTGTAATGACCTGAGCAAAATAAAGACACCAGGTTGAAAGGGGTTAAAATCTGGAGTCCTCGGCTGCAAACAAGTGAAATAATGATGACCGATACATCGGTCAAACTGATGTACGGGCTCTAAAACAAAATGTACACATTAACGTGTTTAACTGACTTACAATCCATGTGTGTGTGTGTGTGTGTGTGTGTGTGTGTGTGTGTGTGTGTGTGTGTGTGTGTGTGTGTGTGTGTGTGTGTGTGTGTGTGTGTGTGTGTGTGTGTGTGTGTGTGTGTGTGTGTGTGCAGGGTGTAGAGAACGCAGTGTGTGTGCTGAGGAACCTCTCCTACCAGCTGTACAGTGAGATGCCCCCCTCGGCCCTGCTGCGTCTGGAGGGTCCCACCAGAGCCCAGGACCCCGGCAAGGCTGAGGCCATCGGATGCTTCACCCCCAAAAGCCGCAAAGCCAAGAATGTAAGTACTGATTATCACCCTTTTGTCACTATTTTGTCACTATTCTAGCTCAGTCGGTAGAGCACTCGCCCCTTGACCACAAGGTCATGGGTTCGAACCCGGGCACCAGTTGTGCAGTAAGTACTGGGAGCTGATGGTAGGTGTGGCGCTCCACCTCAGCATTCCGTCTCCCTAGTGGGTCTAGCGCATTGTGAAACAGGGATAGACTCCCCACGTACTGGCTGATACCGACAAAAAGCCTCTCCGACCGACTTGCGTACGACTTTATTACCATTTAATGTAGTCAACATGTAGAGTACACAAGTACTGTTGATAATGGAGGCTCATGGATTAAAGTTCTCAGTCGCCAAGACTGATTTCAGTCATGTGGATTCCATGGAAGCCAGCATGTCTTCTATGGAAGCATGTTGCGCAGCAAAAATAGCCGATCTACAAGCTCTCAATGCGTCTGCGACGCATTGAGAGCTTGTAGAAAGGCTATTTTCGGTTATTTTAAGATCAGAGCATTTGAAGTGGTCAAACTAGCAATATGTTCAGAGGCATCTTCCATAATATCTTCTCGGATAAAGGTTAAAGCCTGAATTTGTGATTTCTTCACATGGTTGGCAGTATGTAGAACAGCAGGAACACTATTACTAAAGCATCCAAATTTGACTGTTGATTTGTTTAGGAATCGGCGCTAGTGTGTGTGTCACACGGTTTCACAAATCGCACATTAGGACATTTTCAGTCGTGAGATTTAATGTTGCTGTAGTACTTAATGGTACTGGGTTCCAGCCCAGTACCTCCATGTGGAGGTACTGGCACTGCTGGTTAGAACTGATGCTGACATGAGGAAGGCTTTACAAGCTGCTTGCTGCATTGTTGTATTTTCACACGATGGTCGGTTAGGGACGAGTAGGGAACCGCAGCACATGTGACAAAAGTCTGCGGGTGCTTTTGTTTTATATCGCGGGTGGGTTGCATGCAGCCGTTGTGAGCTTGTAGATTAGCTGTTTTCGGCAGCGCTCACCTCGCAGGTTCTGTGTGTGTGTGTGTGTGTGTGTGTGTGTGTGTGTGTGTGTGTGTGGGACTTGGGAGACAGGGAGAGGGAGAGGGGGGGACGGAGCGCTCTGGCCACGTTCAAGTGACACTTATCTCGTTGCATCCCCACTCAAAATGCGCACCTGCCCGGTTCGGGCAACCCGATAGCAAACTTCACCTGCCCGACCATTTTATTTATTTACCTGCCCCGCCCCGGGCAGTCAGTTAGTGTCAACCCCTGCCCTCTACAAGCTAGCAACGCGTTGACACGTTGTTATTGTCTTATTTGTACCTGAGACTGGGGAACTTGGTATTCATCATATTTTATATTTATTCTTATTCTTTATTTAAAATGTAACTGTAATTCGTAGGAAGCTTGAACACAAGGCTTTCACCCACTCTTTTATACCTGGTGTTAAACTGGTGAGGTGACGATAAACACACGTTGTAAAGTTGTAGAGATTTGGTGATTCAAATCAACGCTAATGCTTTATTAATGCTCTGTCGTACAATGGCGTCACAGAGCAAAAAACACAGCAGATCTATAAGCTCACAACGCGTCACACCCGCAATGCGTCGTGAGCTTACAGATCAGCTATTTTCGGACACCGTCACAAACAACTAAGTATTATAAACAGGGCTTCATACATGTTGGTCTTCTTCTTCTTCTCTTTCAGAGGAAGAACCAGGACCTGTCCACGTTCACGGAGGTGGCCCGGGTGCCCAAAGGGGTGGAGTGGCTGTGGCACCCCCAGGTGGTGGGGCTGTATAACCGCGTGCTGAAGCAGTGTGAGATCAACTCCACCACCAGAGAGGCTGCGTCTGGTGCTCTGCAGAACATCACCGCTGGAGACAAGAGGGTGAGACCACCATATATACACTATATCACTATGTACACCTCATTTACACCAAGCTCTGCAGAACATCACCGCTGGAGACAAGAGGGTGAGAGCATGGAGGACCACCCAGGGACCACCACCACTTCACTGAAGGCTTAAAGGGCAAGACCGCTTTGGTAGAGGTTTGGGTTGTGTATTTACCTTGCCATGATGTAACTCCAAAGGTGGACAAGAAATCAAAAATAATTGCTCCATTGATTAGAAATTGATAATTCTAAATTTGCTCCTCATTGACTGACATTGTACGGTAAAACTGCTCTCAAAGTCACTCTTTAAGCACGTAAATGAACACGAACAAAGCTGATTCAGACAATATTGAACATCACCAAACCCAGTACTGTTTGTTTGTTTAATACAAATTTTAACTTCCTGCTGATTTTACTATTTGAAGATCCGGATCCGGATCCGCGAATCCAGTTCAGGTTTTCTTCTTAATAAAAATAGCAAAATCAACAGGAAGTTAACATTTTTATTTAAAAAATAAAAACAGTACTGGGTTTGGTGATGTTCTATATTGCCTGAATCAACTTTGTTTGTGTTTGTTTATGTGCTAAAAGAGTGACTTTGAGAGCTGTTTTACCGTACAATGTAAGTCAATGAGGAGCATATTTTGAATTATCAATTTCTAATCAATGGAGCGATTATTTTAGATTTTTTGGAGTTACATCATGGCAAGGTAGATACACAATCCAAACCTCTACCAAAGTGGTCTTGCCCTTTAAGTCAAACAGTGTCATTGGCCTGTGGTTCTCAACCTTTTCAGGCCGTGACCCCCCTAAAATAATCATATTTGAACTGGGGACCCCCCACCCTGATAAGCACTTGGAATAGTAGGAGTTGAGGCATTAGATGTAGTTTGTTGTTAAACCACAGATAAATATTGTGACAATAGACCATCTACAACCTCACAGCGAGTCGGCTATTTTAGCTATTTTTTAAATAGGGTTTCAAGTGGTTAAAACTGTTCCTCGTTTTGCTGGGGACCCCCTGCAAACACCCTCAAGATCCGCAGGGGGGTCCCCGAACCCCACTTTGGCCCAAACTGTGGAACAAACACCGCCATTGCAGTCAGAACAGCAGATGCACTCCCAGTCTTCCGCCCTGATCTGAAGACTCACCTCTTCAGACTCCATCTTCACCTAGCCTTGACGACCATGCAGTCTAAATGCAAAGGTTTAAATATAATTTAGGTAGCATGTTATTTAGACACATGCTAGGTTCATTTGTTGACCTGACATCCTGTTTGTATAGTTTTAATGTGCAGATTATTTATTTTTTGATATTATTGTTTAGACCATTGGTTCTCAAAGTGGGGTCCGGGGACCCCCAGGGCCAGGGGTACTTGAGGGGGTTCCAGGGGGTCCCCAGCTAAATGATGGACAGGAACCAAATGGACACTTATGAGTCTGTAACTCTGAGAGTGTACAAATGGAACCAAATGGACCCTAACGCGTCCATTTGGTTCCATTTGTACACTCTCAGAGTTAAATGAACATTGATTTTACGATATGAATTGGGGTCCCAGAGATATAAATGCCATTACATGGGGGTCCGTAGGCTAATGCATGTCAAACCGGGGGTCCTTGAAATTAAAATGGTTGAGAATCAATGCTAGAACCGTAAAAAATCTTCTCTTATGGGGGGTCCCTGGCTTATCTTTTCAAATGGGGGTCCGTGGGCTAATAAGTGTCAATTTGAGGGTCCCTGGCATGAAAGAGTTTGAGAACCACTGGTTTAGACTGATGCTCGGTTCAGGTTTACCATGTGATCCTATAGTTTACTGAGACACTACACTGTTTACCTTTGTTTATTGTAAGTCTCTCTGGATGAAGAGCGTCTGATAAAATGTCCACATTGTAATGTAAGTATTGCCACTGACCTGTAGTTCCTGTGTGGTCCTGTAGTGGGCGTCGGTGTTGAGTCGGGTGGCGCTGGAGCAGGAGCGCATGCTGCCCGTGTTGCTGGACAACCTGAGGACCAACAGCGACCTGGAGCTACGCTCTCTGACCGGCTTCCTCAGGAACCTGTCCCGCCACGCCAGCGACAAGAACGACATGGGTCAGTTTATATACTATATGTATATATATCTATATACTTCCTCAGGAACCTGTCAAAAACGCGACATTACAAAGTCTAAACCAGTTGTGCTATAAACACGCCCCCTTCTGTGGCCAACGCGGAAGTGCCTTTTTCAAACAACCGCGGAATTTTCCCAAACTTTCCAATGTAGTTTTTCAGACATGTTCAAAACATCTCTGAATGGTATTCTTAGAATAATGAATACAATGTAAATGTAAATAAAGTAAATATGATGTTTTTTTAAATGTACAGTTTTCCCCCAAACATTTTCAAATATAGCCGATTTACAAGCTACAAGTGCTACCGGCTCACAATCACAAGTAGATCTGCTGTTTTTGAAAGGTTTTGGCTTCAATGGTTCATGTTACTGAGGAGTGAATGTTGAACCCATCTATCCGTCTGTCCGTCTGTCTGTCTGTCTGTCTGTCTGTCTGTCTGTCTGTCTGTCTGCCTGTCCCTATGTTCAGTACAACAGAGCTGTAGGGATGAAGTTACATCACAGAGTATCGTTGGTTTAAGTAAATAGCTGTGAATCAAACAAAGGCTTTTATGATACAAAATCCTTTCCTGGCATTCAGTCAGCTTTATGAACACGTGCCTGTTGGACTTCCATGCACATGCACATGCACGTGGTGTAAAGTAACTAGGTACATTTACTTAAGTACTGTATTTAAGTACAATTTTGAGTTATTTTTACTTTACTGGAGAATTTCCAATTTGCACTGCTTTTACTTCTACTCCACTACATCTAAGAGGCAGATATTGTACTTTTACTCCACTACAATTATTTGAAAACTTTAGCTACTAGTTACTTTGTAGATTTTGATTATTATTAACCACTTCAGCCCTATATACATTTAGGCAGCAGATCTACAATGCGTCGCGATGCGACACATTGTGAGCTTGTAGATTTGCTATATTCAAAACAAAATTATACATTTGAAAACTTGTGAAATGGGACATTCTGCATAATGAGTACTTTCTACTTTGGTACTTTAAGTACATTTTGATACCAACACTTTTGTACTTTTATTCAAGTAAATTCTGAATTTCTCACTATTACTTGTAACAGAGTATTTCTACATTGCAGTATTGATACTTCTACTTAAGTAAAAAAAAAAGAGATTATACTTTTTCCTCCACTGTGCATGTGCACGGCCTTGTTTACATAGTGAAAGCTCTCTGCGTTTCATTCAGATATTCATCACACTGATGAATGACCAAAGCAACAAACAGAACAGCTCTGTTTCACTCAGGACCTCTCACAGCAGTGCAAAACTCTGCCTTTTTTATTTAGTATCTTTAAAACGATTTAAAATAGTGAAAATAGCCGATCTACAAGGTCACATCACCTTGCGTACTTTTGTACGACACTGTATGATGAAGTTGTTGAGAATTACTCAAGAACATGACAGAACTACGACGTATTATATTAAGATGTGTCAGTTTATTATAAGAGCCATGCAAAGTAGGTTCATGTCGGACATCCCTGGCTATTAGCTGCCTGGGGAGGTTTCAGGTCATGGTTTATATACAGTACACAAACAATTGGGTCATGACGTATCCAAGACCACGCCCCTTGGATACGTGTCATGACAACAGCAGTGTTGATTTTGACAGCACATTTTGAGTTAGTTTTAGTCATAGTCCTTTATTTAGTTTTAGTCATATTTTAGTCATCTGAAATGTTTTAGTTTTTGTCTAGTTTCAGTCGACTAAATATCATAAGATTATAGCCGACTAAATCTACAGTTGATTTAGTCGACTAAAATGTATTTTGGGCGGTGCCTTAATGGCGTCGTAGTGGCTGATCTTACACTTGGCCGCATGCTGAAAATAGCCGATCTACAAGCTCACAACGCGTCGCGCTGCGACGCGTTGTGAGCTTGTAGATCTGCTATTTTCAAAGCATGACACCCAAGCGCAAACCAAACATAAAATGACTTGTCTTTTAGTTCTACTGGATCTCTTCTCCACTAGTCCCTCACTAACATTTTAGTCTAGTTTTTATTTGTTGACGAAATTGTCAATATATTTAGTCTTAGTTTTAGTCATCATAGCTTAGGTTTTTATTTAGTTTTTATTTAGTTTTCGTCAGTGAAAGAAGGTAGTCGACCAACATTTTTCGTCATAGTTTTAGTCGACGAAATCAACGCCGGACAGCAGAGTACATAATGTGTTGGAACAACACTTATCATAGAATGCTCCCACTTGTTGTACACTTGACAGCAGGCTTCACTGGTTATCTCCTGGCTGCAGTGGGTCTTGTGGTCGGTGGCATTCTGTTGTAATGAGTCTTTATTTAGCTCCAGGTCTGCCATTGTGTCACCATGCGTAGCTGGTGACTCTGGGTGAGGGGGTGAGGGGGTCAGCTTCACTGCCCCCCGTCTCCTCTCATTCCGTTCAGCTTCTACGCTATAGATCATGTATATGACAAGAATCCCTAACAAAGTAAGGCATTCATTTATAAAAAAAAAAACATAAACATTTCAAACATGGAGATACAAGGTTTCTGCCTGACAGGAACCATAGATTACATTTAATCATGTGTTGCAACAAATGGAATACAGTTCTATCTGGTGTTGGTAAGCTCCTCTCCCATAATGATAATAAGTGTCTTATCTCTTATCAGCCTTTTACTCATTCTATTGTTTTGTTGTTGTTGTTGTTGTGTTTTAGCCACTAAGGTGGTCAACAACCTGGTGACCCTGTTGCCTAGCGACGGACAGCAGAAGGATCCCTCCAGCGAGGTGGTGGTCAACCTCTGTGGCATCCTCAACAACCTGGTCACCAGCAGCTCCCTGGCAGCCCGGGACATCACCTTCTTCGACGGCCTGGCCAAGCTGGTGGGCATCAAGAACTCCCACGACAACAGGTACTGTAGGACAGGGTTTCTCAAAGTGGGTGCCGTGGGACCCTAGGGTGCCGTGACGCAAGTCCAGGGGTGCCGCAGAATACTTTGAAAATATTTGGGATTTTATCATTATCACTTCAGTTTAACCACTTAAACCCTTTATACCAGGGGTTTTCAACCTGTGGTCCGGGGACCACCAGTGGTCCTTGAGGGGGTTCCAGGGGGTCCCCAGCCAAATTAATAGTTAGCAACCAAATTGACCCTTATATGTCTGTAACTCTGACAGTGTACAAATGGAACCACATAGACCCTAACGGGTCCATTTGGTTCCATGTGTACACTCTCAGAGTTAAATGAACACTGATGATGGTGATACAGTGTAGATTGGGACCCCCAAGAAATCTAAATGGTTGAGTCCCTGGCATATCTTTTCAAATGGGGGACCCTGGGCTAATATTTGTCAATTTGGGGACCTTGACGCGAAAAAGGTTGAAAACCACTGCTTTATACTTATTAAGACAGACCACCAAACCTCCTTGCCAAAAATAGCCGATCTACAAGCTCACAACGCGTCACAGTGAGCTTGTAGATCTGCTATTTTTGGCGAGTGTTCCACTCAGAATATAGGGATGCTGGGGTTCAAGTGGTTAATTGTCAAGTATGAAGTTATTTTCAATCTGTCGTAATGGAAACTACTATTCTCTAAAGTTTTCCTCGTGACACATACTGTATCTTGGGGGAAAGATTTACATATTTACGTACCATAATATGACATACAGTAAATGTAACGTTCTATAAAGCAACAATGTAATTCAGGGGTGCCTTGGATGAAAAAGTAATTTACAGGGGTGACCTGAGACAACAACGCATTGTGATCTTGTAGATCTTCTATTTTCACATTCTTTTGGCTTGAGAGTCTTGCACGATGAAGTATGATGAAGTATGGCATTAAATGATGAAAAAGCCTGCAAGGTTAGTTCAGGCAGTATACACTCGAGAGGTTACAAGCATGCTCATCACTATGTGGCTGTATACAGCGTCATGCAAGACCCATACAGTACGTCATACACTGACGTGGCAATCAGCTGACCAACTGAGCGGGTTATTTAAGCTCACCTAAAATCTGTGTTCCTTCCGCTTTGTGTGTTCTGGTTGTTGTCATGCAGCGTTTGCTCCCACCACCACCCCAGCAATAGCAGTGGGCTCTGCTATTGGTTGTTATTGTATATCTGTCTCCCTGCTCTTAATGGTTAATGATGGTTGTCTAATTGTACATGTCCTGTGTTTAACACTGAGTGTGTTTCTTCAGTGCTGGGAGGGTGAAAGCAGCCAAAGCAGCGGCTACAGTTCTCTGCAACATGTTCCAGTACAAGAAACTACACAAGAGCTACAAACAGGTGAGAACCGCTTCAAATTACACTCTGAGACGGTGTGCAAATGGAACTAAATGGACCCGCAAGGGTCCATTTAGTTCCATTTGTACACCGTCTCAGAGTTACACATACAGCAGATATTACTTTAGATTACCATCACCTGTAAGGACAAAACAGCAGAATCACAACACAAATTGAAAACGTTTGTACAAATGGAACCAAATGGACCCTTACAGGTCTGTAACTCTGAGAGTGTACAAATGGAACCAAATGGGTTCCATTTGTACACTCTCAGAGTTATGTGGGTCCTTGAAAATAAAACGCTCGAGAACCACTAGTACTAGTTGGACTCCTAATGTGCCATAGTGTCAAAGTAAATCAGCGTCATACATATTCTGAGGAAAACCTGGAGACTGCCATTCAATAATCGGTCCAAATGTCAAAATGAGAACATTATAATGTTATGTAAAAAACAAAAAAAATCTAACATTTACCACAGACAAGGACAGGTCTTTGCCATGGACATATTGATGACCCCTGGATGCATGCCTGCCATGCTCCCAAACACTATGGCGCTGCGTGGCATTTTACCAATACCAGAATCTGGGCAGCAGCTTTGAAGTGGAAACACCTCTTCAGACCCATAGCTATTCATTGTTGGGGCACCGTAGTGCTCGTCAGCTTTGGCTTAATTCCTCTAATACTATAGACGTGTTAGTCTATGGAGTCCTGATGTTCCTTACAGAGGAACAACCGCAGCTTTACCATCATTATGGGTGCGTTGGGAAACACAGCACTGAGCGCACCGGCCAATACAAACTAATAGGCGAGTGCTCTCCGCTGCGCAATTTCCCAACGCACCCTATATCATATGTAGGGGGTGTGGCCATGCTGCCAACTAGCCTTTACCTGTCTTTTTGGAAGAATGTGCATTACACATGTTGTAACCACACCCCCTACATATGATTTATATGATTGTAAAGCTACGGTTTTCCCCTGTAATTTTCCTCTCAATTCAGTTACACTTATAGTATTAGAGGAATTGAGCAACAACTGATTGCTGGGTTATGGATAGCGGAGGTTATGCTCACTATACACAAACGGTTGGTCCTTGGCCCAGGGCCAACCACCTCTGCACCAGTGGGTCTCAACCTGCGGGTCGGTACCCCACAGGGGGGTCCCCACATGTGACTTATCTATTTAACCCATTCAATCCGGGAATGCATGTGTAATTTTAGATTTCTTTGGCCATTCAAAAATAGCAGAGCTCGGCATGAGCGCGGCACTCAACAAATGTCTTCTTTCTGAAGAACTATTGTTGCTATATCAGTGGTGCTCAAACTTTTTCTTGTCAAGGACCCCCGAAATTATGTTTTAGGCCGCCTATCCCCATCAAAATATGTTGTTCCAGGGACCCCCCCCCCCTTGCTTATAGATCTGCTCTTTTTGAATAGCCAAATTATAAAAAAAATATGGTTATAACTAAAATCTAAAATGACACAGATGTGTTCCTGGATTGAACGGGCTGATGTCCTATTGCTCTGCAGCAGCAATATAGTGTATTAGATTGTTCACATCCCATCCTGTCAGATAGTTAGTGCCAGTAGTTAGTGGCTAGCCGACCCCATTCATTCCCATTAGCAGTGATGCTACAAAGAGACCTGAGCCATTGGCACGGTAACTTGGCCCTTGCATCAGGATCAATGTTATAAATATAGTTCTAATGCAACATCAGCTCAGATTCATATAGTGCTTTTCTAAGGACCCACAGTTGCTTTACATAAAGAAAATGAAGGAACCAAAACTAAAAACTAAACAATAAAGACATGGTGCTAGATTAAAATCTACAGAGAGAGCACTGTGGTTTTTGTCTGATGCGCACGCACGCACGCACGCACGCACGCACGCACACACGCACGCACGCACGCACACACACACACACACACACACACACACACACACACACACACACACACTTTTAAAGCCAAGTGCTAAAACTTTCTCCTCCCTGTGAATTCTGAGCCACACCTTTGTGTGTGTGTGTGAGTGAATGCGCCGTGCGTGCATGTGGGTGTGTGTGTGTGTGTGAGTGAATGCACCGTGCGTGCATGTATGTGGGTGTGTGTGTGTGTGTGTGTGTGTGTGTGTGTGTGTGTGTGTGTGTGTGTGTGTGTGTGTGTTTTGAGAGAAAGCGAGGTGGGAGGAGCTGGGCAGGGCAGTTTACATTCCACACAGCTTGGTGTGTGTGTGTGTGTGTGTGTGTGTGTGTGTGTGTGTGTGTGTGTGTGTGTGTGTGTGTGTGTGTGTGTGTGTGTGTGTGTGTGTGTGTGTGTGTGTGTGTGTGTGTGTGTGTGTGTGTGTGTGTGTGTGTGTGTGTGTGTGTGTGTGTGTGTGTGTGTGTGTGTGTCGAGGCGGATGTTCTCATTGGTGGGTTGGAAGTCTCCCAGCATCGCTCCCACCTGTTGGGTGGAGTCAGTGGGTGGAGCCAGTGGGTGGAGTCAGTGGGTGGAGTCAGGTAGATTCATGGCGCTGTCTCTTCAGTCAGGGTGCGGCTCGGCTCGGCTCAGAACTCCTTCCCTAGAGAACAAGTCCTGACAGAGACACAAAACTCCCTCCATGTCTCCTTCAGTACTTTACTGTTTCATATCTGGGACACACGCTACACACAGTACAATAACACTCACTGCTTCTCACACATGTTCACGTCAACGTTCCCCCTAAACTGATACGTAGTAGGCAAATGTTTTAAATACGTTGTGCCCAGGAGCTCAGCTCACAGATCTACAAGCTCACAACGTGTCGCATTAACCCATTAAGACCTGAGGCCGATTCTACAAAATGTCTTCTAAATCCTAACAGTTTTTTGGAAAAACCTATGTTTCTATGTCAGTGGATATGTATTTGGCCGCGGACCCCCAACTCAAAATATGTTGTTCCAGGGACCCCCCAGAAGTAAAGATTTGAGTTAAAAATGTTCGCTTTAAAACAATATACATTTAAAGATTTGCACACATTTTCAAGATTTTTTCAAAAATAGCCAAAGTGTAAAAAAAAAGCTTGTAGATCTGCTATTTTTGAATAGCCAAAGTGTAAAATAATGCTTTTTAGCTCAAATCTAAAAAATGACACAGATGCGTTCCAGGTCTTGATCGAAGATCATAGATCGTCTATTTTACAGATAGCTGCCCTGTCAAGGACCCCCCCCCCCGCCTGGGAGCCCACTTCGAGAACCAGTGACTTTAATACGACCTACATTTCCATCTCGCGCTGATTAATGCATTAATCACGTCTTTTACGTTCCATCCTCACACAGCAGGGGGCGCTCAATAATAAACTGTGTGTGTTTTTGCTTGTTTCTTTTGCAGAAAGGGTTCACGAGACCTGACTTTGCAGACATGACCATCTAGAGGATGGCAGCTGTGTTTTTGTTTAGTTCCTGTTCCTGTTCCTGTCCTGGGGGACCTGCTGTGCTACTGTAAAAAACTACTGGACCACTTCAAACATCTGACCACTGGCCCCATGGGATATATATCATGGAATATCACAGAAGATGGTGGTCAAAGTAATAGATAGATACTGGCCTGTTCATACGTGCAATGTAAACTTCACGTATATATTAATATGCATCCAACTACTGTATGTAACAGTGGTTCTCAAAGTGTGGTCCAGGGACCCTCTGCGTTCCTTGAGAGGCTTCTAAAATGGACCCTCATAGCTCTGTGACTCTCAGAGTGTACACACATGGAACCATTGTGTGTGCACTCTGAGAGTTACACAGGCTTGAGAACCACTGTTTTTTTATAAAATAACGTCTAGAATGATGTAGCGATGGACTCTGGTAGGAAACAGATGTGTTGCACCTTAACTGTTTTTAACTGCTTTGTTTGAACACTGTCTGAGTGGATTCAGGAATCTCTGTGTCTCTCTGTGTGTGTGTGTGTGTGTGTGTGTGTGTGTGTGTGTGTGTGTGTGTGTGTGTGTGTGTGTGTGTGTGTGTGTGTGTGTGTGTGTGTGTGTGTGTGTGTGTGTGTGTGTGTGTGTGTGTGTGTGTGTGTGTGTGTGTGTGTGTCTCTCTGTCTCTCTCTGTCTCTCTGTCTCTGTCTCTGTCTCTGTCTCTGTCTCTGTGTGTGTGTGTCTCTCTCTCTCTCTCTCTCTCTCTCTCTCTCTCTGTCTCTCTCTCTCTGTCTCTCTCTCTCTCTCTCTCTCTCTCTCTCTCTCTCTCTCTCTCTCTCTCTCTCTCTCTCTCTCTCTCTCTGTCTCTCTCTCTCAGTGGTGCAAAGAGAACTGTTTTACTTAAGTAAAAGTATCAATGCTGCAATGTAGAAATACTCCATTACAAGCAAAAGTCCGTAATTAAACATTTGGTTGAGTAAAAGTACAAACAGTTTTGGTTTTGGTATCAAAATGTACTTAAAGTACCAAAAGTAGAAAAAAGTAAAAGAAGTAAAAGTATTGAACATTGGAAATACTCCAGTAAAGTAAACGTACCTCGAAATCTTACTTGAGTGTACATGTACTTAGTTACTTTACACCTCCTCTCTCTCTCTCTCTCTCTCTCTCTCTCTCTCTCTCTCTCTCTCTCTCTCTCTCTCTCTCTCTCTCTCTCTCTCTCTCTCTCTCTCTCTCTCTCTCTCTCTCTCTCTCTCTCTCTCTCTCTCATATGCACCCTGGGTAAACTGCTGTAACCGGTTCTGCTAGCTAGGAGCTGCTAGTGTTTACTGATCTAGTTACTGTTGAATGTAAGTCTCCTATGTGTCTGGTCTGTGAGATCTACTCCTGCTGCAAAACAACTATTTAACCCCTAATGTCGTTGCTGTTGTTCAGAAATCTACATATTTAAAACGTTTTATGTTTTTTCTCTCTTCTACATACTACAGTGTCACACACAAGTAGCAAAAATAGCAGATGTACAAGCTCACACCGTGTTGAGCTTGTAGATCTGCTAACTTTGAAAACGTTCAAAAAAAGCAATCGTTGACAGTGGTGGAAAAAGTAATCACATGTCTATACTGCGATATAGAAATACTCTTTTGCAAGTAAAAGTCTGGAATTCAAAATGTACATGAGTAAAAGTACAAACGTGTTGGTATCAAAATGTGCTTAAAGTACCAAAATTAAAAGTACTCATTGTGCAGAATATCCCATTCAGCTTACAATGCATCGCGATGCGACGCATTGTGAGCTTTTAGATCTGCTGTTTTCAAATGGACGAAATCTATAGGGCTGAAGTGGTTAATACTATAATTATAGTGGAGTAAAAGTACAATATTTGGATCTGAAATGTAGTGGAGTAGAAGTAAAAGTATTGAAAATTGGAAATACTCAAGTAAAGTTCAAATACCTCAAAATCGTACTCAAGAAAATCTACTTAGTTACTTTCCACCACTGATCGTTGAAAATGCTTTGAAGATAGTGACACCATGTGGCCAACACAGGGACAGCAGGTTGAAAGTGGTTTAAACAGTGGTTTAAACAGTGCCTTATTCTCTCTCTCTCTCTTTGATGTAATATCATAGAACATATGAAATATTTTGTTATGTTTGTTAGTTTTTTGGATAAACAGGATAAATGCAGGGAGAGAATGCATTTTAAACGGTTCTAAATGAATGTATATAATGTATGTATGTACTGAATGGATGAGGTGGATGAATGATGAGGTTAATATAATAGTTCTCTTACATAGAGTTATTGGTGGGTTTTTGCTGGTTGAATTTTCATGGTAAATTATGGTTAAATACTGATCGTGCTTTTCTGTACAGAGTAGTAGTTTGAAAGCACTTTGAATTGTGTTGTTGTTGAAATGTGCTACAGAGATGAACCTGCCTTGGTGCCTTTCCTAGAGTTTGCAATAGATCAGGGGTCTTCAACGTTGTTCAGGCCAAGGACCCCTTTAGCTGAGAGAGAGATGAAGCAGGGACCCCCTACTACACTGTGTAGCAGATTAAACCTTTTCATAGATGTCATAGATGGCTTCATAGACTTATTTGACAGCACTGTCATTAATGTTGTTTGTTTGTTTACACATGATGTTCTATATTAATATGTTGGGTTCATGTTGATGTGTTTTCAGTTTTTTATCCACCTAAAACCCGCAATACTTACGAAAGGGCCTACTCTGTGTGGAGTTTGCATGTTCTCCCCGTGTCTCCTAGGGTAGTTAATACCCTCACAAAAACATGTAGTAATCCTGGTCACTATACTGCCTCCCCCTGGTCAGCCGGGGCGCCTGATGGAGGGGAAGGGAACTGGTTGGAATAACGTGTTCCTTCCACGCGCTACGTCCTACCAGGGAAACTCTCCCCTGTCAGGTGACAAGAAGGTCAGTTGGCTCTCATGCATTGAAGGAGGCATGAGCTCGGCCCTGGCCTCCCTAGGCTGGTGGGGGGAGTGTAGTGCCCAGGATCACTTAGCAAATTGGCACCGGGTGAAAAAAGGGTTACAAAAATCGAGGGATAAAAATTATTTTAAAAAAAACTCAATACTTGCTAAACATGGGCTGCGTCCAAAATCACATATACCTACTAAACAGTATGCTATGTTCAGCCTACTGTAGATCTAACCTCGCGTCACCAGTCTTTACACCACGGAGGAAAGCCTGGTATTCGGTCTAGGCCACGCCTACTGAAAAAAAAGAGGGAAAAAATCCTCTGGTTCCGGGTGCGGTGGGTTTTGTTTTTTAGTTTTTTTAGTTTTGGTTCCCCCTGTTAGCATTTAAATGCTGAATCGAATATAACCACTAGTTTAGTCTCGCCAGTCGCTACGAGTTGGAATAAAGGATGGATATACCTAACAAACTATTCCTATAAGCTAAACTACGCCGCATCAAGGGTTTTATTGGGTAGGCCTTAAAATTAAAATACCTTTGATCACAAGGAATTGTTTTGGGGTGATGCACAGGCCCCCCAGGTTCCAGCTTGTGTGGGTTCCGGCCGCCTGACCGGATCAGAAACCCGAAAATGGTATTGATCCCAGGCTAGGTTCATGGTTGATGTTAAAAAATATATAAAAAAGGTTTATATCACACAAAGATTTTGGCGCCCCCCCCCCTGTTGAAGACCCCTGGTCTAGCAAAGTTCTATTGTCCATAAACGTGTCATTTTATTGTATTTCCTCTAAACTGGCATTGTGCTTATTTTCATAGGAACAGTTGTTCTAGTGTTATTGTGTGTTAATAGAGATAGAAACACAGATAAAGGCTGGGTTTAAATCATGCTCTCCATTCAGTTAGAGTCCATGTTGCAATAGTTCTGTACTTACAGGGGGAGTAAGTGATATAGTATATATTTTTCTCATTTAAAAGTTATTTTGTGAAAAAGTTAAAGCTCTATATTGTGTGTTTGTTCAGTAACAGGGCTCTCCCTGTTATTAACATAAAATAAATGCTCAGGTCGTGATACAAATGCTATCCAATCAGAAGAGAGAACTCCTACACAAATAATGTATCAGCTTAACATTGATAGTGCTCAAGTTTTGTCAGCTCACTTCCTCTCTCCCGATTGGATCAAATCGGTATCCCGACCTGAACATGTACTTTCTGTTTACTAAAGAGTTGGAGAGACAGGGGAGAGACCTCTGTTACTGAACAAACTCTCTATAGCAATAATTTCTACTGGAATATAGAGCTATACTTAACACTTAAAAACCCCATTTAAAATCCCTTACATCACTTTTAATGTAAATACTTATACCTAACAAAAACATCATTCAGATTGCTGTGTCAAAGAACACATTGTTCCCACAGGAGAGCAATTCCAGTTTCAGAGCATTGTGTGTAAAAGTGTTCGGTCTGTTTTGTGCGTATATTATGGAAATGTTGTTCAATTCATTTTCAGTCAAATTCAGAATTAATTCATGTGTTGCCATTATTACTACTGAGGTACTGAGTGGAGTTGAGGAAACAATGATGTAAAACATGCTTTTTAATTGTATACAAAGTTGTCAAATTGATATTTTTTAACTAATAAAGAGACCAAAGAAAATAGGTATTTGTTAAGTTGTTAGAAACTCTGACCGCATGCATAGTGTTGTAGACATTACGTCCAAAACCCCTTTATTATCCTTTTTAAAAAAACATTTTGAAATAGTGAAAACAGGCGATCTACAAGCTCACAACATGTCGCATCGTGACAGGCTGTGAGCTTGTAGATCTGCTATTTTCCCTATTTGTGTGCAACACTTTTGATGCCCACACACTGTCCCAGCTTAATGTACCGTTTTGTCTCTTTCCTCAGAGTTTTCAAAACCGTTTTTAAACTCTAGTGCGTGCAGGGGTCTTCAATGTTTTTCAGGCCAAGGACCCCTTAGCAGAGATGAAGCAGGGACCCCCACCCCACTACATATTGTATAAAATTGTGTTGCAGATTAAACCTTTTCATAGATTTCAGATTCAATTCATGTTTTGTTTTTATATCTCTGCTGGATTTATGTTAATGTTTATTTTCAGACATTTAAACACTTAAACCGTCAATATTTAGTAAACTTGACCTATCACTCTGTACTTGGTCTGCACCTTTTCCTAGGCGTTGTAAGCTTGTAGATTTGCTATTTTTGACTTAAGTTCTCCTCAGAATAAGGATGCCAGGGTTCAAAGTGCTTAATGTAAAAAAAACTACCACACAAAGATTTGGCGGCCCCCCTGTAATAACTCTGAGGACCCCCTAGGACAGTGGTTCTCAAACCTTTTCGTGCCAAGGACCCCCAAAACGATATGTATGTGGCCGCGGACCCCCACCTGGAAATATGTTTTGCCATGCAGGGACCCCCAGAAGCAAAGATTTGAGTTCAAAATGTTTCGCCTTTTAAAAAAAAGATTTAAAGATTTGCACGCATTTTCGAGATTTTTCAAAAAATAGCCAAAGTATAAGATAATGTATGTGCCCCTTCGACTCAGGAGCATCTTCTACAAACATTGGAAATGAGTAAATACAATACAGAGACATTATTTTGTGAAACATAACAGCTTATTCATTTATTTCACTCATGAATTAAAAACTTAAAACGATAAAAAATAACTTCATAATTTCCGTGGACACCAAAGGTCAATGGCCATGACCTTAAAATGACCACATTCCAGGCCTGGAATTATTATTATTATTATTATTATGTGAACTACCCTGAAGAACATTCAAGTAAGAAGTCATGTCTGTCTGACTGTTATCTGCCCTCTGCTGGAGAACTCAAAGAAATACACTTAATATATATATATATATATATATATATTTGATATAATATATAAATACTATATAACATACTCTGGAGTCTAGACATTATAAAAGTCATGTCACACTCTGTGTTACACATTTACCTGACTCACGTGAGAATGTCAGGTTTGGTTTCCTTCATTAGAATATTAGATTGAGTAAATAAACATAAACAAACATGAGTCAAGTAACTGTTGAATAGAAACAGTATGAGGAACAACATCAGTACATTAAAACTAAACAATCATTTGTCTTACATTTGGTTACATCACGATATTTGGTTAATTTCAACCCTCTTTTTTCCTTGGAGACCCCCTTTTACATAAGAAAACGTGTAGATTGGCTGTTTACACATTTAAAAAACTATTTGTTTGATTGCTAAATTCTTTTTTCCCCCCTAATTTTTATCCCACGATTTTGTAACCCCATTTTTTACACCCAGTGTCAATTGTCTATGTAATCCTGAGCACTACCTTCCCTCTGCCAACCTAGGGAGGCCAGGGCCGAGCTCATGCCTCCTTCAATGCATGAGAGTCAACTGACCTTTTTATCACCTGACAGGGGGGAGTTTCCCTGGTTGGACGTAGCGCGTGGAAGGAACACGTTATTCCAACCAGTTCCCTTCCCCTCCATCAGGCGCCCAGGCTGGCCAGGGGGAGGCAGTATAGTGACCAGGATTACTGCATGTTTTTGTGAGGGTATCTACCCTAGGAGACACGGGGAGATAGCTAAATTCTTCCGATTTTTTTTTTTTTTTACAATATAATGACATGTCCATCGTCCTACATAACGATGCCAGGTTGAAAGTGCATGAAATAAAGATTGTGTGCAACATGTTTAACATTTTCAGTGGTGGAAGAAGTACTCAGATAACAATACCACAATATAAAAATAGGCTACTCTGTTTCTGTAAGTAAAAGGCCTGGTGTTCAAAAACGTACTTATGTTTGAAAATAGCAGATCTAAAAGCTCACAACGCGCCACAACACGTCACAACGCGTCGCATCGTGGCGCGTTGTGAGCTTCTGCTATTTTCAAATGGCCTATAGGTATAAAATAGGGCTAAAGTGGTTAATGTATGTTTTATAATGTAGTCATTTATATATCCGCAAAGCAACTAGTAACTAAAGTTTTCAAATTGTAGTGGAGTAAAAGTACAATATTTGCCTCTGAGATGTAGTGGAGTAGAAGTAAAAGTATTAAAATTGGAAAATTGGAAAGTAAAAAGTAACTCAAAATTGTACTACAGTACTTAAGTACATGTACTTAGTTACTTTCCACCACTGAACGTTTTGTACTAAAACAGACAAGGCCTCACGTCCCCCCCCCATTCGTAATCTGGGGCCTGGACCACAGGTTCTGGAACACTGTGATGATGACATCACAGAGCAGTGGGTGGTCACAGCGTGATGACATCACAGAGCGGTGTGTGGTCACACTGTGATGACATCACAGGGCGGTGTGTGAGGTCACATGTCCTCCTCGCTGACCAGGCAGTAGAAGTCGTTGCGCGCTGCGTAGCTCCGTGAGCCCAGGTCCGACACGTCGATGTCCACGGCCCGGGGCTCGAACGACGCGGGCGCGGCGAACAGCGGCGCCAGCGTAGCGGCAGGGAGGACGGGAGCTCTGGAGGTCAGGGCCTTGTAGACCGGGAGACGCAGACCTGAGGGACAAACATAAAAAACACCGAACCTGTAGATCTACACACGTAGATAAACACCTACTAGCTTATCATGTTATTATCTTAACTCGTTCACAGCCAAGAACTGCTCCGCAGCCTGTGAATGCATAGACATATAAAGGTAGACGCCTCCTTCGGCTCTGAGGCATTGGTATCTCAGGCGCCATTTTAGCGTAGGCAAGCTGTAGGCAAGCTTCCGCGTGTGTCCCTGAACGGGGCGTTCGGTAGGCCAATCAGAGCCAGGTGGGGCGAGTCTTTTTGTAACCTTGCCTGAAATTCCAGGCCTGGTACTATATTTTATTATTTCATCTTTATTACCATTATAATATACCGCTCTGTGACTTTGGAATGATATGCTTTTGGTATTACTTTATCTTTATTACCATTATACTATACTGCTCTGTGACTTTGGAATTATATGCTTTTGGCTGTCTTGGAGTATTTGTGTTATATGTTATGCTTTCAGTGCCATTCAAATATGGAACATAGACATTTGTAGTTGCTGTTTTTGTCAGAGAAAATTCTCAAATGAACAATTATTTCAGTCTTTCAAAGTTGATAGCTCTGTTCTGACCTGAATAGCTAACATTAAGGATGTTGGATAAAGGCAATTCTGCAATGTGGCCAGCATATTTCATGTAGTCTGTCAGTGAATGGAGACAAAAATATTTTGTGACTATTACTGTTACTTGAACGTATTTTGGTATGAAAATATGCAATCTAGATGTAACCAAATATAGGCCTATCCATAACTCCATGTCTCGCATTTGTGACAAACTTAACGGCTTGAAAAGAGGTTGAGAATTCAGGGAGTTGTGATGATTTTAATTGTGGAGAGACTGTCTGCTTCAATGGACATAAATGCATTGGAACAGTGGTTTTCAACCTTTTTCATATCAAGGTCCATTTATTCGGCATTTGAGGCACGGAACACCGTTTGATGAGCTTTAGCCTCTCACAGGGACGCGGGAAGTGGGGTGCTGAGGGTGCTGCAGCACCCCCTGCCGTTGTGAGGGAAAAAAAAAAAAAAGGCTGAACGCGTGCGTGTGTGTGTGTGTGTGTGAGAGATTTTCTCCGGTGGGCGCGGCTCCCCCAAAATAATTAAAGCACACAACCCTAATCCAACCCTAACCCTAAAACCGAAATAAAGTAACAAAAAAAGTAACTTTATCCGCGGGAAACCCGAAAAAAATCGCGCGCGCGCGCACGAGGGACCCATGCGCGCAGCGCGCGTGCATGGGTCCCGTTTACCAGCACCCCTTGCTCTAAAGTACTTCCCGCGTCCCTGGCCTCTCACACCCAAAACTTAGAATATGTTGTTATCGTTGGATAAGATGCTGTCAAAATAACAATTATTTACGTTCTCTAACTGTGTACCTGTATAGTAAGTAATGCAGATGTTTAACAATTTGACTCTTCTTGAGAGTGTGAAATGTTATACTCGAGATTTAAAGATCTATAAGGGTCCATTTGGTTATCAACTCTCCATCATTTAGCTGGGGACCACCTGGAACCCCCCTAAGGACCACTGGTGGTCCCCGAACCACTGGTTGAGAACCATTGCACTGACAAGTCCCGGAAAAGACGCAATGTGATTGGCCAGTAGTCAACACGCTGTGAGCACTGTGATTGGCCAGTAGTCACTTTGAGCGTCAGTTTGCCTACGCTAAAAATGGCGGCCGCGATACCAGTTGCTCCAACGAACTGCAGAGGCCAATGAGGTATCTAGGTTTCTATATCTATGTGTGAATGGTCCAAGCACCACCGAAGAAGAGTACACCCAGAAATCACGTGATCACAAAAAAAAAAGAAGCTAGGCATCTTCCATGTTAAAGGATGTTACAGTCACATTTTCTCGGCTTTCTGTTCTTTTTCTGCTGTTTTTTAAAGACTTTAGAAGTAGTGAAAGATCTACAAGCTCACAACGCGTCGCATCGCGGCTATTTTCACTAGTTTGGGTCCCTGGAAAGCATCAAATTTCGCTTTTGGGTGACGACCAAAAAAGTTTGTGAACCAGTGGGTTATATATTATGTGAGGTTAGGGCTAGGTTTAGGTCTATAACCACACCCACCTGGGCGAAACACCAAATAAAGAGGGAGTCCCGCGGTGCGACAGCTGACCCTGATGTTAGACAGGAGATGTGGAGGGCAGCGATTCAGGAGTAGTGACTGTATGTTGGCTAGACCTACACTCTGGCATCCCATCCCATCCAAACCATGCGTATTATTTATTTACCCAGGTCTGCAGACGGGTGGGGGTCTGGGCGACAGTCCAGATAGTCTGGGTTCAGGGTGAGGATGGGGTCCTTGTCGTCGTGGAGGAGGGTCTGGGGGTCTCCGGACCCCTGGTGGTGGAAGACCACCCTGCGGGGCGTGGATAAGGCCAGCTCCTTCCAGAACGCCGAGGCAGGAGTCTGTGTACAAAACACAATACGTTTTTATGGGGCCAGGCTTCCAGCATGGACCCGTATTGTTATTGGCATTATTCCGTTTCTTCTTCTTCTGCCACTTTTGGCAGTTCTGGCTGAACCGTGCATACGCTTTTTATGAAACTCGGCCATATGATAGATGGTCATGAAAAACTATCAAAAAATATATCTCACAATCTTTCGTCCAAAGGTGGCGCTGAAGCACTCAATTGAAAAATGCCAACTTTGAACAGGTACAACTCATGCCCTGTTTGACCTACAGCCATGAAACTTCAATACACATATGCGTCTCCTCATGCTGAACATCTTTCACACTCTAACTTTTGACCTCTGACCTTTAGATCTCCCACCATTTTGAATTATATGAAAAACAGTTAAAACCTATCTCCTCCTGGGATTTTTGAGCAATCTGCACGAAACGTTTTACACATGAACTTTGGACCTATGCCGACAAACGTTTGCAAAAGATTTTCCATAAGTGAAAAAATGAAGCTTTAATGAGCCAATGAATATTGCAGTTTTATGACAATTATTCATCTGCCCCTAACACATACATGCAGACTTACCATTCTTTGAAACTTTGCAGAAATGTAAAGGGCCATTCCAAATATCACTGAAACCAATCTTACTCCAATTGGTCAAACGGGGGCGCTATAGCATTTTTTTTTAAATTGAAACTTTAAACAGGCAAAAGTCATGCCTCGTTTGGCCGACAGCCATTAGACCTGCTTACACATGTGCCTTGACTAATGAGGAACACATCTATCACGTTGACCAGTAAGCACCGCCCTTAGATTGTCCGCAATCTTGAGCAGTTTGAAAAACACTTAAACCCATGATTTTTCAGCTATTTGCGTGAAACTGTATGACCAGTGTGATCTCTTTTTTCAGAGGTTTGTCTGTTGGTGCAATAGCTTCCCGCTTAAGTGTATGTCTCACAACCTCAAGGTCACAGGTTCAAGCCTCACTTGGTGCAGACTTCATCTAAGTTGCATTTCACACAACATGACTATCAATGAATACATCTGCAATTGTTAAAGATAACATGAAATACTTAATTGAGTGTTTTTTACATACTTCATTGTGAAAATAGCTGATCTACAATCTCACAACTTTCCAAATAGCAATGAGAGTATGTTTTTTCAATGTATAACATACTTCATTGTGAAAATAGCCGATGTACAATCTGACAACTTTTAATGGTTTGTGAGCTTGTAGATCGGCTACTTTCACTAGTTTTGGTTCTGAGGAGATGTACAATTTCTTCATTGGTAAATGGTTTGTGAACGAGTGATCTTAGTGTTAGTGAAACAGGGGCTTGGGTCATGACAGAAGGCAAGAGTTTGTGATCCTAAACAGACAATATCAGCCTGGACAAAGCTATAGCACTATAGGTAGTGTTGCAGCTACCTAAGAGTGCCTCAAGACCGCAAGGTTGCCGGTTCAAGCCTCACTTGATGCAGACTCATTTAAGTTGAATTGCAAAAAACATGACTCAATCTATTCCGTTTCCATGGCTCTCTTCGATCTATTCCGTTTCCATGTCTTTCTCTTCAATCTATTCCGTTTCTCTCTCTCTCTCTCTCTCTCTCTCTCTCTCTCTCTCTCTCTCTCTCTCTCTCTCTCTCTCTCTCTCTCTCTCTCTCTCAGGGGCTAGGGAGCCAGAGGCTCTGGTTGCCCCAGGTACGATTCCAGGCCAGGTCAGCAAATGTGTCGATGAAATTTGTCCCTGAGCAAGACTCTTAACCCCTAATTGCTCACAGGCCCTCATTGGAAACAAGACCGCAAGGACTTTCATGAACTGACCTGTTAAAGGAATTATCATTTCTCTTTCTCTCTCCTGGCCCCGTATTATCGCTGCTTGCAGCTATATTTTATTTTTATTTTTTAGCCGTTTGGTGCCCCCCTCCCCAGGTTGGTGCCCTGTGCTTCAGCACCTCAAGCCCGTTGGATAAGCCACCACTGATTGGCCAGCAGCGCGGGTGAGTCATCTAGTGTTTATATATATCTAGGATTGTAGACACCGTACATGACACCAAAAAGCGAGTTACAGTAGAAAAGGCTAACGTTTGTACTCATTACTAGTACTACTATGTAGCATGTTTTTATGTTTATATTTTGCTCAGAGCATGCGTGCGTGCGTGCGTGCGTGCGTGCGTGTGTGTGTGTGTGTGTGTGTGTGTGTGTGTGTGTGTGTGTGTGTGTGTGTGTGTGTGTGTGTGTGTGTGTGTGTGTGTGTACCACAGAGTTGTGTCTCCAGGTCAGGAAGGTCAGGCGGTGCTGCAGCTCTTTGAGGGGCAGTTTGACCTCTGACCTCATGTGTTTGACCTGACCGTCCAGCAGGATGAAGATGGGCTTCTGGACCAGTTCCAACATGTGTAGCACACCCTGTCTGAGGACACAACAACACAACATCTGTAACGTCTGTCTGAGATACACAGCAAAACAGAATCTCTAGTTAGGGCAAGTCCTAGGGTAGCGAACATTTGTAACTTTTCAGATGGGGGTTCCTGGAACAACATATTTTCGGCGGCCAAATGTTGAGTTTGAACACCACTAATATTATAGCAACAGAAGTTTTTCAGAAAAGGCCTCAGGTCTTAATGGGATAAATGGGATATTATTATTATTATTATTACTAGACCATACCCGGTGAGGTGTGCAGGCGCAAGTAGTTGCAATCATGGGGTTATTGCATGTCCTGTCGCGTGAGCAGTGTGCTTCCCCAACTCATTTCACTCAACTCGCCTGTCTCTCCCCGCACCCGCCCCCCGCTACTGAGACCGGGGGTAAAAAGTCTGTGCTGTAGATACACACAGGCGTGACTTGACGCATGCGCAGTTTGATCAAGAGTCCACCCAAGACACAGCCACCGTGAGGTTACTAGAATTATAGTAGGACTATTATTTTTTTTTGAACAAAGGCGTTTATTTGCTTTTCTGCAGAGCATTTACATTGTACATTTACTTTTAAGCAAATAAACTAAAATAAAAAAAATAAAATAAAAAAAAACACATAAAGAAAAAGACACAACAGAAAAACACAACAGAAAAGAAAGACAAACAGGACAATTCGGCAGATTACAGATTACAAATCAAATCGGTTTTAAATATCAGGACATTCACTTGGAAAAATATAACTAGTTACAACACAAACATTTTCATGACACATAATAGTAGGACTATTATAATAACCTGAAGTTGTTCTGGCACCAGTCCTGCTGCAGGTAGGCATGAGACAGAACCACCACGAGACGACGACACCGACTGATGTTCATCAGCAGCTCTGCAGACGGGTCTGACACACACGCACACACACACACGCACACGCACACACACGCACACACACACACACACACACACACACACACACACACACACACACACACACACACACACACACACACACACACACACACACACACACATGGATTAAAGCAAAAAATAAAATAATCATTTCCAGGTTCAAAATGTTCATACATTTTTTTTTTTAAATCAAAAATAGTGGAAACGGCAGAGCTTGTAGATCGGCTATTTCCCCACTATTAATGTTTTTTGAAAGTACAAAGTCATTCAATTATGTAAGTTATTGTGTCATTTCTGCCCCCGTGGAACTTTTGTTTCTGAAGCCTTAAAGCCAAACAGAAATGTATATACATTATTCAAAATGCTCGACGACAGAAACATAATTAAATCGTTAATCGCTATTATTTGAGCAACAATTAATCGTTGAGTAAAATGTCATATTCGTCACACAGCCCTACTCACAGCAGTTAATCAGCAGTCACTGACGAGTCACACACGGGACTCCCTCTTTCTTTGTATGTACTGTATGTATATATTTTAAATGAGGGATATTTACTTGCGTGTCGCGACCCCCAAAAAATGGGCCCACGACCCACTGTTTGGGAACCACTGCCTTAACCTAACCTCAAAACCACACCCACCTGGGCTAAACACCAAAGAAAGAGGGAGTCCCCTAGTCACACAGCATTCAGCAATCACCAACTGTTCACTAATCACTAAATGGCAATCAGCAAAATCACTGTGCAGCCACCTTCACCCTGGTAGAAGCAGTCAGCTTGCAGTAGTGAGAGAGACGAATTGTTTGAATGACAAACAATTGCATTACATTCTGAACTTACCAACTTTCAGTGGTGGAAAAAGTACACAAAAGTAAAAGTATCAATGCTGCAATGTGGAAATACTCTGTTACAAGTAAAAGTCCGGAATTCAAATTTTACGTGAGTAAAAGTACTAAAGTATTAGTATCAAAATATACTTAAAGTACAAAAGTATAAGTACTCATTATGCAGACTGTCCCATTTCACAAGTTTTCAATTGTAGACTTAAAAAACCTTTTGAAAATAGCAGATCTACAAGCTCACAACCGCATTGTGAGCTTGTAGATCTTCTATTTTCAAATGGCCGAAATGTATATAGGGCTGAAGTGGTTAATGTATGATATGTAATAATAATAATAATCAAAATCTACAAAGTCATTTAAAATAATTGTGGTGGAGTAAAAGTGCATTGCAATATATGCCTCTGAGATTGGAAATTGGAAATACTCCAGTAGAGTAAAAACACCTGAAGATTGTACAGTACTTGAGTAAATGTAAATGTACTTAGTTACTTTACGCCACTGCCAATAACACTGTGCCTGAGATCATAAGAGCTGAATGGGTAAGGGAACATGAGGTCGAGATGTTTGTTTTGTTTGAAATGTTTATTTCCATGATTTATGTGACGTGTAATTGTTCAGTGGTTTTGTTGCTAAGCTGCTTGGTTATCATTGTGCATGTTATTTTGCAAGTTATTCATATTGGCCTTTGTTTGTAGACATGCAGGCCAGGTTTTTCACCAGACCAGACGTATGAAGATGATCCTGATGATTTGATGATGGTGAGCTAAACACAACCCACTTAGAAATCTAATATTTGTCAGTACTAGTTACATCATTGGTTCTCAAAGTGTGGTCCGGGGACCCCCAGGGGTACTTGAGGGGGTTCCAGGGGGTACCCAGCAAAATGTGTAAATATAGCATCAGAATAATTATGACCTTTTATACTTTGGCTATTCAAAAATTAGCAGATATACAAGCTCATAGCGCGGCACCGAGTGCCGCGCTATGAGCTTGTAGATCTGCTATTTTTGAAAAATCTTGAAAATGTGTGCAAATCTTTGAATATATATATTTTTAAAGTGAACATTTGTAACTCAAATCTTTGCTTCTGGGGGTTCCCTGGAACAAAATATTTTTAGATGGGGGTCCGCGGCCAAATTCATATCATTTTGGGGGTCCTTGACATGAAAAAGTTTGAGAACCACTGAGTTACATCATGGCAACCTAACCACACAACCTAAAATAACAAATAAATCATGGATATTTTTTTAGTTTTTGTTTCGCATTCCTAAGCCAATAATTTGATGACCAGCAGCGGTTCCGGTAGGAGACACAAAGAGTCTCCTTTGTGTCTCCTACCGGTCCGCTGGTCATCAAAGTATTGGCTTAGGAATGCGAAACAAAAACTAAACAATATGCATGAATTCAAGTCTCCATGGGGTGACTAATCCATAGAAAATAAGTCATTTTGGGGGTGAACTATCCCTTTAAATTCCTGGATGGAGTAAACATATTTCTAGCAAACGGGTCAAATAAATGGAAAGAAATGAGTGAACATACAGTATTTCATATAAGCCAGCACAGTACAGTACAGTACAGTACAGTACAGTACAGTACAGTACAGTACAGTACAGTACAGTAACTAACCTGCTCCAGGTAGGATGTCGTTGTCATTCAGATGTACTTTGTGTCCCAGTTTATTCTCTAAGTGTGGTTTGAGGATGAAGTGAACGAACTTCCTGTCGTATTCGTTGTTTACGTAGGAGACGTAGGCGTCGTACAGCTTCCCATCTGAAACACACACACACACACACACACACACACACACACACACACACACACACACACACACACACACACACACACACACACACACACACACACACACGTTTACACACTACCAGTGGTGGGAAAAGTACTCACATGTTTTACTTAAGTAAAAGTATCAATACTGCAATGTAGAAATACTCAAAGATCTCACCATTGAGCTCATAATCTCCATAGGAGTTCCTGTACCACAGTTTGATGTCCAGGTGACACTGGGAGTAGAGGACAGCACAGAGGAGCAGGCATGCGGTCAGAACCAACGCAGCGATGACAGCAGCCGTGTGGCTCAGCTGATCTGAAACGCAAACATTAAAGTAATGCTAGGTAACTTTTTCAATAAAACTAAAGTTAAATTGTATATCTTTTGTGAGTGGCAAATGTTTCACAACACCCACTCCATGAATTTCACCCCCGAAAGCCTTTTATTTATACATTTTCTATTGAACGTGGTCGGGGTTGACTGTCCCGTGAAAATGGCGTCATCTGGCCGGAAAATGGAAGCGGAAATGCACCGGTTTCCTGTTTGGCCAGGAACTACTGCACCGGTTTCCTGTTTGGCCAGGAACTACCGCGCTAATAACAAAAAGGAAACTCACGCTGATTTTAAGAGATTGTATGATTTGAAGAACGAAATAAAACAGAAAAAGAAAACACAGCTAACGGTAACTAAAGCTCCACTGGCTAAGAGAAACGATCCACAGATCGTATAAAACAATTAAAAGAACGCTTTTTGAAACGCTTACGTCTTTCGGTAAAAACGAATGGAATTCTGGGTAACGCAGTAATAAACGAACGGCCTGCAGTGACGGTAATGACCAGCAGAGGCTGCTAAAAAACGTTTTTTTGAAATTTGCACTGTACTGCACTGTTGCTCAATCCCGGAACGCATCTGTCTGTGTCATTTTAAGATTTCTTTGGCTATTCAAAAAAATAGGATCTACAAGCTCTATAGCGCGGCACTCTGTGCCCATACTGTATATGGGCATATACTGGTGATGACATTAGGGATCTCCATATAGGGGCACAAAAGGCACACAGGCAGATAACACACAGAATATGTGATGTCTTAATGAGATATCTACATATATGGGCATAACTGGGACACAGACAGACAGACAGACAGACAGTACAACGGCATGACAGTCATGGCGCTACTTGTTCCTGTTTTTTGAACATTTTACATTTACTATCCGTATTGTTCAATATAAAAAGGTTTTTAATCCGATCGCCGGCCATTTTCTCCGAATTTTCTCCATATGCTTTCGACTACGCGCCCCTATTGGTTGGGAGGTGTATTGCACTCTGAAACATTATTAAAAAAGTAATAGAAAATGGCCGGCGATCGGATTAAAAAGCTTTTTATTGAACAATACGGAAGATATGGGTACTTAGACCCGATCGCTTTAACTTGTTACATCCGTGAGACCCGAGCGCTTTAACTTGTTACATCCGTGAGACCCGAGTGCTTTAACTTGTTACATCCGTGAGACCCGAGCGCTTTAACTTGTTACATCCGTGGCCGGGGGATCAGCACTTTATATTTGAAATGTGAACGTTTATGTAGATGTACGGGTTGTAAATGTAAAACATTCTCAAACCAGGAACAAGTAGCGCCATGACGCTTGTGACAGACGAGTGTCATGTGAACCATGGCTTGGTATAACGGGTGCTCTGACAATGGCGAACCGGCAGAGCATAACTGGGTGAGGCATGCAGATCCAGTGGTGGCTTATCCAACTGGCTTGAGGTGCTGAAGCACAGGGCACCAACCTTTTGGGGGGGCACCAAACGGCGTGAAGTAAAAAAAAAAAACGGTGAAAAACGCCTCTCCCCCCCCGCGTTACGATGCGACGCGTTGTGAGCTTGTAGATCGGCTATTTTCAAATAGCCTATGTATAAAATAGGGCTGAAGTGGTTAATGTGTGTTTTATAATGTAATCATTTCTATCTGCAAAGTAACTAGTAACTAAAGTCTTCAAATAAATGTAATGGAGTAAAAGTACAATATTTGCCTCTGAGATGTATTGGAGTTGAAGTAAAAGTATTGGAAATTGGAAATACTCAAGTTAAGTACAAATACCTCAAAATTGTACTTAAGTACAGTACTTGAGTAAATGTACTTAGTTAATTTACACCTCTGATATTATGACGCATCTATGACGTATGATGTCTGAGCTACTAGTGATCAATTTACCATATTAGGGAGATCAACAGGCCATCAGCTTCTTTGATTGACCAACCCAAGCCATTGCTTCGCGGATTGGTCAGACATTGCGCAACATTCGTGCCGCTGAACCAATATAAACAATAGCGTCAGTCTTTCTTTACAGAGCAAGACCCCAAGAATCTAATTGGACAAACGGTGGTTCTGCTGTGAGACATGTTTCACTGGACGGTGCATATGAAAGTAAGAAGGAAAATTGGTCACACTGCTGTGACCGTGGGAAACAAAGTGTTCTCTTTTGGAGGGTTCTGTTACAGGAACACTGATCTCATTGGTGTTCATGTCTTCAACACTGTGTCTTTGCGCTGGAGGAAGTTGGCCCTAGTGACACCTGGAAGAGGAGAACGTCCCCTTGATGTTCCCTCCAGGTGCTCCGTCCACACAGCCGTGCTGATGCACGATGTCATCTACATGTGGGGAGGCTTTGAGCACAGAGGGTCTCACTACGACGTGCTTCATGCTTTCTATGTCGACACCCACAGGTGGTTCAAGCCCGCGGTTTCAGGGACTGTTCCAAAGGTGATCGCTGGCGACCCAGCCTGCGCCTTGGGGAAGGTCATGTATGTCCACGGAGGAACGAGTGACATCTACAAGTTGGACACCACCACAATGGTCTGGTCCTTAATTAACACCAGAGGAACTCCAGCACCTGGGTCAAAATGTCACTCTGCCACCATCATCGGGAGATGTTTGTATTCGGAGTCTGGAGGAACAACAACATCAGAGTGTTTGACACAGAGACCGACTGCTGGCTGAACACACCTTCTGCACAGCTTCTTCCGGAAGCACGCCACGTTCATTCAGCCTTCGCCTACAATGGAGAGCTGTACTTATGTGGTGCCTACGGCCACCACATAAGTACACATGAATTCTATGCATTACATGTTCTGTGGAAATTCAATCCAAAGACCTTCTCCTGTAAGAAGGTTGAGCTCATGGGGGCAGGCCCGAGTTTGATGTGTCAAATGTTCTTTTGCGTGGTGGGAGATCGTGTCATCCTCTTTGGAAGAGAATACACAAATGATGAGCTAAGGATAAGGATCTTAGACTTGAGTCCTAGTCTGAAGACGTTATCTAAGCTGGCAGTTATTCGGTACGGTCTGGAGCAGTCAGAACTCTCACACAATGTCAGGTGGGAACTAGCAGCCATGACTGATCTACAAGCCATGACAGATCTACAAGCCCACAACGCCTCGCGCTGCGAGGCGCTGTGGGCTTGTAGATCGGCTATTTTTGGCTAAAGTTCTCCAAAGAAAAGGGATGCTAGGTTTCGAGTGGTTATGGTAAAAAGAAAAGGAGAGGGGGGGGGGAGGAGAGGGGGCGGGATTAATGGTCTGTGACAAGTCCATGGGCCAATCACAGATTACTTTTCAGCCTAATTATTCAGAAAACCCCAGACCACAGAAAATCCACTGAATGTTCAAAGTTTATTTTTTTGGGGTCTAATTTAGGTCATAACCCCCCCCCCCAAAGTACCAAAAGTAGAAAGTACTCATTATGCAGAATATCCCATTTTACAAGTCTTCAAATGTAGGAAATGTAAAACTTTTTTTTTTTAAATAGCAGATCTACAAGCTCACAATGTGCATTGTGTGAGCTTGTAGATCTGCCATTTTCAAATGGCCAAAATGTATATAAGGCTGAAAGGGTTAATGTATGTTTTGTAATAATAATCTAAATCTACAAAGTAACTAGTAAGTTAGTACGTTTTCAAATAATTGTAGTGGAGTAAAAGTACAATATTTGCCTCTGAGATGTAGTGGAGTAGAAGTACTGAACATTGGAAATACTCAAGTATTCACCACTGGGTTATAGTCAGTAGTTCTTACTGTTACTCCGCAGGTTGTAGTCTGTGGTGAGGTTCCTCAGCTTGCAGCTGTAGAGGCCAAAGTCTGTCAGCTCTGTGAGGCTCACTGTCAGGGTGCTGGAAACCAGTACCTGTCCTGGACTGGGAGACCTGTGACAATAGGACAGAAACCAGTCAGAGTCATGGACTGGGAGACCTGTGACAGTAGAACAGAATCAGGGGCGGCCATAGCTGAATGGTTTGTGAGCCCGCCTAGAGAGCCAGAGGACCTGGTTGCCCCAGGTTCGATTCCAGGCCAGGTCAGCATATGCGTCGATGAAATGAAATTTGTCTCTGAGCAAGACTCTCTTAACCCCTAATTGCTCACAGGTTCTCATTGGAAACAAGACCGCAAGGACTTTCATGAACGACCTGTTAAAAAGGAATTATCCTTATCACAACCACAGTTATGCTGCCCATTGTGTCCCGGCTTTTAAACCTTTAAGACCTGAGGCGATTCTACATCGCACTGAGACGCATTGCGAGCTTGTAGATCTGCTATTTTCAGCATGCACCCAGGTGTAAAATCTGCCATTTCGACGCCATCAAGGCACCGCCAAAACACATTTTAGTCGACTAAATCAACTGTAGATTTAGTCGACTAAAATCTCATGATATTTAGTCGACTAAAACTAGACTAAAACTAAAACATTTCAGAATAACTAAATGGAATTTTATTCAAATGACTAAAACTAAATCAAAATTTGCTGTCAAAATCAGCACTGGTGGAATGCACCCCCCCTCCCTAAACACCTGAGAGCACCACAGTCCACTGATGCTTTAAAAAATGGACTATAAACCTACCTTTTTAACAAAGACTTTTCTTAATTTTCATGTGATCGTTTGGTTGCCTTTGCTGTTTTTAAACCCTGTAGCACTTTGAGGTTTGCAAAAATGTAAAGTGCGTTATAAATAAAATGTATTATTATTATTTAGTATCAGCAAGTTGTCAGAATAGTTAAAATAGCAGATCTAAAAGCTCACAGTAGATCGGATATTTTATCTACATTTGATAAAATGAAAAAAAAAATATATATATATGTACAATGGGTTATTCATTTACAAAAAAATAACTTATAAAGTTGAAACATGGAGATACCAGGTTTCTGTCAAACCCACCTTGACGAGGAGTTAACATGGTGCAGCGTGTGGTTGTCCAGGGGGCGGCCATCTTTGAGCCAGGTGAAGGTGATGTCACAGGGCGGTCCGAGGGGGTCCAAGGACAGCAGGGCGTCACAGGGCAGGGTGGGCGTGGCCCCCAGGTGGGTCCACACTGACACCGGACCCCCCGCCGCTGCTGGGCTCCAGGAGATCGGCGGTTTAGAACACTGAGATTCTGGACAAATAAAAGAATAATAATAATAATATACTTTTATTAGAAGGATGAACCCCTTGAGATCAAAAGGGTTTTTTGTCACTCTTAGCACAGGTGCAGTGATTAGTGCGCTCCAGGGCCGGACTGGGACCAAAATTCAGCCCTGGCATTTTGGTCCGAACCGGCCCACCACCCCCCGGGCCGGTTTGTCAACGGGGGGGGGGGGGCGTTTCACTGCTTCAGCCCAGCCCTGCACATGAACTCTGCAGCCGCACTGAGGCCCCTGCTGGAAAGCATCCCAGCCCAAACATTAACGTAACTAATAATTGGGCCGCGCGACCCGGAAATGACCGTAATAATCCTAAAACGGGAGCAAAAATATAAAAAAAATAAAATAAAAAATAAAGTTTTTTTTTTTTTTTTTTTGGGGGGCCCAGCGGCCCACCGGGCATTTGCCCGGTACGCCAAATGGCCAGTCCGCCGCTGGTGAGCTCACAGACAGAGGAGAGCACACTCTGTTCTTACCTGACGCCTAACAGACCAGAAACTGAGCAACAACAAAACATGAAAAAGCAACACACTAAGGTTCACTGGTCCATTCATTTTGCTGTATCCACACGTTTCCTAGGGTGTTGTGGTTATCACTTCCTGTCGATTTGATCCAATCAAATCCAACGAAATCCAAACTTGTGGATAAGTGCAGTGTGCTTCAATGATGTTTTTTTCATCCTGAGCGCAGCACATGTTTTTCATTGTTTATAACGGGATCGCCTAGTTTTTGGAAACTCCAGCAGCTTGGCTGCTCTGGGCATTTATTTACCTTGTATAAGACTGTGGCTAGGTACTGGTCAGCTCCCCAACAACATATTCTTATTTGAACTAGGCTACAAAGCCATCATTTCCCCCCTTAACGTGCTGTTTGTTTTGATATTAATTATGTGGGGTATGATAGATCACACAGGATAAAGTAAACCTTAATATTGCGTCTTTTTTTTTTTTTTTTTTTAAAGATTTGTTTTTGGTATTTTTTTATTGTTTTTATTGGAGAGGGACAGGGAAAGTAGTCTGACAGGAAGAATGGGGAGAGAGATGGGGGGAAGACATGCAGGAAAGGCCGACGGGAACGGGACGCGAACCCGCGGCACACTGCTATTAAGGATTTGCAACCAGGGTGCCTAGACCGCGACGCCACGGTCTAGGCCAATATTGCGTCTTTTGACAGAGTCGATACATTTAAGCTGTCACGCTCAGGTTTTCATGCCCAATTAAAGCTCGAATCCCCTGTACTGGTCATCTGCGAGTGCGACACACAAACCAAGTTCATTCCCGGAATAGATGCACAGACACAGAGGGTTTAATGAATGTATAGATAGATGGGTGTGTTGGGCTCAAACTCTGTTGTTAAGCCCCGTCAGAAAAACCTTCGGGTCCAAGTTAAAGTACCAAAAGTAAAAGTACTGATTATGCAGAATGTCCCATTTCACAAGTTTTCGAATGTATAAAAATCTTTTGAAAATAGCCGATCTACAAGCTCACAATGCATCGCATTGTGAGCTTGTAGATCGGCTATTTTCAAATGGCCAAAATGTATTTAGGGTTAATAGTGGTTAATGTATGTTTTGTAATAATAATAAAAAATCTACAAAGCAACTAGTAACTTTAAGTTTTCAAATAAATGTAGTGGAGTAAAAGTACAATATGTGCCTCTGAGATGTAGTGGAGTAGAAGTAAAAGTATGGAAAATTGGAAATACTCTGGTAAAGTAAAAACACCCTCAAAATTGTACTTAAGTACAGCACTTGAGTAAATGTACTTAGTTACTTTCCCACCACAGACCATAATTAACGCTTACCTTTAACAACGAGACGCACAGTGATCCGGGCCGTATCGTTTAGGTGTAATTAACACTATAATTAACGCTTACCTTTAACAACAAGACGCACAGTGATCCGGGCCGAGCCGTTCACCATACAGGTGTAGTTGCCCTGGTCCTGGAGGCTGAGGCTGGGGAACTCCAGGAAGGCTTCCCCCGTCTGAGGACGCAAAACCTGGGCAGGACCCCCACCGGAGGACTCAGGACCTGCGGAGGAGGACACAGGACCACCAGCAGTGTTGATTTTGACATCAAATTTTGATTGTTTTAATCATAGTCTTTTGACTAAAATTCCTTTTAGTTTTAGTCATATTTTAGTCATTCAGAAATGTTTTAGTTTTTGTTTAGTTTTAGTCGACTAAATATAAGATTATAGTCGACTAAATATAAGATTATAGTCGACTAAATCTACAGTTGTTTTAGTCGACTAAATATCATACGATTATAGTCGACTAAATCTACAGTTGATTTAGTCGACTAAAATGTGTTTTGGGTGGTGCCTTGATGGCGTCATAATGGCTGATTTTACACTTGGTTGCATGCTGAAAATAGCCGATCTACAAGCTCACAACGCGTCGCAGCGCGACGCGTTGTGAGCTTGTACAGTAGATCTGCTATTTTCAGAGCGCCAAACATAAAATGACCTGTCTTTTAGTTCTACTGGATCTCTTCTCCACTAGATCCCTCACTAACATGTTAGTCTAGTTTTTATCTGTCGACGAAATAGTCAATATATTTAGTCTTACGTTTTAGTCATCGTAGATTAGTTTTTATCTTGTTTTTATTTTGTTTTCGTCAGTGAAAAAAGGTAGTCGACCAACATTTTTCGGCATAGTTTTAGTCGACCAAATCAACACTGACCACCGGAGGAGGACGCAGGACCACCAGAGGAGGAGGGCGCAGGCCCCTCGGGGAGCTGGCGACAGTCTCTCATCCAGGTCAGCTGTCCGGGGGGGCCGGAGCTCTGGCCCAGGGTGGTGGTGGTGGGCTCCACAGGACAGCTGAGGCGATACGGAGACCCCTGCTCCATGACCCCCTCCTCCAGAACGATGCCCCCATCCATACAACTCTGAGCTGTTCAGACAGTGAGAGAAGAGATGCATTATACTGGAGCACAAAGTGGACAAAATACCTGATGCTGTTGTCTAGAACAGTGGTTCTCAACCTTTTGAATATCAAGGACCCGTTGATGCATTTCTATAGCAGTATAGTGGCCCTCAGTGTCTGTACTGTGTATGTCACATGTGTCTATGTAGTGTTACGTTAGTTACATGTGGTGTATTGTAAAGTATTTTTAACGTATTGATTGTTAATTGTAAGAGGACCTCAACGGAAATAAGTCTCAGGACTTTCTTGTGTTATCCTCGAACTGCGGTGACCATGTGGTTTTGGCTTTTCAAATAAATCAAATCAAATAAAAAAAACTCAGGTTTTGAGGTGCCCCTCCCCCGAGTTAGAACAAGACTTCTTATCTTCACCTCCCATTCACGCTGGGAAAGACCTAGCCGGTTGAGCATAGATATAGAAACCTAGATACCTCATTGGCCTCTGCAGTTCGTTGGAGCGACCTGTTTCGTATGGTGGCCGCCATATTTCCGGGGGGGGGGGAATTGGCACTGGCCAATCACAACGCGTTGACTACTGGCCAATCACTGCACGTCTTTTCCAGGACTTGTCAGAATCTAGTTGTCCTGCCCCCACCTTCTTTTTTTCTGTTATTTGGGGGGGGGGGGTTCCAAAATGTTGCCTCTTTCTTATATTATTTAACAACTTGGTTAAGGTTTGACCAGTTTTTATAGTATAGTTTGATTGCTTTTGCTGCCATAATCTGGGGACCGGGACCCCCCCCCCCATCATGTGGTCCCGACCCACAGGTTGAGAACCACTGCTGTAACACATGCAGCGAGTAAATGCGTGTAATGGTCTTTTCATCTGTAAAGATGATCTAAAGCTGTACATGCTTTGTATGGGAGACTGTAAGCAGCCTGCTGGCTTTTATTGTTGACTAAACACTTCAATGAAGCATGAAACTAATGAAGCATGAAGGTCAAAGTGTTTACTTTCCATCCACACAGAGTCTGTGTGTAGAATGGCTTTTTGCCAGACCCAGGGGGTCGGCCTACAGGAGGCTTAGTCTGTCGGTCGGTCGGTTCTTTCTGTCTGTCCCTCTTTTCCTCCCCAGCCATTCAGGAACGCTTCAGATTTCAACCACATGGGGCAACAGAGCAGGTCTGGACAGGTCTGGAGCAGTGAATGGGGACACTAACAAACATTGAATGACCTTTAATTCAACTGGTTAAAACATGTGCCGTGTAACGGCACCACAAGTGTAACTTGTGGTGCCTAGTTTGGTTCATTATTGGCCATTAGATCATATTAGATCATACTTATTTATTTATGAAATAGTTAAAAGAAAGACATGTCTGAATGTGGTCATTAACTACAGTACATTTAGAGGGCAATAGAGGGCCCACAACACCTGAAAGTAATTTGTATAAATATAACCTACAGCCAACTGATTAATGAGATGGCAATCAATAGTATGACAGCAATTGATCATATTTACACAACCATAAACCCACAACACACTTGTAACATTCATGAGTTGAACATGTTTTAGCCACT
This sequence comes from Gymnoscopelus microlampas, assembly GCF_963454915.1. Lineage (NCBI taxonomy): Eukaryota > Metazoa > Chordata > Actinopteri > Myctophiformes > Myctophidae > Gymnoscopelus > Gymnoscopelus microlampas. The sequence continues at coordinate 6,770,103 of NC_139943.1, read as the reverse complement.
CAAATTGCATTGGGAAGCTGCGTTGGGTGGGTCAGGTGAGCAAGTAAAATCAATGAGGGTCTAATCAACAAGGGACAGGTGAATGTAATCAGACTGGAAGGTTTGCTGGTCTAGCCTATACACACATCTACAACCAAATGTACACAAAATGCTACACACACAAAATGCCTAAAATGATTTATACTTTTTACTTATGAAGTGGTTTGTAGGTGTGTTGCCTACTAGGAATTTTTGTTCCTAGTTTGTTTGTTCCTTCTGGGTCTGGCAGAACCAGGTCTCCTGGTCTTGTCTAACGAGGCAGATCATTATTTTGTATATCATTATGTAGACTGATGCTAGGTTCACCTGGTTTACCCTGTGATCCTATAGTTTACTGAGACACTACACTGTCTCTCTGTAGTCTATGATCCTATAGTTTACTGAGACACTACACTGTCTCTCTGTATTCTATGATCCTATAGTTTACTGAACACTACACTGTCTCTGACTTTTTTTCTATGGATTACACACCCCATGGAGACTTGAATTTTTGTTTTTGTCTCATTCCTAAGAGCCAATAATTTGATGACCCGCAGCGGTTCCGATAGGAGACACAAAGATTCTCCTTTGTGTCTCCTATTGGAACCGCTGCCTACCGGTCCGCTGGTCATCAAATTATTGTCTTAGGAATGAGACAAAAACAAAACAAATATCCATGAATTCAAGTCTCCATGGGGTGACTAATCCATAGAAAAAAAGTTTTTTTTTGGGGTGAACTATCCCTTTAAGTAAAAACATCTGAGTATCCTACTTCTTGCTAGCCCTGGCAGAAGCCCAGAATAACGTGTTAAAAGTGCAAACAGTCCAGATTTCCTCTGCAGTCACAGGTTGTGTGGTTCGTGTGTAGTCACAGGTCGTGTACCTTGGTTTCTTATTAACCAACACAGAGCAAAGTCCATGGTTGGGCGGGTGTTGGTGTTGGCCAGCAGGGGGTGCTCTCATGTGACTGTGGTGGTCAGGTCATGTTTTTGTCACCTGATGTGATTCTCGAGTCCAAATCTTTATTATCTTTAATTCTTTGTACAATAATAATGAACCACTAATCAATTATTCATCATAGGCTACATGTCAGGTCAGGTTTATGTATATAGAACGTTTAAAAACAACAGCAGTTGACCCAAGGTGCTTTCCAAGAGACAATAGCAGCAACATATAGACCATTATAGTCAGTGGTGTAAAGTAACTAAGTACATTTACTCAAGTAGCCTACTGTACTTAAGTACATGTTTAAGGTACTTAGGACCACTTCAGCCCTATTTTATACCTAGGCTATTTGCAAATAGCAGATCTACAAGCTCACAACGCGTCGCGATGCGACACGTTGTGAGCTTGTAGATCTGCTATTTTCAAACATTTTAGTACTTTTGGTACTTTACATATATTTTGATGCCAATACCTTTGTACTTTTGCTCAAGTAACATTTTGAACACAGGCCTTTTTCTTGTAACAGAGTATTTTTACATTGTGGTATTGCTACTTTTACTTAAAACATGTAATATCTGAGTACTTCTTCCACCACTGATTATAGTCCATTTACAAGGCAACAATAAAGCCTATAACATAATCATAATTAATAAACACAAGTCTGAACTGCTAAGAGTTCTTTTTTTCTTTCATTCAGTGTCAAAACGAACCAAACAAACAATTTCGTCCTCAATAAAATGTATTTTTTAAGACAAATTAATAATCTAATAATCAAAGTGTTGGAATTATATGGAAGTGGGGAAAAAACACTTTATGTTAATGAGTTAGGTGGTAGTCAGTGGCTAGTAGCCTCGACCTAAATCAGGAACAAACAAATCTGGCTATTTTCTACAAATATTGACAAATATGTTGACAAAATATTCTCTCACTGGCACAATAACATCTCTTCAAATTGGGGTCCACGGCAAAATACATCTCGAATTGGGGGTCCTTGACTTCAACATGTTTGAGAAAGACTCTAAGTAGGCTAGTTGGTTTAAATTAATACAATCAAATAAAAATAAACCATTCAATCTCTATACTTTACCATCAGTAATAGGTTTAAATAAATACAATAAAATAAAATAAACCATTAAATCTCTACTTTAGCATCAGTAATAGGTTTAAATAAATACAATTAAATAAAATAATCCATTAAATCTCTACTTTAACATCAGTCATAGGTTTAAATAAATACAATACAATAAAAATAATCCATTAAATCTCTACTTTAACATCAGTAATAGGTTTAAATAAATACAATAAAATAAAATAATCCATTAAATCTCTACTTTAACATCAGTAATAGGTTTAAATAAATACAATAACATAAAATAAACCATTATAAATCTCTATACTTTACCATCAGTGTTGCTGCTCCATAGATCCAGTGTTAACAGCATGAGAAGCACCAACAGTCTCATGATTCTTTCAGGTCATTTAACTCTTACATTGATTCATTACATCCAGGGATTAAATAAAAACAGCACTAAGTGATGTTTATAGGCGCGTGAGTCATCCCACCGAACGTTGTTTATACGCAGATATTTCACTTTTTACTTCTAAGTGTTTTTTAAGAGGAGTCACCAGGCTAACCTGGCAGACTGGTTCTGAGACGGACCATCCTGTTGGCTGAGGGGGAGTCACGTGACTGCTTCCCTGCATTCACCTGTGTGTTGCAGTAGCCTGTATAGCCCTGACACATGATGACAGTCATGGCGGAACTTCAACCTGGTTTAGTATTCTTTTTATTTACAACCCGTACATCTACATACACGTTTACATTTCAAATATAAAGTTCTTACCTCATGACAATGGATGTAACAAGTTGGAACGCTTAGGTTTAAGTACCCTTATCTACCGTATTCTTCAATAAAAAGTATTTGAATGTGATTGGTGGCCATTTTCTTCGCATTTTCTCTATGTGCTTTCAACTGAGCGATCTTATTGGTTGGAAGATGTACTGCACTCTGATACATTATAACTCTATGAGAAAATGGGCACTGATCGAATTAAAATGTTTTTTTATTGAACAATATGGAAGATACGGGTACTTATACTCACCCGTTTCAATTATTTACATATTTGGCCATAGGGTAAGCACTTTATATTTTAAATGTGAACGTTTATGTAGATGTACGGGTTGTAAATGGAGAAAGTGCCAAAACCAGGTTGAAGTGCCGCAATGACGCTTGTGTGACAGTCAGACGAGCGTCATGTGAACCATGGCTACAGTAGCCTGAGATAAACTCCTTTTTATTTGATTTTATTTATTTAGCGCAAATTTTAAAAACAGTACACAAAATAAAATACACTATGGAAAAGTGTCAGGAGGAGGCAAGAAGCCCAAAGAGGTTTATAAGAGGCCTCTACCACATATAACACATTAATAAACATTATATATATATATATATATATATATATATATATATATATATATATATATATATATATATATACATATATGAGGCCTCTACCTATGTATAACACATTAATACACATTATATATAAGTGTGTGTGTGTGTGTGTGTGTGTGTGTGTGTGTGTGTGTGTGTGTAGTGTGTGTGTGTGTGTGTGTGTGTGTGTGTGTGTGTGTGTGTGTGTGTGTGTGTGTGTGTGTGTGTGTGTGTGTGTGTGTGTGTGTGAGTGCGTGTGTGCGTGCGTGCGTGCGTGCGTGCGTGTGTATGTGCGCGCGAGCGTGCTTGAGAGAGAGAGAGAGAGAGAGAGAGAGAGAGAGAGAGAGAGAGAGAGAGAGAGAGAGAGAGAGAGAGAGAGAGAGAGAGAGAGAGAGAGAGAGAGAGAGAGAGAGAGAGAGAGAGAGAGAGAGAGAGAGAGAGAGTTATAGCAGTTCCAACCATTGGAACTACCTCATTGTGATAGAGAGAGCATTTCCGCATTCCATTCTTACGGAGGGAGTCAACGCTAGTGTCGTCACTCTCATATTAGATCACGCTGGTATGCTTGTTTCTCGCAGGATGTGGCAACCCGCTGACTGGTCTTAAAGAGACAGGAGTTTTGCCACGAAGACAAACCTCTCCTTGTTGTTAGAGCTACAGCTAGAGCTACAGTAAAGTTAGGTTGTTCACTTCTTCATCCATCAATACTTCTACTAATACTTCTACCATGACCTGCTGGCTGTGCGCGTGTGTGTGTCTGTGTGTGTTTATGCTTGTGCACGCTGCTGCTGCAGACACGCAGGACGAGGTGAAGATAGAAGTCGTTTTTTTACCAGAAGAATGTGAACAGAAGAGTAAGAGAGGAGATCTGATGAATGTTCATTATGATGGATATCTGGTCAATGGAACCCAGTTCTACTGCAGGTAAATATACCTATATATAATATATATATATATATATACATCTACCTAGCTATATATCTATATCTATCTGTACCTACTACCTATCTAGTCTTAGATCAAGACTGTCGTAGATGTATTTTTACCGAGTCTGACTTTTACTTTCATCTCTATGAGTCTTAGCTCCACCCCCCCAGTTTGCCTTGGAATGCCACCAGTAAAGCCCCTATTTCTCCAAACACGTACAAATGCAGAATATAAGGTGCATACCCGCTTGCTCCAATTGTTAAGTAGGTGTACGGTGTGTTTGTGTAATGTGTTAGTCCATATTTTACAATTAAGAAGTGTTTTAATAATCCCGTCTGTGGCCGATTCTGTCGGAAGTTCCCAATGGGTGATAGTGACGGGGCGCATCCGGTGAAAGCTGGAATTACATTCAATGTAAACGAGGGGGGATAGAAGGCGTTCGACCACAGACGGGATTAAAACACTTTTTTATTGAAACAATATGGACTAATACATTACACAAACACCCCGTACACCTAGTTAACATCTGGGGCAAGGGGGTAAGAACCTTATATTCTGCATTTGTACATGTTTGGAGAAATACGGGCTTTACTGGTGATATTCAAGGTCAAACTGGGGGGTGGAGCTAAGACTCAAAATCGATAAAATACATCTGCGAGAGTCTTGATCTAAGGCTAGTTCATTATGATGGTTATCTGCTCAATGGAACAGCTCTACTGCAGGTAAGATCTATATCTATATCTATATTTATCTGTACCTACTACCTATCTATAGACTATAGTATCTATCTGATGAATGTTCACTATGGAGAGCTGGTCAATGGAACTCAGTTCTACTGCAGGTAAATATACCTGTATCTATCTATACTATATATACATATATTTATATATGAACCTACTACCTACCTATAGTATGTACCTATATCTATCTACATCTATATATTTATACACCTATATCTGTACGCTATCTATATATCTATATCTATATATTTATATACCTATATCTATATCATATCATTTCTATCTATATCTACACATCTATATCTATATATCTATAGTATATTATCTAATGAATGCATTATGATGGAGAGCTGGTTCTACTGTAGGTCTGAGGAATTTAAATACAATTATTGTTTCATGTGACAATGAATGAAAGATAATAATTCATACGTGTGTTGTGCAGACCATCATTAGTCTGCACACCATTACTACTGTACTATCATTACAGTATCATACATTACTACTGTACTATAATTACAGTATTATTACAGTAGGCTAGTATTACTACTGTACTTATCTTGGTATCTGCAGTCCTCCATTCAGCCCCGCCCCCCCCCCCAGGCCTTAACGAGGCTCCTGGGCTGACCCTTGACCCTCTGACCTGGGGCTACGGTCACTGGAATGTGTGTGAAGAATTCAGCTCATTGATACCGAACGATTCATTTAAACCGTTATTTATTCTGGAAAAGATATAGTTTAAAGCAGGGGGTCTTCAACGTTTTCAGGCCAAGGACTAAAATTGTGTTTCAGATAAACTTTTGCTGCTCTTTTTTTCCCTCTAAGTCTTTGCCAAAAATAGCTGATCTACAAGCTCACTGCGAGGCGTTGTGAGCTTGTAGATCTGCTATTTTTTGGCTTAAGTTCTCCTCAGGAAAAGAGATGCTAGGGTTCAAGTGGTTAATGTAAAAAAAAATAAAAAATCATATCACACACAAAGATTTGAAGTACCCCCTGTATTAACTCTGAGGACCCCCTAGGGGTCCCGGACCCTCTGTTGAAGACCCCTGGTTTAAAGGCATGGCCACACCCGCACTTTTGTTCCACCTCTGGGGCAGGATCTGCCAATGCTTTTCCAATGGGACTGGCGTGTTTTTTTGATGGTCATCTTTCCGTGTGTCGCGCACACCTTGTGTTGATGCGCTCGCCTGCTGGTACATGTCATGATACCATACTGTCTCTAAAACATCACTAAAGGCACAGTTCACCCCCAAAATGACTTTTTTTCCTATCCATTAGTAACCCCATGGAGACTTGAATTCATGGATATTTTTGTGTTTTTTGTCTCATTCCTAAACCAACAATTTGATGACCAGCAGCCGTTCTGGTAGAAGACACAAAGAGTCTCCTTTGTGTCTCCTGCCGGAACCGCTGCCTATACCGGTCCGCTGGTCATCAAATTATTGGCTTAGGAATGTGACAAAAAAAAATAATATATGAACTATACCTTTAATTGTGTATGGATTTTATTATTACAATAATATTGTATTCCAGCCGTTCAGACAGACAGGCTCATTCCCAGTGGTTCGTGGTGGGTGTGTGGTCATCATGTTTGATGAACGTTTTAATTATTTTTAATGATTTCTAATGATTTACATTGTGTTCCAGTCGTTCAGACAGACAGGGTCATCCCCAGTGGTTCGTGCTGGGGGTGGGGCAGGTGATCAAAGGGTTGGATCTAGGAATGGTTGACATGTGTCCTGGAGAGAAGAGGAAGATCACCGTCCCCCCGGCACTGGGCTTTGGAGTGAAAGGAAAAGGTAAACAACACACCTTTAGTTTAAAGGAAAAGGTAAACAACACACATTTTAGTTTAAAGGAAAAGGTAAACAACACACATTTAAATTGGTTCATTTGCTTGTTTTTCTCAATTTGCAGCACATCATTTGTCAAGCAAATAATACTGCTTAAAGGTAGAGGAAGTGATGCTCCATAGCAATGATTATTACTATCACAATATAGAGCTATTTAACACTGTTACTGAACAAACACTCTATAGTAATGATTACTATCACAATATAGAGCTATTTAACACTGTTACTGAACAAACTCTATTACTATCATAAATTGAGCTTTGACCTTTTAACAAAAACCGTTATGTTTTAATCAAAACAGATAACTTACCCTACCTTTAAACACAAGTTAAAAACGTCAGCAAGTGTTTGCACTTTCTCCATTTACAGCCTGTACTCTGTGCATACACGTTCAAATTTCAAATATAAAGTACTGACCCCATGGCCACGGATGTTACAATTCTACTCGGGCCCGCATAAGTACCCGTATCTTCCGTATTGTTCAACAAAAAGCATTTTAATCCGATTCTCCATATGCTTTCAACTACGCCGCAACCCTATCGGTTGGGAGGTGTACTGCACTCTGATACATTATAACTCTATGACAAAATGACCGCTGATCGTATTAAAATGCTTTTTATTGAACAACACGGAAGATATGAAGTTATCATATGTAATCTTCTCTACAGTGTCAACAGAAAATATGTTTTGAATGTCTGTGTCTTCTTCCAGGGCTTCCACACTGCAGTGCACCTTAGTGTACCTTATGCACCTCATCTCCCTGTGTGTACCTTATGCAGCTCCTCGTCTCCCTGCAGCATGTGACTGTGAGCATGTCAAAGTTCTGAGGTTTCTGTTCCATTTCCTTCTGTTTTTTTTTTACATGTTCACTAACAGCTGAAATTCGGTTACATACTGGTTTAAAGGGGTATTTCACGTGTTGTGTGCAGTGCAACACACGTTTTTTAAGTTGCTTGAAGAAAAAAGAAAACAGTAATTGAAACATGTCAGTCTCCTCACACATTAGGACAATATCAGTCACCAGAAGCAGGAACGTGTGTTTTAATGAGTCTAACATTCATTAGAAGGACAATATCAGTCACCAGAAGCAGGAACGTGTGTTTTAATGAGTCTAACATTCATTAGAAGGACAATATCAGTCACCAGAAGCAGGGACAGGTGTTCTAATGAGTCTAACATTCATTAGAAGGACAATATCAGTCACTAGAAGCAGGGACAGGTGTTTTAATGAGTCTAACATTCATTAGAAGGACAATATCAGTCACTAGAAGCAGGGACGTGTGTTTTCAATTAATCTAACAGTTAAAATGGAGTTTGATCAAATGAATATCAAATATCTAAATAATGCAACTTAAAAACTGTCTGGGATTCATACACAAAAGAAGTGTTTTAAAGTGAAATATCCCTTTAAGTAAAAGCTCAAATGCATTTACATACTGTATTAACTCTGTATTAACTCTGCATTAACTCTGTACTAACTCTGTACTAAAGGCATAGAATGCAACTTTGCCTTGTGTTTACGTAACAAAACAAGACATACTTTTTTTTTGATCCATTATGTCCCTCTATAACAGCAGTTATCATCATGGTCCTCTATAGCAGCAGTTATCATCATGGTCCTCTATAGCAGCAGTTATCATCATGGTCCTCTATAACAGCAGTTATCATCATGGTCCTCTATAACAGCAGTTATCATCATGGTCCTCTATAGCAGCAGTTATCATCATGGTCCTCTATAACAGCAGTTATCATCATGGTCCTCTATAACAGCAGTTATCATCATGGTCCTCTATAACAGCAGTTATCATCATGGTCCTCTATAACAGCAGTTATCATCATGGTCCTCTATAACAGCAGTTATCATCATGGTCCTCTATAGCAGCAGTTATCATCATGGTCCTCTATAACAGCAGTTATCATCATGGTCCTCTATAACAGCAGTTATCATCATGGTCCTCTATAGCAGCAGTTATCATCATGGTCCTCTATAACAGCAGTTATCATCATGGTCCTCTATAACAGCAGTTATCATCATGGTCCTCTATAACAGCAGTTATCATCATGGTCCTCTATAACAGCAGTTATCATCATGGTCCTCTATAACAGCAGTCATCAGCCACTTCAGTAGTGTGGTGGTGTTTACCTATAGTACTGTAGTAACCTCGCATCACCAGTCTTTCCACCTCGGAGGAAAGCCTGGTCTGCGTTACTAAAAACCCATATGATCCGGTCTAGACCACGCCTACTGAAAAAAAGAAGAAAAAAGAATCCTCTTTCCGGATTGTCGCGATCCGGTTTTGCGGTGCCGCTTTGTTTTGGTTCCCCAATCCCTATTTAAATGGAATAGAATTTCCCCGTGGGATAATACGGATAATACAGACGCTAAATAGTCTCCGGAAAGTACACTCACATTTATATTTAAAAACTAAGCTAAACTACGCCGCATCAAGGATTTTATAGGACGGACCTATTTTGGGGTGAGACGTCTTTCCGGTTTGTCGTGATCCGGTCCACTCCCGACCGGATCATGTACCCGAAAAGGAACGCTGCCCAGGCTAGTACTGTAGTGGCTGATGTCTGCTGCTATAGGGGGAAATGATGGGTTAAAAACATCTGTATTTATTGTTTTGTTAATCAAACACACATACTATGCCTTTAACTCTTTATTAACTCTTTTACTTTTGACCTCTCTAATGACCTTCTAACCTCTTTTCAAACTGGCATGCCTGTTTTGGACATCCTGCCATCAGTAGCTGAAAATGTTCCAAAACAAAGTTTTAACATTATTTTGAATAATGTGTTTGTTACAGCAGTGGTCTGGTGGGACACCTAGGGGTTGATTAGAGGTACTGCATGAAGATCAACTCTTCTACAGTTCAACCATAGAACAGGTCTACATAAATTAAGGATTACGGATTGAAGCTTTGATCATAGGAATAACTTCAGCGCTTCAGTGTCTTTTCTCAAAGCATCTCTGTCGGTACAGTTAGTAAACTACAGCTGTAAGGTTTTCTTTAAGAAGGAAAACATTTCAGCAGCAACTTGCATGACTTCTATTTCCTTTTCTGTGATCTCCATTATTTTTTTAATTATCTCATCATCTTAAGCCCCACTAAAATATGACATCATTCTCAGGTTCGGCAGGTCCAGAACTACATTTGGTTGTTCAGTGCCTCCGAGATGTTGTAACTACACAAACTTACTTCCACAATTCATTCATTCATTCATGCATTCATTCATTCATTCATTCATTCAGCTTTAAGTGTATTCTGTCAGCAGTGAAACCAGGGAAAAGCAGCAGTAGTTTGGAAGAGACACGCTGCTTTGTTGAGTTTTTCCAATTTTCAGTACTTTTACTTCTACTCCACTACATCTCAGAGGCAAATATTGTACTTTTACTCCACTACAATTATTTGAAAACTTTAGTTACTAGTTACTTTGCAGATTTAGATTATTATCACAAAAAATGCATTAACCACTTCAACCCTAGATTTCGGCCATTTGAAAATAGCAGATCTACAAGCTCTACAATGCGTAGATTGTAGCTTGTAGATCTGCTATTTTCAAAAGATTGTTTCAGAGTCACCCAAACCTGACATACTGTAATAAATATGATGGAAACCTGTTTTTGTTTCCTCATAATTCCATATTTTATACTTTGTCATATGATGATGCTGCGTAGTAGTAGTAGTAGTAGTAGTAGTAGTAGTAGTAGTAGTAGTAGTAGTAGTAGTAGTAGTAGTAGTAGTAGTAGTAGTAGTAGTAGTAGTAGTAGTAGTAGTAGTAGTAGTAGTAGTAGTAGTCGTCCTATCGTTTCAATGTACAGATTATTATTTTGATCATATAGTTTAGACTGATGCTAGGTTCTTGTTTTACCTGTGATCCCAGTTTACTGAGACACTACACAGTCTCTCTGTATTGTGTTGTTTACCTTGTTTATTCAAGTCACTCTGGATAAAGAGCGTCTGATACATATTTCTACATCCAGTGGTCACATTGATCTTCTTTGTTCTGATTGGCTGACAGTTCCAGTGGTCACATTGATCTTTGTTCTGATTGGCTGAGAGATCCAGTGGTCACACTTATCTTTGTTCTCATTGGCTGCCAGATCCACAGGTCCCTCCCAACGCCACGCTGCTGTTTGAGGTGGAGCTGTACTCCGTGTCCAGAGGACCCAGAAGTATGGAGGCTTTTAGACAGATCGACCTGGATGATGACCGAGTCCTCACAAAGACTGAGGTACCACGCACGCACGCACGCACGCACGCACGCACGCACGCACGCACGCACGCACGCACGCGCACGCGCACACGCACACGCACACACACACACTAAACTTAACCCTGCCTTCTACCCTGAGCCATCGCAGACTAAACTTAACCCTGTCTTCTACCTTGAGTCATCCCAGCATAAACTTAACCCTGTCTTCTACCTTGAGCCATCCCAGACTAGCACAGTGAGTTATAGTACTAGGTGGGTTGTGGACTTGAGGCAGAGTAGTAGCCGTATTATCTTTTGTTTTTCAGGTGAAACGATACTTAAAACTGGAGTATGAGAAATAAAACGGGTTGTTTAATATTTTGTGTTTCAGGTCAAACAGTATCTAAAACAGGTGTATTTTAATGTGTTTCAGGTCAAACAGTATCTAAAACAGGTGTATTTTAATGTGTTTCAGGTCAAACAGTATCTACAACAAGAGTATGAGAAAGGAGGAGATCCGCGCGACGAGCCGTTCTACCAGAAGATCATGGCGGACATCTTCCGTAAGAGCGACCACAACAACGACGGAACCATTTCTGCAAAGGAGTACAACGTCTACGAACACGACGAACTGTAGGGTCAACATAATACAACGTCTACGAACACGATGAACTGTAGGGTCAACATAATACAACGTCTACGAACACGATGAACTGTAGGGTCAACATAATACAACGTCTACGAACACGACGAACTGTAGGGTCAACATAATACAACGTCTACGAACACGATGAACTGTAGGGTCAACATAATACAACGTCTACGAACACGATGAACTGTAGGGTCAACATAATACAACGTCTACGAACACGATGAACTGTAGGGTTTAAATAATACAACGTTTACCAACATGATGAACTGTAGGGTCAACATAATACAACGTCTACGAACACGATGAACTGTAGGGTCAACATAATACAACGTCTACGAACACGATGAACTGTAGGGTTTAAATAATACAACGTTTACCAACATGATGAACTGTAGGGTCAACATAATACAACGTCTACGAACACGATGAACTGTAGGGTTTAAATAATACAACGTTTACCAACATGATGAACTGTAGGGTCAACATAATACAACGTTTACCAACATGATGAACTGTAGGGTCAACATAATACAACGTTTACGAACACAACGAACTGTAGGGTTTAAATAATACAACGTTTACCAACATGATGAACTATAGGGTCAACATAATACAACGTTTACCAACATGATGAACTATAGGGTCAAAATAATACAACGTTTACAAACACGACGAGCCGTAGGGTCAACATAATAATAATAATAATAATAATCACTTTTTGGGGGATATTTCAAGAAAGATAAACACAGTTTGTACTTTTTCTACATCTTGTGTAAAAATGTATATGTCATTTTGAACAACAACAACAACAACATAGTTATTTGCAGACATGCAAACTTGCCGTTTTGAATCCAAATAGGGCAATTGTGTGACACCTGACCCGAAAAAAACAAACATGTTGTCACCTTTTTCACCTCTTGGCTGTTTGCATGCCTGTATTTGAAGTGATTATATTGTCTACAGTATCATATTTTTATAAAGAGGTTTGTATTTAACATCAGTGCACTGTTCCCTTGGCACAAAACCGCAGATCACTTTGTAATTCGTTTTTGATACTTGTTTTTTTTTTCTATTCATTGAAGAATATTTCTTTCATTATTGTTGAGGAAAACACCACTAAAATTGTTTCCCTATGTGGCTCAATACTGCCTCTTTCTGGGGAAAGTGAGTACAGCATCACAGAATCACCTTTGTCACATCACAGGTTTACAGGTGTAAATAAAATAGCAGATCTACAAGCTCACAAAGCGTCGCATTGTGAGCTTGTAGATCGGCTATGTTTATTGTCACATCACAGGTGTAAAACAGTGAGTGAAATGTGTTTTTTGTGCAACAAGCTCCATTGTTTGTTTAAACTGTTTAAACCTCATTTTGCTGGGGACCCCGTGGAAACCCCCCCAAGGACCCCTGAGAGTCCCCGGACCACACTTTGAGAACCACATGGACCCTATGTCATAAAGGCCCAGCGGATCTACAAACTCAGCCCACATCGCATTGTGAGCTTGTAGATCGGATATTTTTGTCATTTGTTTTTCAGCCCATGATGAGCATGGCCAGAATGTAGCTTCATGAACCAAGTGGAATGTTTGATCTAAACATTGACATTATTATAGACATTACATGAATAGTTTGATTATGATGTATGATCTTAGACTGCAACAGTTCTAAACCTGACCCTGTGATTATTATATTGTTCTGATAAAAACCACTGTTTTATGGTGTATTAATTTACAATAAAACAATAAACTATTAATAATTTACAATGATCCTGTCAAACACGTCTAAAGCTATCTGTGAAATCTATGAAAAAGTGTAATCTGAAACACAATTTTATACAATGTGTAGTGGGGGGTCCCTGCTTTATCTCTGTCTCAGCTAAGGGGTCCCTGGCACCCTGCTTCATCTCTCTCTCTCAGCTAAGGGGTCCCTGCTTCATCAATCTCTCAGCTAAGGGGGTCCCTGCTTCATCTCTGTCTTATCAGCAAGGGGTCCCTGCTTCATCTCTGTCTCAGCTAAGGGGTCCCTGCTTCATCTCTGTCTCCGCTAAGGGATCCCTGCTTCATCTCTCTCTCATTAAGAAATAGCATATATACAAGCTCATAGCGCGGCACCGAGCGCTATGAGCTTGTAGATCTGCTATTTTTTTTTTTATCTTGAAAATGAGTGCAAATCTTTGAATATTAAAAAAAAAAAAAAAAAAAAATCCAAATAAATCTAAAATGACACAGATACTTTCCCGGATTGAATGTGTTTAAGCTATAACTAGGCTAAGTTTGAGGTGCAAACGGCCCCAGGCCACTTCCGGCTGAGGGTTTTTCAAAATAATACAAATAACCTATGCAAATAACTCGCTGCATCAAGTTACAAGTTAAAGTTCCACGCAGGGAACGGATATAAACCCAAGGCGGAAACCCGAGTATGGGTGCTCCTCCGAAATGATTCCCTTTGTTTAAAATGTGTTTTTAGTTTGGTATAATCTAATCGTTTTGTATATTTTGGTATAATAATGGTTTTAAATGTCCACCTTTTATTTGTATCTTTTTTAACTCGTAGCGCGACTAGCGAGACTAAACTACTTGATTCACATTATTATGTGGGGGGAAGAAAAACAATGCGACGCCAACAACCGGAAACCCAAAGTTCCACCTGGCGGCCTATAGGGGGCAGCAGCATTCAGAATGAACGTGTTGATCAACCATAGTAGAAGACATCACCGCGCATGCGCAGCCAGTCCCACGGTCTGCACGTTAGCAGCAGTTTGTTGTGTTCCTTCTTCCTTCATCATATTAATGGGTGAGTTTATTCATTCATAACTTCATTAATGTGTTAATTCATAAAGGTTTAAGTTTATAGTCATTATTGCTGCTTAGATTGATCTTCATACATCATTATGGATGAGTTTTAGCTGTATAATACAACTCTCGTAGACGTATTTATGATTCTGACGTTTTCAATCTGCGAGAGTTGTAGGGTTCACCCCCCATGGACACATGGACTTTCAGCACTATACCCCGTAGACACTCCAAACATGTACAAATTAAAAATAAATGTGCTTAACCCCACGCCCCAAATGTTAGCTGTCTCTACGGGGTAGTAGTTTAATGTAATAATCCATATATTTCAATAAAGAAGTGTTTTAATGCTTTCTGTGGCCAAATGCTATTTTTTCACCCTCGTTTGAGTGTAATTCCGGGTTTCACCGGATGCGCCCCCTCACTACCCTTCGCTACCGCCCATTGGGAACTTCCGACAGAATCGGCCACAGACGGCATTAAAACACTTTTTTATTGAAAGATATGGATTATTACATTAAACTACTACCCCGTAGAGACAGTTAACATTTGGGGCGTGGGGGTAAGCACCTTTATTTTCAATTTGTACATGTTTGGAGTGTCTACGGGGTATAGTGCAGAAAGTCCCTGTATCCAGGGGGGGGGGGGGGGGGGGGTTAATCTACTCTCGTAGATTGAAAACGTCAGAATCATACATACGTCTATGAGAGTTGTATTCTACAGCTAGGTGAGTTTATTCATTCATTACTTCATTGTAATGTTTTATTCATAAAGGTTTACGTTTATAGTCATTATTACTGTATGTCAGACTGACTCAGGCTCTATAGCAGGGGTGGGCAAGATTTCTTTCCAGGGGGCCATACTGACTTCCATAAAGTGAGTGAGGGGCCACACGTTGTACAATTGAATTGAAACTTGAAACACATAGTGCTGAATTATGTTAAAACTGCATGGATTTGGTAGATGTACCAGACTGCTTTACAATAAGGTACTTGATTTCACAACAATCATTTTCAGTTACAAAATGTTGTAACTGAAAATTGTTCTGTTATAACATTTTTTTTTTTTTTTTTTTTTTTACAGCTATACTGTATCACTCTGGTGTACTGGCCTTACAACAAAAAGATGACTAGCATAAAACAATCCACGTCAATGCCGTATCAACTTTTAAATGAGCCTATAAATTTATACAGCATCTTATCTGATATGCACCTCTCCATAGGTCACTGATCAAACACATTGCATTATGTTATAAATATGGACTCAAGGTTGACTGTTACATTATAAACATAAAACATTTGAGTACATACGGATGGAGAAATGCAGGTAGGTAGCTTATAGTACTCAAATGGTAAATATGAATTACTATTAATTGGAGTCTAGTTTAAAAAAAAAATCTAAAAAACATTAACATACGGCAGCCTTTTAGAATGTACATTCTTGGTGGGGGTCATTTTGTTTTTCTTGGAGGACTTGGCGGGCCGGATTAAGATGGTCAAAGGGCCGGGTCCGGCCCCCGGGCCGTATGTTGCCCATGTGTGCTCTATAGGCTCCATGTTTAAACCTCTAGAAACATGTTTAGGATCCTGGATGTTTAGGTTTTTGTCACTAAAGAATTAAACAGTGATGGAAGAACTCACATGTTTTACTCAGGTAAAAGTACTCGCATGTATTACTTAAGCAGAAGTACTCACATCTAGTTTTCAAAATGTATAACGATCTTTTGAAAATAGCAGATCTACTAGCCTTAGATCAAGACTCTCGTCTATGTATTTTGTCGATTTTTACATGTTTATCTCTATGAGAGTCTTAGCTACCACCACCCCCCTAGTTTGCTGTGGAATGTCAGCTCCAAAGCCCGTGTTTCACCAAACATGTACTAATGCAAAAATATAAGGTGCTTACCCGCTTGCCCCAGATGTTAACTAGGTGTCCGGAGTAATATTGCAATGTGTTAGTCCATATTTCTCAATAAATAAGTGTTTTAATCCCGCCTGTGGCCAAACGCCATCCCCCCCTCGTTTACTTCCTGTTTACATTGAGTGTCTGCAATTCTTTTATGAATTGACACCTCTGCTTGGGAATTAAAAGACTGAGATCTCTTCATTTGAATCAGTATATCAATGCAATGAGACAATACAATCAGTATCATTAATGAGAGTTTATAGGCAGTCAGTCAGTTCATCAACACTGACACTCTGTTGTTTTCTATCTTCTCAGAGCATAGCGTGGATGGAGGAGCTGCAGAGAACCACCAGGATGATGGGCGGTCCTCCTCGTGTTCTGGGGGCCAGGAGGTGGAGGAGGAGGAAGACTCTCCTCTGATGGACCGCAACCCCTCCCCTCCCCCCAACGCCTCCGACATAGAGGGGGAGGAGGAGGGAGATGGGGAGGACGACGCCATCCTAGGAACGGCCTACAGCAAACACTGGCTGTTCAGCACCCTGACCCACCTCATCCAGGTAACACTACTGACCCGCCTCATCCAGGTAACACTACTGACCCACCTCATCCAGGTAACACTACTGACCCGCCTCATCCAGGTAACGCTACTGACCTGGCGGTGTCGTAATGGCTGATTTTACACTTGGTTGCGTGCTGAAAATAGCAGATCTACAAGCTCACAACGCGTCGCAGCGCGACGCGTTGTGAGCTTGTAGATCTGCTATTTTCAGAGCACAACACCCGAGCGTAACCAGACATAAAACGACTTTTAGTCTTTTAGTTCTACTGGATCTCTTCTCCACTAGTCCCTCACTAACATTTTAGCCTAGTTTTTTATTTGTTGAAATTGTCAATATATTTAGTCTTAGTTTTAGTCATCATAGCTTAGTTTGTATTTCGTTATTATTTAGTTTTCGTCAGTGAAAAAAGGTATTCAACGAGCATTTTTCGTCATAGTTTTAGTCGACAAAATCAACGCTGCTTTATTGATCCCGCGGGGGAATTTCAGTCGCCCAGAGATAGCACAGCAGTTACAGGTACAGAGTAAGCAGTACAAAGGTAAGAAATAACAATAAGGAGCACCATCAATAACCGTATACCGTTACAGTATACACCTATACAACGTTCCTGCACTATGCAGAAATACAACACCAGGTCACAGTGCTCACAGTATCCCGGAACAAACTAAATAATGTGTCAGAAACTGTGCAGCCAGTACAAAAACCCTGAAAGTAGGAATGCAACGATATGGATATTATTGGCTGATACCGATGTTTTTGTTGGGGGCCCTTGACATGAAAAAGTTTGAGAACAACTGATTATAGCAACTTACGTTTTTTCCCCAGAAGCAAAGATTTCAGTTAAAAATGTTCGCTTTAAGAAATATATATATATATTGAAAGATTTTCACACATTTTCACAATTTGTTTTCTTCAAAAATAGCAGATCTACAAGCTCATAGCGCGGCACTGAGTGCCGCGCTATGAGCTTGTAGATCTGCTATTTTTGAATAGCCAAAGAAATCTTAAAATTACACAGATGTGTTCCCGGTCTAAAAGGGTTAACGCGACTGGTGCAGCTTTTATCTCTGGGTTGTGTTGAATGGATTAGACGGACCCAGGACTCTCTTTGGAGACTCCTTGTATTCTGACTATTCTGACAGAACAACACAAAACACACGTCTCCAAGTGGGTGTGGCTTTAGTGCATGGACTCCTTTCTAAACAAGGTCAAACAAACACTGTATAAGTCATTTGCAACTCCAATTCTTATGTTGTTATACAGAGAAGACAACACAAATGTGTGTGTGTGTGTCAGGGATAAACTAAAACAAATGTTAAAAGCCAGAACACAATAAAATTATCTTAACAGTCATGCTTTCAATAAACCAAATTGAAAGCATGAGCACGTGCGCGCGTACGTGTGTGTGTGTTCGGGGCCATATATGTTTGCAGGGGTTCCCAAAGTAGGGGTCGCGGGAGACTGACGTGGGGTCGCGAAATTATTTTGGGTCATTAAAAAAATAAAATAAAAATTTTAACTTTAAATTCAACAGAATGGATGAAATACCATCTAAAATGATCACAAATGGTACATTTTACCATTTTAACACATTACAAATGCACACCGAACGTGCAAGTTTATTTGCATAAATTACCTCCAGGTTTAGGTGGGGTCGGGAGTCAATTTCCGCCTTATTTTGGGGTCGCGGGCTGAAAAGTTTGGGAACCCATGTGTTAGTGCACTGTGGTTGGGAAGCCTCGTGGCTTGCACTCGTGGCTCCCTCTAGTGTTGGTTCTACAGAATTGCCTGGGTGGGTGGTAAAAAACGAGCGCTCCTTTTTCAATTTCCCTGGAATGCCAATTTCCCTGTGACATATACATTGCATACAAATGCTGTATTTTTGTGATGTTGTCCTGTCAGATTGTTACCAGAGAGGAGAAGGAGAAGGAGGAGGGAGGAGACTCCACTCACATGCAGCTCACTGATGAAGAGGAGGAGAGCCTGTGTAGGGTGTGGGACATGGCTATGGACCAGGTGAGTGTCGGCCTCGTTCCCAGCAGCCTTTACTCATCATTTTGTTAATGTTTAATAATACAAATGTATTTGCGTCTTAAAGGAGCACTCTGTAGTTTATTGTGTCTCATATGTTTGTTGTTGTTGTTTGTTGTGGTTGTAGGACGTGGCTGGTTTCCTGCAGGAGTTCAAAGCTGCAGACATCCTACTGGGAGTGATCGCCAAGTCCCGCTGTCCACGACTAACGGTGTGTGAGAACCTACCTTACCTCCTATAGAACCTACCTTCAACAGAACCTATAGAACCTACCCTACCTCCTATAGTGTTATTACTTGCGCCTGTGAAGCAGCGCAAGTACTGTATTCAGGGTCGTCATGTCGAAAGGAGTACACAACATATACACAACGTATATTAGTTATATAGTAGTATATTAGTTATATAGTAGTATATTAGTTATATATTAGTATATTAGTTATATAGTAGTATAAGTATATTAGTTATATAGTAGTATATTAGTTATATAGTAGTGTATTAGTTATATAGTAGTGTATTAGTTATATAGTAGTATATTAGTTATATAGTAGTATATTAGATATATAGTAGTATATTATTTATATAGTAGTATATTATTTATATAGTAGTATATTAGTTATATAGTAGTATATTAGTTATGTAGTAGTATATTAGTTATATAGTAGTATATTAGTTATGTAGTAGTATATTAGTTATATAGTAGTATATTAGTTATATAGTAGTGTATTAGTTATATAGTAGTGTATTATTTATATAGTAGTGTATTAGTTATGTAGTAGTATATTAGTTATATAGTAGTATATTAGTTATGTAGTAGTATATTAGTTATATAGTAGTGTATTAGTTATATAGTTAGTTATATAGTAGTGTATTAGTTATATAGTAGTGTATTAGTTATATATAGTAGTATATTAGTTATATAGTAGTATATTAGTTATGTAGTAGTATATTAGTTATGTAGTAGTATATTAGTTATGTAGTAGTATATTAGTTATGTAGTAGTATATTAGTTATATAGTAGTATATTAGTTATATAGTAGTATATTAGATATATAGTAGTATATTAGTTATATAGTAGTATATTAGTTATGTAGTAGTATATTAGTTATATAGTAGTATATTAGTTATGTAGTAGTATATTAGTTATGTAGTAGTATATTAGTTATGTAGTAGTATATTAGTTATATAGTAGTATATTAGTTATATAGTAGTATATTAGATATATAGTAGTATATTAGTTATATAGTAGTATATTAGTTATATAGTAGTATATTAGTTATGTAGTAGTATATTAGTTATGTAGTAGTATATTAGTTATATAGTAGTATATTAGTTATATACTAGTATATTAGTTATATAGTAGTGTATTAGTTATATACTAGTATATTAGTTATATAGTAGTATATTAGTTATATACTAGTATATTATTTATATAGTAGTATATTAGTTATATAGTAGTATATTAGTTATATAGTAGTATTTTAGTTATATAGTAGTATATTAGTTATATAGAAGTATATTAGTTATATAGTAGTATATTAGTTATATAGTAGTATATTAGTTATATAGTAGTATATTAGTTATATGTATATATATATACAAAGTTATAATTATTATATATATATATAGTCTCATCCGCCGTCGTCCTAGTATTTTATAGGCACTATGCACATATGTCACGTGAAGTCCAACCAATCAAATTAAGCTTCGGCACTGGCATGAACAAATAGGCATAGGATTGATGACATCACTATTATGTCATGAATACAAAGAAAGATGATATATATACATTGTAAAATATATTAATTCACATTGATGACCAACGTTTAATGCAGATAAGGTCAGATGCTCACACTGGACATCTGGGCACACGAGTTTCTAGACATCAGGGCACACCGGATAAGTGGGCATACGAACATGTGGGCACACGAGATGAATCGGCACATGGACATATGTCACACAAGATGACTGGGCACACGGCCAAGAGTTCACAAGAGTTCACAATACCACAGGCCAGGAGACGACCAGACTTGAAACTTCACATGTCCTGCCATCGCCAAGACAATAAATTTTCAGGGGATTCCCAGGCAATAAGAGGGACAAAGAAGGGCATTTAAAATGCTGAATTATTTTGATGATCACTGCTTTTATGATGCTAATTAATCTGAGTAACTGGTCAAGGACCTCTTCAAATCACCTTTCGCCTCATAATGAGTGTGTAGTGACAACAACTTCTTTTCAGGGGCAAAACAGTGCCTTTTTAAGGGCAGAACAGGGAGGAAAAATGCCTTTTCAGGGCACTTTCAGGGAAACAACAGTTCAGTAACTACTACAGTTCAGTAACTACTACAGATGGTCACACTGGACATCTGGGCACACGAGTTTCTAGACATCAGAGCACACCGGATAAGTGGGCATACAAACATATGGGCACACGGCCAAGAGTTGACAAGAGTTCACAATACCACAGGGCAGGAGACCACCAGACTTGATGTAGTCCTCCGATGAGTAAAGGCATTTACTTGCGCCTGTGTGTCTATTTGTGTCAGACCACCGTCCACATCCCACAGTAGAATCATACCCAAGTAGGCTGCAGCACTCAACATGCCATGGTCCTTGGCATGTCCATGTCAAACTTCACATGTCCTGCCATCGCCAAGACAGTACATTTTCAGGGGATTCCCAGGCAATAAGAGGGACAAAGAAGGGCATTTAAAATGCTAAATTATTTTGATGATCACTGCTTTTATGATGCTAATTAATCTGAGTAACTTGTCAAGGACCTCTTCAAATCACCTTTCGCCTTATAATGAGTCTGACACCTTCTTCAACACACATTCTTTTGTTCTCATGTATATGGATGTCTGTTGAAGGGAAAAACGGGGGTGTGTAGTGACAACTTCTTTTCAAGGGCAAAATAGTACCTTTTTAAGGGCAGAACAGGGAGAAAAAAATGCCTTTTCAGGGCACTTTCAGGGAAAGAACAGTAACGTGTGAAGTTTTGAAGTGGCACATCTGTATAGCCTAGGATCATCCTTATATGGCAAATATAAATATGACGTATAGTATCGGGCTATAAATTGGAGTCAACACCAGATGAGAACAGATCAGAGATATTTCAGTTCAGTAACTAGTTGTAATGGAGCAAGACAGCAGTAAAAGTATTTCATCAAAGAGGAAAAGTGAAAATGAAGACAATCCAGGAAACCAAAAGAGTCTTATTATTCCCAAACTATATGACATATCTGAGTTGAGACCGGGATTACTTAACTGGAGTATTAAGGGACACTGTTACGCAAAATCCGAGTTTAAAGAGCGGAAGATAGGAAAGAATGATTGCAATGTTTTTGACTTTGAATTACGTGATGCAACTGGAAATGTACGTAGTTCAGCTTTTAATGAACAGTGTATACATTTTTTCAATTTAATTGAGGAGAATAGTACATTTGTAATTTCTGGCGGGAAAATTTCAACGAAGAATAAGGACTATAATTACACAGATCATAAATTTGAATTTGTTTAGATTGCAGTACTACAATTAGCGTTTTTGACTATATTTTAAAAATAACATTTGTTTACTATCTTTATTTCCGTTTTTTTTCTCAAGGCGCAAGTTAGCAATTGACAGATTGCAGTCTTGTTAATGTTCTGTCCACGACTAACGGTGTGTGAGAACCTACCTTACCTTCTATAGAACCGACCTTACCTTCTATAGAACCTACCTTACCTTCTATAGAACCTACCTTACCTTCTATAGAACCTACCTTACCTTCTATAGAACCTACCTTACCTTCTATAGAACCTACCTTACCTTCTGTAGAACATACCTTACCTTCTATAGAACCTACCTTACCTTCTATAGAACCTACCTTACCTTCTATAGAACGTACCTTACCTTCTATAGAACCTACCTTACCTTCTATAGAACCTACCTTACCTTCTATAGAACCTACCTTACCTTCTGTAGAACCTACCTTACCTTCTATAGAACCTACCTTACCTTCTGTAGAACCTACCTTACCTTCTGTAGAACCGACCTTACCTTCTATAGAACCTACCTTACCTTCTATAGAACCGACCTTACCTTCTATAGAACCTACCTTACCTTCTATAGAACCTACCTTACCTTCTATAGAACCTACCTTACCTTCTGTAGAACCTACCTTACCTTCTATAGAACCTACCTTACCTCCTATAGAACCTACCTTACCTTCTATAGAACCTACCTTACCTTCTGTAGAACCTACCTTACCTTCTATAGAACCTACCTTACCTTCTATAGAACCTACCTTACCTTCTATAGAACCTACCTTACCTTCTATAGAACCTACCTTACCTTCTATAGAACCTACCTTACCTTCTATAGAACCTACCTTACCTTCTATAGAACCTACCTTACCTTCTATAGAACCTACATTACCTTCTATAGAACCTACCTTACCTTCTGTAGAACCTACCTTACCTTCTATAGAACCTACCTTACCTCCTATAGAACCTACCTTACCTTCTATAGAACCTACCTTACCTTCTATAGAACCTACCTTACCTCCTATAGAACCTACCTTACCTTCTATAGAACCTACCTTACCTTCTGTAGAACCTACCTTACCTTCTATAGAACCTACCTTACCTCCTATAGAACCTACCTTACCTTCTATAGAACCTACCTTACCTTCTATAGAACCTACCTTACCTCCTATAGAACCTACCTTACCTTCTATAGAACCTACCTTACCTTCTATAGAACCTACCTTACCTTCTATAGAACCTACCTTACCTCCTATAGAACCTACCTTACCTTCTATAGAACCTACCTTACCTTCTATAGAACCTACCTTACCTTCTATAGAACCTACCTTACCTTCTATAGAACCTACCTTACCTTCTATAGAACCTACCTTACCTTCTATAGAACCTACCTTACCTTCTATAGAACCTACCTTACCTTCTATAGAACCTACCTTACCTTCTATAGAACCGACCTTACCTTCTGTAGAACCTACCTTACCTTCTATAGAACCTACCTTACCTTCTATAGAACCGACCTTACCTTCTATAGAACCTACCTTACCTTCTATAGAACCTACCTTACCTTCTATAGAACCTACCTTACCTTCTGTAGAACCTACCTTACCTTCTATAGAACCTACCTTACCTCCTATAGAACCTACCTTACCTTCTATAGAACCTACCTTACCTTCTGTAGAACCTACCTTACCTTCTATAGAACCTACCTTACCTTCTATAGAACCTACCTTACCTTCTATAGAACCTACCTTACCTTCTATAGAACCTACCTTACCTTCTATAGAACCTACCTTACCTTCTGTAGAACCGACCTTACCTTCTATAGAACCTACCTTACCTTCTATAGAACCTACCTTACCTTCTATAGAACCTACCTTACCTTCTATAGAACCTACCTTACCTTCTGTAGAACCGACCTTACCTTCTATAGAACCTACCTTACCTTCTATAGAACCGACCTTACCTTCTATAGAACCTACCTTACCTTCTATAGAACCTACCTTACCTTCTATAGAACCTACCTTACCTTCTATAGAACCTACCTTACCTTCTATAGAACCTACCTTACCTTCTATAGAACCTACCTTACCTTCTGTAGAACCTACCTTACCTTCTATAGAACCGACCTTACCTTCTATAGAACCTACCTTACCTTCTATAGAACCTACCTTACCTTCTATAGAACCGACCTTACCTTCTATAGAACCTACCTTACCTTCTGTAGAACCTACCTTACCTTCTGTAGAACCTACCTTACCTTCTATAGAACCGACCTTACCTTCTATAGAACCTACCTTACCTTCTATAGAACCTACCTTACCTTCTATAGAACCTACCTTACCTTCTATAGAACCTACCTTACCTTCTATAGAACCTACCTTACCTCCTATAGAACCTACCTTACCTTCTGTAGAACCTACCTTACCTTCTATAGAACCTACCTTACCTTCTATAGAACCTACCTTACCTTCTATAGAACCTACCTTACCTTCTGTAGAACCTACCTTACCTTCTATAGAACCTACCTTACCTTCTATAGAACCTACCTTACCTTCTATAGAACCTACCTTACCTCCTATAGAACCTACCTTCAATAGAACCTAGTACCTTTATATATTGTTGCGTCGCAACACAATGCATTTTGAACTTATAGATTATTAGAACTTATATAGGCTGTTTTCACTGTTTTCACAGGGTTTTAGTGGTTAATCAGACTAATGGGTTTAGGCGATTTATATATAAGAAAGAAAAAAATAGAATCTATTAGAATGTGTTTGTGTCGATTCGTTGATATATATGATAAACTGTAAAGAATGATCACACACACTGGCTCTGGATGAATGGATGAACCTACATGAGCTAAATTAAGTCGGCTATTGGTTCCACATTTCGGTTCCAATATATTTGGGGTTAATTGCCTGAACCATAGTTTTAATGTTGTTAACCTGCCTTCAATAGTGTTACTATTTTAATGTTTGACCTCTAGTGCAGTGGTTTTCAACCAGTGGTCCGGGGACCACCAGTGGTCCTTGAGGGAGTTCCAGGGGGTCCCCAGCTAAATGATAGATAGGAACCAAATGGACCCTTATGGGTCTGTAACTCTGAGAGTGTGCAAATGGAACCAAATGGACCCTAACGGGTCCATTTGGTTCCATTTGTACACTCTCAGAGTTAAATTAACATTGATTTTATAATAAAAATTGGGGTCCCAGAGATAGAAATGCCATTAAATGGGGGTCTGTGGCCTAATGTATGTCAAAGTGGGGGTCCTTGAAATTAAAATGGTTGAGAATCACTGCTAGAGCCGTAAAAATCGTCTCTTATTGGGGGTCCCTGGCATATCTTTTCAAATGGGGGACCCTGGGCTAATGTGTGTCAATTTGGGGGTCCTTGACGCAAAAAAGGTTGAAAACCACTGCTCTAGTGGAATTTGTTTGTGACCTCTCCTCATCTTTAGGGTCAGGATATGACACCTCCTTATCTTTAGGGTCAGGGCATGACCTCTCCTCACCTTTAGGGTCAGGGTCTGACCTCTCCTGTCTCCTGGTCTTTAGGAGATCTGCGTAGGAATCCTGGGGAACATCGCTTGTTTTCCCGACACCTGTCTGTCGTTGAGCCACAACGACGACCTGGGGTGAGGAAGAGCGTCTTGTCCTTTTGACCCATTAACACATCCACCGCCAAGGGCTAATCTCATAATGCACTTACCACTGCCAAGCTTTTATTGTCCTTTTTTGTTTTTTTGATTCCGCCATAGCCCCCATAGCCCCCGCTAAATCCGTTTAAAATCCGCGTTCATTTGGTTCGACACAAACACGGGATCCGACAGAACAAAACCCTGAAGACCGCGACGTGATCGGTCCCTCGCGATCGGGAAACAGGAAGTGCAAAACCGAAAGCGGAAGTGCAAAAAAAAAAACGGAATCTGCACCTGTTCGATTTAACATGGGAAAACACCCGCCCCGTAGGACTACGGGTACGGCGGTTAACGGTTGGATTTAACGGCCCGTAGGACTACGGTCTTGGCGGTCAATGTGTCAAAAACCGGGAACGCATCTGTGTGTCGTTTAAGATTTCTTTGGGCTATTCAAAAATAGCAGATCTACAAGCTCATAGCTATGAGCTTGTAGATCTGCTATTTATTTATTTTTTAAATCCTGAAAGTTTGTGCAAATCTTTGACATGAAAAACGTTTGAGAACCACTGATATTATAGCAACATAAGTAAAAAAAAAAAACATTTGTAGAATCCCCCAGATGCAAAGATTTGAGTTAAAAATGTTCACTTTAAACAATATACATTCAAAGATTTGAACAGATTTTCCTCGATTTTTCAAAAACTAGCAGATCTACAAGCTCACAACGTGTTGCATTGAGAGCTTGTAGATCAGATATTTTCACTACTGTAGAATTAGGACTGAAGTGGTTGAAGTTACCGTGTGAAACGTTGTTCACGTTCCTGTCCACAGGGAGGTGCTGTTACTTCTTCTTGGAGACACGGATCCTCCTACGCTATTGGAGACAAGCAGGTGTGTGTGTGTGTGTGTGTGTGTGTGTGTGTGTGTGTATGTGTGTATGTGTGTCAATTCAAACTATTCCAGACACACAGGGGGTCCATAGAGCACACAAATAAAAAACCTCACACAATACATAAAAACAACACACAATAAACAACATTACATTACAATAGAAGTGTATTCATGTCACATGAATATGTGTGCTGAACCAAGCCGGACCAAATTGTCGATAAAGGGACCCGAACACGCGCGGGTCGTGGTATTATGCAAGCACAGTGACGTGTGTCACTTAAAGTGGTGAAAGTTGGGGAAAGATGTATATATATATATAATTAACGTTAACAAAACAAAACCTACTTTTGCATATGTTGAATGAGAATCGATGTAAAGCCCAAAATATATAATCATTTGTTTATACGGTGCGGTGGAGTCGCTCAGGGAAAGGCTCTGGCGCAGGGTAACCGGAGGACTCGCCCCAAAACACCCTCGCCCCCATTTTTCAGGTGGACCAGCGGTTGTTGTATTCTGACTTGGGCACATTTGTTTTACTGAGGATAAGGGTAGAAATAGGTTTAGGATTAGTCATAGTTTTACTGAGGTTAAGATTAGGAATAAGGTGAGCTTTAGGCATAGTTTACTGATGTTACGTTTAGGAATACCAGGTGAATACCGCCGGATTTTCCCCGGGGCGACTGTGTTTTGGGGCGAGCGGGCGTTTTAGTATTCGTCGCACAGCAGTTAAAGGAGAGTTCCTGTCATTTTAGGTTGTATGTTTGATGTGTCGCTAATCACTCACCAACATACAAAGGAACGTTGAATATTTCCAGATCTGCCCCTGTTGTCCATTCTGCAGACCCCTTGCAGCGGCATAATGGGAGAGTGTGTAAGAGTGAAAATCGCCTATTTTAACAAATGCAAAGTCTTTTTTCTCCTAGTACTCATCGTGGAGTCTCATGATACTCAAACATGCGCTTAATGTCTCGCATGAGCTACCACTCGTGCAGAACGACATGACGCTGGTTGCTTGTTTCTCTCACAAAATCTGGCACACGCCAGGTTCTGTGAGAGAAACAAGCAACCAGCGTCATGTCTTTGCATCTGTTAAAATAGACGATTTTCACTCTTACACACTCTCCCATTATGCCGCTGCAAGGGGTCTGCAGAATGCACAACAGGGGCAGATCTGGACATATTCAACGTTCCTTTGTATGTTGGTGAGTGATTAGCGACACATCAAACATACAACCTAAAATGACAGGAACTCTCCTTTAACTCATGCCCGCTTTATTCATTTCATTTTTGGCAAGCGACATCTCTGCATGATATAGTATATCATATAATTTAGTTATCTATAGAAACAAGTGGAAAGAAGCGCAGCTCTAACGTAACAAGGTGTAATGATCAGTTGGGTGCATGTATGCAGTGCAAACACACATGTGACGTTAATAATAATATATGGCCGATAAAATATAATCCTGTCGGCCATGGTGGCCGGCCCAAAGAATGCCTAGCGGAAACCCTGGTGTATGTGTGTGTAACATATTGTGTGTATCTTGCAGGTTACTGGTCACATGTCTCTCTCAGAAGGATGTCAGTTCTTTGTGGCTTCAGAGGATCCATCAGCACAAATCTGTGTGTCCTAACCTAACCTTCATTATGAACAGCTCTACTAATGGTATCTATAATACTATATACAATACACTGCCGCGCTATGAGCTTGTATATCTGCAAAAAAGGTTGTGCAAATCTTTGAATATATACATTTTGTTTTTAACTCAAATCTGTGCTTCTGGGGGTCCCTGGAACAACATATTTTGAGATGGGGGTCCGTGGCTAAATACTTATTATTTTGGGGCTCCTTGACATGAAAAGGTTTCAGAACCACTGATTCTGTTTTATTCTTTTTTTACTTTTAATTTAAAATGTATTCTCTAATATTGACCAGGCTGTATTGCATTTTATGATTTGTACTCAAAATGATTGATCCAAAATGTACTTGAGTAAAAGTACAAAAGTATCAGCATCAAAATATACTTAAAAGTACCAAAAGTAAAAGTACTCATTGTGCAGAATGTCCCATTTCACAAAGTTCAAAATGTATTAAAAATATTTTGAAAATAGCAGATTTACAAGTCACAATGCAACACATTGTGAGCTCGTAGTTGTTGTAATAATAATCAAAATCTATGAAGTAACTAGTAACTAAAGTTTTCAAATAATTGTAGTGGAGTAAAAGTACAATATTTTCCTCTGAGATTTGGTGGAGTAGAAGTAAAAGTATTGAAAAATGTAAATACTGAAGAAAGTAGAACTTACCTCAAAGTTTAACTTAAGTACTGTACTTGAGTAAATGTACTTGGTTACTTTACACCTGTTAGGACCCCCCCCCTAGTTTAATTATCTCTATAAACCACATCAATAAAATGATTAAATCACATCTTGTAACAGCATCATAACAGAGTGAAACCATAACCATCTTAAATGGGTGTAGTCGTCCTTTAAGTTTTATTTAAAAGTTTGCACTCAGATACTTCACCTCAAGTATTCATTTGACAGAGTGACTTTTACTATTAATATTTGTCCAGCAGTAGTTATACTTTGACTCAACTACTGGGGTTGATTAAGTACTTTTACTTGTAATGACTCTTCTAGTGTATGATCTGCTGAATGTTGACTGTTACAAACACGTCTGACTCACTTTACTCTCATCATCTTTAATCAGATCAAATACATCAACAGACATCATCACTGTCACATAGAAACTATAGAATTCAAACCTGATCCATAAATGACAAACACTACAATATAAAACATGTTATCAGTAATAATCATATCAAACATGTCACCATTATACCAATAGAATCACATGTCCATCTGTCTATAATACCAAAGGCCTTTGAAACTGAACGATACATGAATTATATAATCACTGCAATCAATTTATAATAATAATTAATGACCTGCCAAAATATTTGCCCCTTAATCAATACCAGATCAATATATTCTGTAGGTTTCTTATTGGACGCCAGATGTTCTAACTGTGGTTTTCCACAGTGACACAGATCTTCCCTGGTAACATCTTCAGAGACACATCACCACCAGTCGCAATGCATGGAAACAGTGTCTCAGTGAAAGTGTGTGTGAAGGTGTGTAGGTGTGTGTTAGAATCAGGATCAGAGAAGGACAGCTGTCCTCTGTCCCAGTCCAGCTGGACTCTGATCCTCCAGGGTTTCTGATTCACTGAGAGATCAGTATCCTCATCATCAGGCCCTGAGGAGTATGCATAGAACCCTATACCCTCATAGAACCCTATACACCAGTCTCCACTCCCTTCGTGTCCCTTCCTCTGGTAAGACTCCACACACACACCTACTGCCCAGCCTTTATTGTCTCCAACCTCAACATCCCAGCTGTGAGACCCTGAGTTAAAGCCCTCTGAACCCAGGACGTAGGGCCAGTAGTCAAACCTCTCTGGGTTGTCAGGAAGCTGCTGCTCCTCTTCTCCAGGTCTCACACTGGTCAGATCATCAGACAGAATGAGTCCACGATGAGCAGTGTTGGGGTCCAGGATGACAGGAGTGTAGGAGACAGTGTCCTTCATCTTGTCCCAGACTCTGAAGGTCAGGTTCTTCAGGTGTTTGGCCTCGTCTATCAGCGCTCCTGAGACCGGCGGTGGGTCCTGCAGAGTGAGCTGGACTCCCTCCATCGTGGTTTTGTAGTTCTGCAGGAATGAGACGTGGTCGTCGGCTCTCGGCTGGTCCTCAGCAGCTTGGATTGCATTGGAGAGGGTTTCCATTTCTCTGCTCAGACCCTCAATCCTCTCCTTCATCTCCTGACTCTTCTGAGCCTCTTCCTCCCGCAGAGCGAAGATCCTGGCCTCCTCTTCCTCCTGTAAGAACCGACGAAGACTCTGAAACTGTTCCTTAATCTGCGTCTCTGTATTCCTGGCTTGAACCTTGATGTGATTTTCTGTTTCGTCGTAATCTGTTTTAACTTCATCAAGGACCTCCAGTTTCTCCTTTAAAGGCTTCAGTGATTCCTGGACCTTCTGTTTGCAACGTCCAGACGCTTCGTCCACGGGTTAGAACTTGTGTTCGGCGTGTTCCTCTGAATTGCGACACACGACACACATCGGCTGTTGGTCGTCCAGACAGAAGAGCTTGAGCTTCTCACTGTGTGCGGTGCAGAGGATCTCAGAGGTCATCGACAAGTAGCTCTGGCCTTTCTCCTCCAAGAGGTTCTCACACAGGTCCTTCACAACAATGTTTGTAAGAGGATGATCCCTGGAGCATCTTCTCTGACAAAAAGGGCATTTATTTATCCAACTTTCTGTCCACCATTCCTGCAGACAGTCTTTGCAGAAGCTGTGGCCACAGGACAGCACAACGGGATGTTTAAAGATGTCACGACACACGGGACAGGTCAGCTCCTCTTTTGGAACAGTGAAACGGGAAGCCATTTTCTCTGCTGCTCCCTGCTGCTCCCTGATCTGGAATGTTCTCTGAGGATGTTTCACCAGAGGAATACTAGAAGACAAAACAACGATAACATTATGAGTATCAATTGTACAATTATCTAGCAATCACACTTGCAATGCAATAGATAGATCTCCCATGTACAGGGTATTTCAGCAACCTTAGCGGACACAACTCAGAACCGTGTCTTTGATGGTTTCATTATACTAACACACGATACAAACACATTCTAAACACAAACAACAACACAACGACAAATTACTGACATGAAATGTACACACAGAACTATAAAACAAATCAGAAATATATACATTTATCGTCGTGTACATTTAACACGCTCACAATTCTTACCGTCAATCCCTCGTAGCTCGCAACGGAAAATGACGAACGCAGCAATAACACCCTGGTAACTAGTAACACTGATGCCTGCTTAGACCACGTTGTCCTTTTAGTGAGCTTTTTCTCGTTTATATGGGTTTGGTCTACCCATATGGGTGTAACCTTCTGTTGATTAATCATGTGACTTGTGTATAGACCAATTATTTGTTTACTAACATTGAGACTGGACGCACAGGTGATTGTTTCACGCAATCAATTCCCAACCTGTTATTTCGGGCTGCGCTGGTTTCAGCGCACCCCAACCCCCTCTTGTGTGTTGGCTAGTGAGGCGCGTCATAGCGAGACCTGATAGAATGGGTTTCATTGCACGCATACTGGTTGCACGCATACTGGTTCTTATCAGTGTGACGTCGTCTGTTAAGGGGTCTATAGTCTTAAAAGTGTAAACAAAGGCTTTAGCACTGTTTTATAACAGTAGCCACTGTTACCCAGCTCCTCATCTGACCTAATCAATCAACACTCTCATGTGACACATGCAAGTCCCCCGCTGTGGACCCCAACACCACAGGTCAGAGCTGTGGCCTTTAGATTCTGTATATATGTGTACCTATTATGACTAAATATCCCTCTGAAAATAAGATTAAATATAGCCAATTCTACTAGAAGGCCGCATTTGCAGGTATCATGTAAATACAAACTCCACCGTTACATCATAATTATGGATTATTCTACATATGCAGGCGTTTACCTCTTCATTTATAACTTTGGTTCATTAACTAACACAAATAATAATAATTACAATAATAACCGTAAACTTCACGCGCTTGAAAGCCCTGGATAATTCTACACACAATGTTATCATAAGACAATGAATCAAAGTACATTTTCTTGTAGATAACTGGTTGTACTGTTGCTCCCAGTCATAAATACATGTTGTTTTTTGTGCCTTATAAGAGCATTCGTACTCAATGGATACTCCCTGAATAATAACTGTTTCAAATACACCACTAGAAGATGTGGTTTGGTTGGTATTTTCAGACAGACAAAACAGTTTTCTTTTAATATCCTTAATATACAAATGTTGTGTTTATTTCACTAACATTGACC
The DNA here is from genome assembly GCF_963454915.1 of Gymnoscopelus microlampas. Classification (NCBI taxonomy): domain Eukaryota; kingdom Metazoa; phylum Chordata; class Actinopteri; order Myctophiformes; family Myctophidae; genus Gymnoscopelus; species Gymnoscopelus microlampas. Next base: position 6,737,086 of record NC_139943.1, on the reverse strand, counting down.
ATGCTGTACTGCATTTTATGATTTGTATTGTTTTTTTCTGCCTGGACCCCAGGAAGAATAGTCTCCACTACGGTGTAGACTAATAGGGATCCTTAATAAACAATAAACAATGTTCTGAAGCACAACTGGTCTGACGGTGCACTTTAGAACTAAGTCAGGGGGTTGTGGAAAGTAACTAGGTACATTTACAAGTACTGTCCTTAAGTACATTTTATAGGTGCTTTTACTTTTCTTAAATATTTCCATTTTTGATACTTTATACTTCTACTCCGCTACATTTTAGTGCCAAATATTGTACTTTTTTCCCTCCACTATTATTTGACAGCTTTACTTAGTTACTTTGAAGATTTAGGTTATTATTTCAAAACATGCATTAATCACTTAAGCCCTATATTATACTTCAGAAATAGCTGATCAACAAGCTGTGTGTTGTGATGCGACGCGTTGTGAGCTTGTAGATCTGCTATTTTTGAAAGATTTTGACAAATTTTGAAAACTTCTGATGATCAACTATTTGTAAAACTGGCTTCTGGGGGTCCCTGGAACAACATATTTTGAGATGGGGGTCTGCGGCCAAATGCATATAATTTTGGGGGTCCTTGACATAGAAGAAGTTTGAGCACCACTGATATAGCAACATAGCCTGGTAAACCCTCCCTCCGGAAATCTCATTTCTATTTGATTTCAGGAGTGAGTCTGGCCTGATCGCCCATTCTGCAATATTGGCTGTGGGCTGGAGTTGGGCGGGAGTAATACCGTTGACTGACAACCCCTTCAGCCAATGATCGTTTTTCCCCTTCAGCCAATCAGCAGTTCATTTTTACCACCTCCAGACTATGTGATGCAACAGGACTTTTGAGACGGCCATGCCCAAAATAGGTTGCCTTATTGGGATACATGCGTGTCACTACCCGCCCTTCCCGGTTCTCTACATTTTTATTTTTAAATGGGCCTTGTCATGATTAATTGACCACATATATGAAGTTAAACAACTAAATTCTATCCAAACGATATCTTATAAGTAAATTCCGCGCCTCAAAAAAGAAGTTTGAGGACGTTTTGAAACCGAAAGTAAGAAGTACAGACAACGCAGAGGAAACAATGGCTGGCGTTCGTGTTTTGTCGGCTGCACTCAGGCTGTCCCCGAACCACTAGTTGAAAACCACTGGGCTAGACAAATAAAGGGAAACAATGCAGTAGTAATGTGTCGAGGGGAGCTCAGACGTTTGTGTGTGTGTGTGTGTGTGTGTGTGTGTGTGTGTGTGTGTGTGTGTGTGTGTGTGTGTGTGTGTGTGTGTGTGTGTGTGTGTGTGTGTGTGTGTGTGTGTGTGTGTGTGTGTGTGTGTGTGTGTGTGTGTGTGTGTGTGTGTGTGTGTGCGTGCGTGCGTGCAGTGGACCTGATAGTGAAGGTGGGGGAGCTGCTAGACAAGCTGTTTGATCTGGACGAGGAGCTGATGAAGACCTGGATCACAGCGCCACCTGGTGGTGGTGACGATGAGGAGGAGGAGGAAGATGAAGGTCGGGGTCGTGTGGACGTGACGTCGTCGCTGCTGGAAGCCGCCAAACAGCTCAGGTGACAACGAGCCTTTAACCCTGAACCCTCTGTCACTCACAACCTTATTCTTAACATACCTTTAACACATGTAATACGGGAAGGCATAGCCGTGTCATTTTAGATTATTTTAGCTATAACCAGTTGTGAAAATATGTGTAAATCTTTGAATATATGTTTTTTAAAGCGAACATTTTTAACTCAAATATTTGCTTCTGGGGGATTCTACAAATATCTTCTAAATCCTAACAGTTTTTTATTTATTTTTTTACATTTACCAAAATGATATACGTATATTTGTCCGCGGACCCCCATCTCTAAATATTTTGTTCCAGGGACCCCCAGAAGCAAAGATTTGAGTTAATTGTTTTTATAGATTTGCAAAGAAATTAATGATTTAAAAAAATAAAAAAATCAGATCTACAAGCTCAGTGCCGCACTATGAGCTTGTAGATCTGCTATTTTTGAATAGTCATAGAAACCTAAACATGACACAGATGCGTTGCCGGTCTTATTGGGTTAACAACGAGCAGCCCTAGTTATTGTTTATAGTAATAGTGTTATCACATGCTTGTGTTTTCAGGTCATAGTAATAGTAATATTAACACATTGGCTGCCAATCGCGTAGATCTACGCGAACCTATTTAAAGCCGCAGCGTGCCAATCGCGTAGATCTACGCGAAGTGGTCTTTTTTGTAGTTTACATTAGATTAAGTCATTACCTACATTGACAAGAAATTTCATCCATCTAGACCACAGAAAAGTTGTAAAATATCATTATCTGGTCAAGTGATAATATAAAACTTGTTATTCAAAACACTAAAGTCACATAAAGTCACATAAAGTCATATTAAACTGAAAGTCTGATCCGAGCAGCAAGCGGCTGCCTGTGTTGAGTGAGGCAGCAGCACCCGTGGCAAGCAAAAAAAAAAAAATGCGCACTGGACGTTAGATTACCCCCTCAGGCACAAAATATCATCCATCTAGACCACTAAACCTATTATTACAAAGCACTGAATCTGCATAAGAGCAGGGGGTCCGCGAATCTGTATCACACCGAAGGTTTTATCTGTTTTTATAAAGTTTATCCGACTCCGAGCGATCAGCGTCTCTCCCCCTGCTTAGCTGCAGCAGCCCTCACTGATCACTGAGTGCACACACACACACACACACACACACACACACACACACACACACACACACACGCCAAAGCCTGACATCGGGGACCCCCAGTCCACGGCCCGCCTGGGGGTCCCCGATCGATACACAAGCACAAGCCTGTCGCCTCTTTTTTCTCCAAAAAAACAACACGCTCCGACCGCAACCCCCCCTCCCACACACACACACACACACACACACACACACACATAGCCCTGGTTCAGAGCGTACACACACACAACCTCCACACACACACACACAACCTCCAACCCCCAGGCGGGGACCCCCAGTCCACGTCCACCTGGGGGTCTGAGGGTCCGAACGATCCGCACCTCCCCACACACACACACACACACACACACACACACACACACACACACACACACACACACACACACACACACACACACACACACACACACACTGAACACAAAACCTCCAACCGCCCAGGGACCCCCCACTGGAGGGTCCACCTCCAGTGAAAAATAACCTCAGCCTACCTTTAGCAGTTTTCTGCAACACGGTGGGATCATGGCAAAGTTGGCAAACGGTGGGATGTCCATATAAAAAATAAACTCCATGGACGCCTTTTGTTTTTTCCTCCAAGGAAAGACTGGTGATGCGAGGTTACTTGTTTTTCAAACAAAGTAGCGATGGCCAACTACACACACACACACACACACACAGCCTCCAAGCCCAGGGACCCCCCCCGGTCCACCTCCAGTCCGCACCGATCATGATGGCACACGGATTTATCCTTATAGAAATAAACTTCATGGACGCAACTCGTGTGTATGTGCAAGGCTGCTAGTAGCCTGTAGTGAGGCGGACGCGCGCGCGCACACACACACACACACACACACACACACACACACACACACACACACACACACACACACACACACACACACACACACACACACACACACACACACACACACACACACACACACACATGATTCATGGCGACTGACGCGCGCAATGATCGCAATAAGTTTTTATTTGTTTCAAAGTGATGGTAGCGAGGCGAACACATCTCTCAAGTTACGCGGCGGCGGTATAAACAGTAAATAGTACACGTACACTTTGTTTTGGGCTTGTTTTCATAGACCTGGTTGCTTACTTCTCTCCCAGAACCTGGCGATCACGTGACCACTGAAAGACGGTGTTCAACCTGTGGATCGGGCCCAACAACGCCTCGTTGTGAGCTTGTTGATAGAAATACTAATGTCATTGCGGAAATTCATTTTGAGGCAGGCAGGCAGGCAGGCAGGCAGGCAGGCAGGCAGGCAGGCAGGCAGGCAGGCAGGCGGGAGAGGAAGACAGAGGGGGGAGAGGAAGACAGAGGGGGGAGAGGAAGACAGAGGGGGGAGAGGAAGAAGAAGAGAGGGCTGGCTTGTAGATCTGCTATTTTCACAATATCTATCTGTGGAACCAGTCAAAGAAAATGGTGGTCCCCAGTTCAAATATGATTATTTTGGGGGGTCACGCCCTAGCATCCCTTATTTTTATTTATTTATCTTCACAAATTCTCATAAATGGCATAAAATAAAAAGCTGATCTAAAAGCTCAGTAAAAGCTTGTAGATCTGCTATTTGTTGCTATGAATACAGGTGGGGCTTGAGATTTTGACTTGTGTGGGCAAAAAGTTTAGAAAAGGAAGCTCTCGATGAATGTATTGATGTTGCACTTTGAACTTTGATATTATTGTTTATTATTTGAAAAAAAAACATTTGAAAAAAAAAAACAGTGAATAATTACAGTTTGAAATGAGCTGAAATAAGCTTGCACTTTGGAAACAGTGATAAATGTACAATCAAAAGCATTTTTTTTTTAAATTCTTTTTATAAACAAGTATTTTTTACATGACTGATGTCAATGAAGGGGCAAAATAAATGTCAAAGACTTTTGAAATCATTTTATGCATCTAAAGTGTGTCCTTTTACTAAAACCCTCATAACTCTGAATCTAAACAAAAAGGTCTGTTTTTGGTGAAGACCAAGCTGTATTCAACTACCTCTAGCTAAAGAACGGAACATGCTATCAACTCACTTTTTTTTTCAGAAAAAAGAAGAGATTCTAAGCTTTTTTTTTAGATATTCCATTTGTTTATAGTCATAACACAAAATGTTCTGTGAGTCCTCAAATATGAGTCAGAATGGTCAAAATTCCTGGCATTGGCTGATCCTGTTATAGAAAAACCTCTGGCAGTCAATGTGTTAATAGTAATAGTGATGTTATCACATGCTTGTGTTTTCAGGTCAGAGAGTCCAGAAGGTTTAGAAGTTTACCTCCATGTTCTCCAGCTGCTCACCACCACAGATGAAGGCATCCACACGCTAGGTGAGTCTCTCTACACATACTGTCACTGTTGACCTGCTGACCAGAACACGTTGTCACGCTTCGGAGCACAGGTTCCCGCCAGGTGAGATACGTTATTGTGGCCTCCTGGTGGCGCTATAGTAGGCCAATGTGAAAAGGGTGGCATTTCTTCTTAGGCCTTTCACGGCAATCCGATACTGCATTCATGATTTGAGCCATTTCGTTCAAAAAATGTGTTTTGCTAAATTGGACCTGCTGGTGGCGCTATAACAGGCCAATGTGAAAAGGGTGGCATGTCTTCCTCGGCCTGGTGGGAATGTGCTTGTGAGATTTCACGGAAATCACATGCTGCGTTCATGATTTGAGGCATTGTGTTCAAAACGGACCAATCCTGCAAACTTTGGAAGCCAACCTTAGCCAATGAGGATAGAATCTGGGAAATCGGACAGATCCGGGTTGATCACATGACTATAGAGATACTGTGTAACGATTTACATGACGTTTGGATAAAATCTGTAGGAGTAATATTAAAAAATGGGTTTTGCACAAATCAGCCTCCTGGTGGCGCTATAACAGGCCCATGTGAAACATTTGGGAATGAGGTTCTGAACTGGCATCCAGGGAGTGTGTGTGCACAGTTTCGCAGCGACTGGGCCAACGGTGCCGGAGATTAGCTGGTCGCAGACAGATGGACACAAGGGCGGACGGACGGACAGGGTGCAAAACATACTCTCGCCATGCCTTTCGGCCTGGTGGAGACAATAATGCCATACATACTCATAACTCTCCAGAAGGTTAACCCATTAACACCGTGAACGCATCTTTTACATTTTTAGATTTCTTGGGCTATTCAAAAATAGCAGATATACAAGCTCATAGCACGGCACCGAGTGCTCCACTCATGTTTGAACTGGGGGCCCAGGCTGTGGTTTGAGAACCACAGCCCCTAGGTAGTGGGTTCATGGCAAAGTTATAATAGTGTTGGATTTTTCATTATAGTTTAGTTTCAGTTCGTATTGAATATTTTGTTTCTAATTCAGTTTAGGGCTAGGGTTTCAGTCTCAGTTTTTAGAGCTGATTTGCTAGTTTGTATTAGTTTTTATTTTTGAAAATGCTAAAAGTTTTAGTTAGTTTGTATTAGTTTTAGTGTTAGTTTGATTTTTTTTTTTAATACTTTGGGTTATTAGGTGCAGAATTGAAAAGGTAAGTGTATTAGTGTTATAAAAACTTATCAAAAGATAGCATTTGAAAAATGTATTCAGTTACAGATGAACCACCAACCATCCACAAAGGAAAACTAAGGTCAATTTCAGTCAGTTTGAGTTAGTTTTGTAAAAACACAATACAGTTTCAGTTAGTTATCGTGTTTTTAGTGTGGTTAACCTAACAGGGCAACCACACTATAGTAATAGTCCCACTTTATTATTCTTCCGTCTTCTAGATAAACTTTATTTTGTCCCGCTACTCCTCCCACAGTTTTTTTTTCCCAATTTAGTGCTATATGTCAAAATGACTGGCTTCACCGGGAATCCTGTGCGTATATTTTGCTAAGAGATTGGTAACATATTTTAATTGACATTGAATTATTAGTGCATTAAATGTCCCCATCCACTTTAATGGAAAAATGAAAAAACTCCCATTCAAGTATTTTTTCCTCACAAACCGTAAGGGCTAGAGTTACAAAACTTGGAGGGGAGGTTCATAATATCGTCCAAAATTATTGAAAAAGTAATTACACCAGTCGGCCTCATGGTGGCCTTATATCAGCCCCCTTTACATTTTGGCCTATAACTCTTGAACCGTAGGTCGTAGAATGAAAATCTCTTTTCCCCTGGATTCCTTGGGTCATGACGCAACTCCACTTATAGGCCACGCCCATTTGCATCAGGATAGATTTTCCGACATTTTGAATTTTCTTCAAAACACATTTTTAGATCCTCCTCCAACATATTTTGTCCAAATCTCACAAAAATCGGTACACATGATCTCTGGACCCATGCGATAAACATCTCCAAGCCGAATTTTGATAGTCCATACCGTTCGTCCGTAAATGGCTTCCAAAGTTAGCGGGAGGGGCCTGTTTTACAAAAAAGGCCAAAAATCACGAACGAAACGTCCGGTCAATCCCAAATTTGAATCACATGTCAAGGGTGGTTTACTCAACAAATCCCCAAAAGCATTTCTACTTTGATCCATAGGGGGCGCCACAAGTGCTCAAAATGTAACCGTTTGATGCAAAAACCTTATTTGGGGGGATCAATCCTCTCCAAATGAAACGCAAGTGATCTCAGGAGTGACGTGACAATGTAATTGGCGCAGCCTCCGACGGTATTCCTCCCAGCGTATTCCTCGAGTCCCGGCGACAGCGATCCACGACTCGCGTCGGCGCAACCACACTTTGCAATTTTTCCTGAATTCCTGAATAGTTTTTATTTTTATTGTAGGTTTTATTTAGTTCGGTTAACGGAAAGGCTTTTTTAATTTTTAGTTTTTGGTTATTTTGTTAGTTTTCATTAACTTTAACCCATTGATACCTGGAACGCATCTGTGTCACTTTAGATGTCTTTTGCTATTCAAAAATATCAGATATACAAGCTCATAGCGCGGCACCGAGTGCCGCGCTACGAGCTTGTAGATCTGATATTTTTTTTAAATCGGGAAAACATTTTTTTTTGATTTTTTTTCAAAAAACTGTTAGGATTTAGAAAATTCTTAGAAGCGGCCTCAGGTCTTAATGGGTTAATAACCTTGGTTGGTGGCTCTTTCTCTCTCCTCCATGCCGTAGCCGCCGCAGACGGTCCCGGCAGAGCCTTGTGGGACTTTGTGTGTTCGGTGGTGTGTGAGGACCTGATCCAGCCTGGAGATCCCGCTCCCGTCCTTCAGGAACAGAAGCTGCTGCTGCTCCATTCTCTGGATGTTCTGTCAGCGCTCTACTCCTGTCTGAACCAGAGACATGAAGCCAACACATGTGAGACGTTATGATTTAACCCATTCCATCCGGGAACGCATCTGTGTCATTTTAACACTTCACCTGCCAGAGTTATTTCAGATTTTTTGCTGTTGTCTGCCAGAGATTTTTCATTGAAATTTAAAAAGTAGGGCTGGGACTCGATCAAAAAAATTAATCTAATTAATTAGAGGCTTTGTAATTAATTAATCTAAATTAATCGCATGTTTAATCGCATATCAATATTTGACCTGAGAAGCAATTTCTTTTCAGTGAAAACAGATTTTGGTATATGAGTGAATCAATGAGTGAATACATAAGTTTAAGCAACAAAAAATAGTTCTGCACACAACCGTGTTTTTATCCACGCTTCCATCAGAGAGTTTTTTAAATCTAAATTTCCCATCCACTGGGCCAAGCAAAGCAGTCTGATCGGCTTCTTGTCCCATTGCGTGCACTGGGGTGTGTTGGCTGTTGGTTGGTGCACTGGTATGATCGGTACACCTGAAACTCGTCCAGTGGTTCTGTGGTGCATAAACTAAGCGTGATTAAAATGCGATTAATATTTTTAATCGCGTTCATTTTCTGTAATTAATTAATCTAAATTAATCAGTTAAAGTCCCAGCCCTATTAAAAAGTACTCAGGAGCCGAGATACAAGATTTTTAAGTTTTACGTTAACAAGGAAGTGGATGGGAGTCTTTTCCTTCGAAAAATCATATCTCCTTGGTCTTTGGGTCAAATTGGAAAAAAAAAAAAAAAAAGAAAAACATTTTTTTTTCAAATTTTTCAATAAAGCGCATTTATGCGATCTTGGCGGCCAAGTGCGCTATTTAATAGATCGCATTTATGCGTGATTGGCAGAAAATGAGTTAAGATTGATTTGGGCTATTCAAAAATAGCAGATCTACAAGCTCATTGTAGATCTGCTATGCATGTAATTGTAAATGTAATTTTAAATGAAGTCATTAAAACAATAAATTGTGGAGATGTGCGTAGACCCGCCATTGGTTGGAGTTACAGTGTGTACTTAATGTTATTGTTTTAATGTGCGTAGCCCTGCCATTGGTTGGAGTTACAGTGTGTACTTAATGTTGTTGTTTTAATGTGCGTAGCCCTGCCATTGGTTGGAGTTACAGTGTGTACTTAATGTTATTGTTTTAATGTGTGTAGCCCTGCCATTGGTTGGAGTTACAGTGTGTACTTAATGTTATTGTTTTAATGTGTGTAGCCCTGCCATTGGTTGGAGTTACAGTGTGTACTTAATGTTATTGTTTTAATGTGCGTAGCCCTGCCATTGGTTGGAGTTACAGTGTGTACTTAATGTTATTGTTTTAATGTGCGTAGCCCTGCCATTGGTTGGAGTTACAGTGTGTGCCATTGGTTGGAGTTACAGTGTGTACTTAATGTTATTGTTTTAATGTGCGTAGCCCTGCCATTGGTTGGAGTGATGTTACGCGTGCTTCAGTACAACAGTGAGCTGCTGCAGAACAAGGCCGAGGAGGTTCAACAGCTCCACAAAGACCAACAGGAGGTCGAGACCCAGAAGGTCCAACAGGAAGTCGAGACCCAGAAGGTCCAACAGGAAGTGGAAACCCACAAAGACCGCCAGCTTCAGTCTCTGATAGAAACCACCACAGAGTTCCTGGCTGACATCCTCTCTGACGTCTCCAAGGTAACCTCTGGTCCATCTCAGCTCTCTGAATCAGGGGTTTTCAATGATTACGGGAGGTCCCCACATGACAGTGAAGTGACCACTTAAGGACTTTTAAGACCTTTTTAATACATAAAAAAAGCAAAGGAAAAAGCATTACTGCATTAAAAGTAATCAACAAACTATACTATACAAACTGGATTAATTAAAAAAAAATCATTAATTCATCAAACATTGGCTTAATTGTCAAATAATATAAGGCAGACATTTTGAAAATAGCAGATCTACAAGTTCACAGCGCCTCGCGCTGCGAGGCGCTGTGAACTTGTAGATCTGCTATTTTCACAATATTTATCTGTGGAACCGATTCAAACTAAATGTATCTAACTAAATCTAAATCAACTCCTACATTCCAAGTGCTTGGGGGGTGCTGGGGGGGGTCCCCCAGTTTAAATATCATTATTTTGGGGGGTCCCCCCAGTTTAACACATTGGGATCGTATATATACGATATATATACGGATGTCCGTATATATACCGTATATATATATATACACGGTTTTGGGAATACAACCATGGAGTACCAAAACCGTATATATATGTTTTTTGAAAGAAAAAAAAAATAATGAAAAATAAATAAATAATAATAATAATAATTCCTTCACAGCACCAGGAGATATCATTTTCCGAAGATTTAGACTCCAATCCACTTCCTGGTTAACTTATGACTCCAAAAGCCTGTATCTCGGCTCCTCAAAAATGGTTAAAAATCCTGGCACTCAGTGTACTCTGTTTTAAAAAAAAACTGGCACCCCATGTGTTAAATATCATTGTTTTGGAGGGTCCCCCAGTTTAAATATCATTATTTTGGGGGGTGTCCCCAGTTTAAATATCATTATTTTGGGGGGTGTCCCCAGTTTAAATATCATTATTTTGGGGGTGTCCCCAGGTCAAATATCACAAATATCACTAAGGTAGTGGTTGATGTCATGTGTCATCAGGAGGCGGTGTCAGAGTTGGTGACAAGCGGCTCGCTGACAGAGAAGACGTGTTGCTGTGCAGCAGAAGCTTTACTTCCACACTTCAGCCATGTTGTGAGTCACTGATTCTCTTTTATGCTGCGTTCACACTGACGGCTACGAAACATACAACGCTAACAAAGCGACGCAGCGTATCTGTCGCCGAGTCGCTGTTGAAGTGTTGATCAACACACTCGTTGACGTCGTCGTCAAGCGTGCGTCCCGACGAGCCAGAACAATTTAAAGGTTTCATGACGTTCAGTTTTACCACACATTAAAAGTCTTTGTCATGGTCCTTCAAACGTGTATAGAAAGTTTTAACCAGAAATTCCACTCCATTGATCCATGGCAAGTGTTTTTCTCTCACATTTCTAAAGCCTTTTCAACTGCAATGAAAAAATAAATCTTTGCCTGCGGGTGTCACCGGTGAGGGATTTTGCCTGTCAATCATCACCTCTGCTCCGCCCCCCCAAAGGATAGGGGCGAGGAGGAGAGTGGGTGGGATTAATCGACAGTGACCTCACTGTCGAAGGGCCAAGCTCAGATTACTTTTCAGCCTAATTATTCAGAAAACCCCAGACCACAGAAAATTCACTGAATGTTCAAAGTTCAGATTTTTTGGATGTAATTGAGGTCATAAAACCCCCAAAAAAACATAAAAAATAAAAAAAAGTGAAAATGAATGTCATAGAACCTTTAAGGGAAAATGTAAAGCCTGGAGCTTACTTTGACCAGTAAGCTCCGCCCTTAGATTTTCCGCCATATTGAGCAGTTTGAAAAACACTTAAAACGCAGGGGTTTTTTTTGCAATTTGCGTGAAACTGTATCATCTGTGTGAGCTCCTTTTTCACAAGTTCAGGTGTGTTGGTCCAATGGCTTGATTGCTAAAGCATCTGCCTCTGAATCTCAAGGTCGCCCGTTCAAGCCTCACCTCATGTAGTCTGATAGACTTCGTCTCAGAGCCTGGACAGCAGGGGCGCGGCCACTGCGTTCTGATTCAAATCAACCGCCAATGAAGAAAAGGGGGCGGGATCCACATGCAGTGGGTGTTGCATGTAAATAGGAAGCGACGGGAAGCAATTTCTCCTTGAGAAATTGCGGCCGCCATCGTTGTGTGCTGCTGTTTGCCTCTCGTCAGACTTTTTAGACGAGTTGCACAGCTCTCAGACCGGTAAGAGGCGTGTCCGCTCAGATACTGAGCGTACTGAGCGTTCTGAGCGATACTGAGCGTTCTCAAAGTGGGGTCCCCGACCCCACTTTGAGAACCAGTTGTTCTATAGGAACTCTTTGTTTGTTTTCCTGTTGCAGGTGGAACACCTGGCGTCCATGTTGACGCAGGCTGATCCTCTGTTGGCAGACGCACTGAGGAAGAAGACACTTCCTGTGTCCCAGACCACATGATCTCCGTTTCAGCCAATCAGCGCTTCTCTTCTCAAAAGAGCTTTGATACGACGGGACCGTTTTGGATCAAAGAGAGAGACTTGTTTGTCGTCACCTGACCACAAATAACCCCCTCCCCCCCTCCCCCCACCCCTGCAGGATGTGGTAGGATCTATTAATAGCTGCGATGTTTTATGAGTTATTAATAGCAGCGCGAGTCCACTGATGTTCATATGGTTGCTGTGTGTCGGTTGCTTGTATCTACATGTTATTTCATGGAGATTTCTCCCATGTTTTTTTTTACGTGAATTAATGCCCTACTTTGTCATACAAGAGTCTCACGCAAAAGTAGCTTAAAAAAAGGCAGATCTAGGTGCTCACAATGCATCGCAATGGTGATGTTCGTTGTGATCTTGTAGATCGGCTTTTGTATTCGCTATTTTTGAAAAAAAAATAATAAGTGAAATTTTGCTGGCTTTATAAATATCTGTATTTTTTATAAAAACAAAACAAAATATCAATATTGAACCAATGAAAGGTATTAGCAAGAGCTTGACTAAATAATAACGACATTAGATCCATTGGAACACAGGTTATTTTTTCCCATTTCCTGAAAAGTAACAGTTTTAGACATACAAGGTTTCTACCTGACAGAGACCATGTGATTGTGTGTCTGCTTTGTGTCAGAAGGTTAAATCACAGTGACTCTTTACTAGAGCTTTTAGTTGCCATGATGTAACTATTTTGAGACGTATTGACTTACAACTTAGATTGTACCATGACATAGCTCTAAGTCACTCTTTAACTACAAGCATTAGTGAGACATATTGACCTACAACAGGGGTCTTCAACAGGGGGTCCGGGACCCCTAGGGGGTCCTCAGAGCTACTATAGGGGGTCCGCCAAATCTTTGTGTGATAGGATTTCGTTTTTTACATTAACCACTTGAACCCTAGAATTCCTTTTCTGAGGGGAACATTAGGTGAAAATAGCCGCTCTACAAGCTCTCAACGCCTCGCGCTGTGAGACGTTGAGAGCTTGTAGATCGGCTATTTGTGGCAAAGAGGCTATAGGTGTAGAGGGAAAAAAGAGCAGACTAAGTAAAAAAAAAAAAAAAACTTTCATCTGAAACACAATTTTATACAATATAGAGTAGGGGGTCCCTTCTTCATCTCTCTCTCAGCTAGGGGGTCCTTGGCCTGAAAACGTTGAAGACCCCTGACTTACAACTTAGATTGTACCATGACATACAGTAGCTCTAAGTCACTCTTTTAGAAAATAAATAAACAAAGTGGATTCTGTCCAATATTTAACATCACTAAACCCAGTGCAGATTATTTTGTTTGTTGTTTATTGTTTTTTTTTTTAGAAATAATTCAACTTCATGTTGATTTGCTGTTTGTATTAGGAAGAAGAGCTGGATATTCAACAGTAAAATCAACAGGAAGTTTTTGTTTTGTTTCTGTTCGTTTTATGTGCTAAAAGAGTGACTTTGAGATCTGTTTCACCGTGCAATGGAAGTCAATGAGGGTTTGATTTAAAAATGTTCGCTTTAAATTCAAGATTTTTCAAAAACAATTGCAGATCTACAAGCTCATATCGCGACACTCGGTGCAGCGCTATGAGCTTGTAGATCTGCTATCTTTTGAGATGGTGGTCTAAATATGTTTTCTAAATCCTAACCCCCCCCCCCGAAGCACAGATCAGAGTTAAAAATGTTTAATCTTCAAAAAATGTCCACGATTTTTCAATAAATAGCAGATCTACAAGCTCATAGTGCGGTACTCGGTGCTGCGCTATGAGCTAGATCTGCTATTTTTGAAAAGCCCAAGAGACAGAGTAAGGGAGTGACATGATGCAGCAAATGGCCCCGACCGACTTCCTGTATAGAAGCATCTGTGTTTGTTATGTGTGTCTATACTCGTTTATTCAGGTGTTTTACTTAAATGAGTCACCCATCTGAACTTAACGAGTAGCCGATCATTACCATCCCGTCACGTTTCAGCTACTTCATGGTGTATTTCTGAGTACATGGTGGTTAATAACTGTGGGCCGTAGCACAGGGCCGACTCTCTACAATGTTGTTCAGAATGTAGAGGGTCCTTACAAGCTTTGGAAAATGTCTGGACACACAATTACAGTTGCTTGCATGTAATTTTCTTCCCGAATGGATGTACTGTAACTTATCTAGCTGTTATTTTGATATAAACTGTTGTCTTTTTCTACTATGCCACCAAGTGTAGTTTGTTTTCATTGATTGATTGAATACTTTAACAGTTTGCAGAGGTACAGTTATACAATGATGCTAAAAGGATAACACACTTGTTTCCATTGTGGTCCTGTGTATTCAATTCATCAAGACATAGACATACAATACTATACAAGAGCAATAACAGTATATTTACAGAAAAACAGTGGGGGGTGATTTATTTTGGTCCAGTTGTAAATTACAGACACGTTAACCCATTTAGACCGGGAACGCATCTGTGTCATTTTAAGATTTATTCGGCTATTATAAAATAGCAGATGAGCTTGTATATCTGCTTTGAAAATGGGTGCAAATCTTTGAATATATATATATCTTTTTAAAGCGAACATTTGTAACTCAAATATTTGCTTCTGGGGGATTCTATGAATGTATTTTAAATCCTCAACAGTTTTTTGAAAAAACTAATGTTGCTATAATATCAGTGGTTCTCAAACGTTTTTCATGTCAAGGACCCCCAAAATGATATGTATTCCCCCTGGAACAACATATTTTGAGATGGGGGGGTCCGCGGCTAAAATGCCCCCCATCTCAAAACATGTTAAAACATGTTGTTCCAGGGACCCCCCCCCCCCCCCCCAGAAGCAAATATTTGAGTTAAAAATGATTGCTTTAAAAAATATATATAATACATTCAAAGATTTGCACAAGCCTTCGCAATTGAAAAAAATAAAAAATAGCAGATCTACAAGCTCGTAGCGCGGCACTCGGTGCCGCGCTACGAGCTTGTAGATCTGCTATTTTTGAATAACCCAAAGAAATCTTAAAAAAACGACGCACAGATGCGTTCCCGGTTTTAATGGGTCAAAAGGACAAGACGCTCTTCCTCACCCCAGGTCGTCGTTGTGGCTCAACGACAGACAGGTGTCGGGAAAACAAGCGACGTTCCCCAGGATTCCTACGCAGATCTCCTAAAGACCAGGACAAAAGTACAAAAGTATCGGGGCATCAAAATAAACTTAAAGTACCGAAAGTAAAAGTACTCATTGTGCAGAATGTCCCATTTCACAAAGTTCAACATTTATTTTATTTTAGATTTACAGCTCACAATGCAACGCATTGTGAGCTCGTAGTTGTTGTAATAATAATCGAAATCTATGAAGTAACTAGTAACTAAAGTTTTCAAATAATTGTAGTGGAGTAAAAGTACAATATTTTTACTGAGATTTAGTGGAGTAGAAGTAAAAGTATTGAAAATTGTAAATACTGAAGAAAGTAGACCATACCTCAAAGTTTTACTTAAAATTAGGGTAAGTGATATTTTTTGGTTAAAACAAAAAGTATTTTGTTAAAAGGTTAAAGCACTATATTCTGATAGTAATCATTGCTATAGAGTATTTTTTCAGTAACAGGAGTCTCCCCGTCTCTCCAGCTCGTAGGTGTCAAAATCTCAGCCAATCAGGACAAAGTACCCATTTTTAAGCTTAATTTGTATAGTGTTCCAGTTCCAATTTTGTCTGCTCATTTCTTAGTGTCATCACTTCCAATTTCACTTGTTTAATCTGTATCCTGATTGAGTTCTCTATCCTGATTGGATAAAATTGGAAATGAAACGAAAATGCATTTTCTGTTTAATAAAGAGGTGGAGAGACAAGGAGACTCCTTTTACTGAACAAACACTCTATAGCAATGAGTACTATCAGAATATAGAGCTTTTTAACACTTATTTTAACCAAAGCAAATCACTTACCCTGCTTTTAGGTACTGTACTTGAGTAAATGTACTTAGTTACTTTACACCTCTGTTAGGACTCCCCCCCCCCCCCCCCCCCAGTTTAATTATCTCTATAAACCACATCTTACTATCTTATCTTACTACTATATAATTGACAAAAGCTCCAAAGTTCGAAAGCGATTCGCAAGCACAGGATCACTCCACATGCCTCCAAGACCCGCCACAGACTGTTGATCAGAGCTATGGCTACGTTTTAGGCATCTTACCTCACCTCCATCAGTGATCAGACTCTCGGTTTGCTTGATTCTCTGATTCGCCTATCAGACCCTCAGCCTGATCTGGCAGGTTGCCATAGCAACCAGATACAGGAAGTCTGACCTCTTTATCACATGACCGAGGTTGGGAGGTTGGGAGGTTGGGAGGTTAGGGACTAGAGGTTAGGGCCGCAAAGCAAAGCGGGGAGGAGAGGAGAGGAGAGGAGAGGCCAGACTTGGCATGACGTGTGTAGAGTGACTAGGCCAGTGCAGAGTGACTGGACCAACCTCGGATCTGGACTAGATGTGAGGACCGCACATCTGGTCAATAAAATGATTAAATCACATGTTGTAACAGCATCATAACCGAGTGGAACCGTAACCATCTTAAATGGGTGAAGTCGTCCTTTAAGTATTTTTAAAAGCACTTTTGAATACTTATAGGAGAATTTTGGACTAAGTTTTTCATAACTCCATCCTGGGTCCACAGCTTAAAACGTGCGCGGATAGGCCTTGCGTTAGATCACATATTTGAATAGCTTTTTTTTTTTTGAGAGATAGAGAGAGATCTGACGTTCATAGTGACAGAACACTGTCCAAAAAAAAAACAGAAGTCTCGCTAGACGAGATTTAAATCTCGAGATTTCAATCTCGTCTAGCGAGACTTAGATTTTTTTTTTTTTGCATAGTATTCTGTCACTATGAACGTCAGATCTAAAAAAAAAATATTAGAAAAAAAACTATTAAAATATGTGATCTAATGCAAGGCCTATCCGCGCACGTTTTAAGCTGTGGCGGACCCGGGATGGAGTTATGACATTTTTCTACTCTACCATTCATCCTAAGATATCATAACATCATAGAAAAGGTAAGAAAAACTTAGTCCAAAATTCTCCTTTAAGTCTTTTTTTTACAGTGTGCACTCAGATACTTCACCTCAAGTATTCATTTGACAGAGTGACTTATACTATTAATATTTGTCCAGCAGTAGTTATACTTTGACTCAACTACTGAGGTTGAGTGAGTACTTTTACTTTTAATAAATCTTCTAGTGTATGATCTGCTGAATGTTGACTGTTACAAACACACCTTCTGACTCACTTTACTCTCATCATCTTTAATCAGATCAAACACATCAACAGACATCATCACTGTCACATAGAAACTATAGAATTCAAACCTGATCCATAAATGACAAACACTACAATATAAAACATGTTTAGTAATAATCATATCAAACATGTCACCATTATACCAATAGAATTACATGTCTATCTGTCTATAATACCAAAGTCATTTGAAACTGAATGATATATGAATGAAATAATCACTGCAATCAATTTATAAGCAAGGGATAATGCATGGGGAGGTAGTCATTATTGAAATTTAAAGCCCGACATCGCCGAGGTGGTTAATCGCCCTGAAGGGCTTTAAATTTCAATAATGACTACCTCCCCATGCATTATCCCGCTTATTACACGGCTACTTAATACATACATAAATACATTTACCCAAAAGTAACAACAAAACGAAGTATTTCCTTGCTTACGGCAATGAAAGTATTCCATAAGTATTGGGCTGGGCGGACAAGTTCGCCTCGCAAAAACAAATGACGAAATGGAAAAAAACTCGCCCCAAAACACACTCGCCCCCCATTCTATTTACTGCCGATTTGCCTGTAATACCGCCGGATTTGCCCCAGGGCGACTATGTTTTGGGGCGAGCGTTTTGGTATTCCCCCGTTGTTGTGCCACGATAAACAAGGAAGTGCAGTGGATCAAATAGAATGACTTTTCGGTTATTGCATCGTCTATTTCTCACTTCAAATGTTTTCAAAAACATTCTTGAGAGCAACGTTTAGTTGTAAATGACATTGGTTGTTTGTTTACATGGCTGTCAATGTTGGATAAAGCATAAAATCAAGCAGCGCAGGTTGATATGAGCAGGTGTTCTGAGTCTCTGATTACACAGTTTCCTCGTCGGTCTCACCGGTCATTATCATCGGTCATTATCCAGAAATAATGACCGATGACTGACCAATCAGAATCGAGCATTCAACCAAGCCGTGTAATAATAATAATTAATGACCTGCCATAAAATAATAGCCCTTAATCAATACCAGATCAATATATTCTGTAGGTTTCTTATTGGACGCCAGACATTCTAACTGTGGTTTTCCACAGTGACACAGATCTTCCCTGGTAACATCTTCAGAGACCGACCAGCATAATCATAATTAACAATTAAGTATGGAAACAGTGTCTCAGTGAAAGTGTGTGTGAAGGTGTTTAGGTGTGTGTTAGAATCAGGATCAGAGAAGGACAGTTGTCCTCTGTCCCAGTCCAGCTGGACTCTGATCCTCCGAGGATTCTGATTCACTGAGAGATCAGTCTGCTCATCATCATCATCAGGCCCTGATGAGGAGCATGCTGTGTATCCACCCTCAATGAACCATATATTCCATTCTCCACTCCCTGTGTATCCCTTCCTCTGGTAAGACTCCACACACACACCTACTGCCCAGACTTTATTGTCTCCAACGTCAACATCCCAGCTGTGAGACCCTGAGTTAAAGCCCTCAGAACCCAGGACACGGACACAGGAGTCAAACCTCTCTGGGTTGTCAGGAAGTTGCTGCCACTCTCTTCCACGTCTCACACTGGTCAGATCATCAGACAGCGTGAGTCGAGGATGAGCAGTGTTGGGGTCCAGGATGACGGGAGTGTAGGAGACAATGTCCTTCATCTTGTCCCAGACTCTGAAGGTCAGGTTCTTCAGGTGTTTGGCCTCGTCTATCAGCGCAGTGACACGTGGAGGGGGCGTGTCACAGAGTGGAGCTGACGTCTCACTGCTAAACTCAAAGGGTGTAGCAGCGAGTGGGGAAAATCTGTTTGAAACGTGAGGTGGTTGGTGTCCTGTGTGTTTTTGTTTATATCTACGCTTACGACCAGGAACAGTCACCCAGGCGTCTTGGGATTCCATTTCTCTGCTCAGACCCTCGATCCTTTCCTTCATCTCCTGACTCTTCTGAGCCTCTTCCTCCCGCAGAGCGGCGATCCTGGCCTCCTCTTCCTCCTGTAGGAACCGACGAAGACTCTGAAACTGTTCCTTAATCTGCGTCTCTGTGTTCCTGACCTGAACCTTGATGTGATTTTCTATTTCGTTGCACTCGTATTTAACTTTATTAAAATTACATTTCTGTATTTCTTTCCTTAAAGCCTCCAGTGATTCCTGGACCTTCTGTTTGCAAAGTCCTGACGCTTCGTCCACGGGTAAGAACTTGTGTCCGGCGTGTTCCTCTGAATTGCGACACACGAGACACACCGGCTGTTGGTCGTCCAGACAGAAGAGCTTGAGCTTCTCACCGTGTGCGGTGCAGAGGACCTCAGAGCTCACCGACAAGGAGCTCTGGCCTTTCTCCTCCAAAAGGTTCTCACACAGGTCCTTCACGACAACGTTTGTAAGAAAATGATCCCTGGAGCATCTTCTCTGACAAAAAGGACATTTATTTGTCCAACTTTCCGTCCACCATTCCTGCAGACAGTCTTTGCAGAAGCTGTGGCCACAGGACGGCACAACGGGATGTTTAAAGATGTCACGACACACGGGACAGGTCAGCTCCTCTTTCGGAACAGTGAAACGGGAAGCCATTTTCTCTGCTGCTCCCTGCTGCTCCCTGATCTGGAATGTTCTCTGAGGCTGTTACACCAGAGGAATACTAGAAGACAAAACAACATTATGAGTATCAATTGTACAATTATCTAGCAATCACACTTGCAATGCAATAGATAGATCTCCCATGTACAGGGTATTTCAGCAACCTTAGCGGACACAACTCAGAACCGTGTCTTTGATGGTTTTATTATACTAACACACGATACAAACAAATACTAACAGTTTTAGACCAGTACGTTATAAACATAGAAAAGGAAACACAAACAACAACACAATGAAAAATTACTGACATGAAATGTACTCACAGAACTATTAAACAAATCAGAAATATATACATTTATCGTCGTGTAAACACGCTCTCAATTCTTACCGCCAATCCTTCGGAGCTCGCAATGGAAAATGACGAACACAGCAATAACACCCTGGTAACTAGTAACACTGATGCCTGCTTAGAACACTTTGTCCTTTTAGTGAGCTTTCTCTCTCTGTTTATATGGGTTTGGTCTACCCATGTGGGTGTAACCATCTGTTTATTAATCATGTGACTTGTGTATTGTCTTAAATGTGGAAACAAAGGCTTCAGCACTGTTCTATAACAGTAGCCACTGTTCCCCAGCTCCTCATCTGACCTAATCAATCAACACTCTCATGTGACTCTCATGTGACACATGCAAGTCCCCCGCTGTGGACCCCAACACCACAGGTCAGAGCTGTGGCCTTTAGAATCTGTATATATGTGTACCTATTATGACTAAATATCCCTCTGAAAATAAGATTAAATATAGTAAATATATAAATTCTACTAGAAGGCCGCATTTGCAGGTGACGTGTAAATACAAACTCCACCGTTACATCATAATAATGGATTATTCTACATATGCAGGCGTTTACCTCTTCATTTATAACTTTGGTTCATTAACTAACACAAATAATAATAATTACAATAATAACCGTAAACTTCACGCGCTTGAAAGCCCTGGATAATTCTACACACAATGTTATCATAAGACAATGAATCAAAGTACATTTTCTTGTAGATAACTGGTTGTAATGTTGCTCCCAGTCATAAATAAATGTTTTTTTTTGTTTCTTGTAAGGGAATTAGTACTCAATGGATACTCCCTGAATAATAACTGTTTTAAATACACCACTAGAAGATGTGGTTTGGTTGGTATTTTCAGACAGACAAACCCGTTTTTTAAAAACATATTCTTAATATACTTTTAATGTAAACTGCCGTCTCAAATGTTGTGTTCATTTCACTAACATGGACCATGCTGTACTGCATTTTATGATTTGTATTGTTTTTTTCTGCCTGGACCCCAGGAAGAATAGTCTCCACTACGGTGTAGACTAATAGGGATCCTTAATAAACAATCAACAATGTTCTGAAGCACAACTGGTCTGACGGTGCACTTTAGAACTAATTCAGGGGGTTGTGGAAAGTAACTAGGTACATTTACTGAAGTACTGTACTTAAGTACATTTTTTAGGTGCTTTTACTTTTCTTAAATATTTCCATTTTTGATACTTTATACTTCTACTCCACTACATCTTAGTGCCAGATATTGTACTTTTTTTCTCCACTACAATTATTTGACAGCCTTACTTAGTTACTTTGAACATTCAGGTTATTATTTCAAAACATGCATTATTCACGTAAGCCCTATATTATACTTCGGCTCTTCAAAAATAGCTGATTTACAAGCTCACAATGTGTTTTGATGCGACACGTTGTGAGCTTGTAGATCTGCTATTTCTGAAAGATTTTGACAAATTGTGAAAACTTTTGATGATCAACTATTTTCGGTATTTGTAAAACTTGCTAACGGGTCCATTTGCTTCCATTTGTACCGTCTCAGAGTTAAACTAACATTGATTTTACAAAATAAATTGGGGTCCCAGAGATAGAAATGCCATTAAATGGGGGTCCGTAGCCTAATGCATGTCAAACTGGGGGGTCCTTGAAATTAAAATGGTTGAGAATCCATGCTAGAGCTGTAAAAGTCTTCTCTTATGGGGTTCCCTGGTATGTCTTTTCAAATGGGGGTCTGCAGGCTAATAAGTGTCAATTTGGGGGTCCTTGACATGAAAAGGTTTGAAAACCACTGGTTTAAGTGGTTACACAGATGCATTCCTGGTTTTAATGACTTAATGCCTGCAGGAAGCTCTGAAAACGGAGATGTTTGGCTTGACCAGTGGTTTTCAACCTTTTTTATGCCAAGGACCCCTAAATTGATAAACATTTGGCCGCGGACCCCCATCTGAAAATGTTTTTTGCCAGGGACCCCCAGAAGCAAAGATTTAGAGTTAATAATGTTCTCTTAGAATAAATATATTCAAAGACATGCACACATATTCGAGATGTTTCAAGAAATAGCAGATCTACAAGCTCATAGCGCGGCACTCGGTGCCGCGCTATGAGCTTGTAGGTCTGCTATTTCTTTTTTAAAGAATCATGAAAATGTGTGCACATCTTTAACTCAAATCTGTGCTTTTGGGGGTCCCTGGAACAACACATTTTTTAGCTTGGGGGGTCCGCGGACAAATACATACCATTTTGGGGGTCCTTCGCATTAAAACCGCTTGAGAACCACTGATATTCACTAACATTTTGAGCAGTTATAAAAGGATGCCTGGCTAATAAGCCAAACATGCCTTAATACATTATAATGGCCCTCTATAACTACAATATATATTTTAAAACACCTTAAATATTGTATTTTATTTTAGATATAGTTCATCTTTCACTCGATAGTGCCACGCCCGTCACAGGTTGATGATGTCATTTGTCCATACGGTCCAGCCCTATGGAATTTATGGAATACATACATGTGCAAAAAAACAACAACACAAAAACATATTTAAAATGTTGATTTGATGCTCATATTAACCTTAGGAAGTATTTCGTTGTTTTTTATTTTCACATGCATTCCATAAAGTCCATAGGGCTATATATATACAGTATATTAAAAGATTTGCAAACATTTTCACGATTTCAAAAATAGCAGATCTACAAGCTCATAGCGCGGCACCGAGTATCGCGCTATGAGCTTGTACTGTATATCTGCAAAAGAAGGTTGTGCAAATCTTTGAATATATATATTTTTAACGTGAACATTTGTAACTCAAATCTGTGCTTCTGGGGGTCCCTGGAACAACATTCTCTGAGATGGGGGTCCATGGCCAAATACTTTGGGGCTCCTTGACATGAAAAGGTTTGAGAACCACTAATTATGTGTTATTCTTATTTTACTTTTAATGTACATTTTATTCTCTATATTGTGTTTATTTCACTAATATTGACCAGGCTGTATTGCATTTCATGATTTGTACTCAACATGATTGATTAAAAATGTACTTGAGTAAAAGTATCGTTATCAAAATATACTTAAAGTACCAAAAGTAAAAGTACTCATTGTGCTGAATGTCCCATTTCACAAATTTCAAAATGTATTAAAAAAATAGCAGATCTACAAGCTCACAATGCGTCGCAAATAGATCTGCTATTTTCAAATGGCCGAAATGTATATAGGGCTGAAGTGGTTAATGTATGTTTTGTAATAATAATCAAAATCTACAAAGTAACTAGTAACTAAAGTTTTCAAATAATTGTAGTGGAGTAAAAGTAGAATATTTTCCTCTGAGATTCAGTGGAGTAGAAGTAAAAGTATTGAAAATTGTAAATACGGAAGAAAGTAGAAAATACCTCAAAGTTTGACTTAAGTACTGTAATTGAGTACATGTACTTAGTTACTTTACACCTCTGTTAGGACTCCCCCCCCCCCCCCCATACTGTGTACTATGTAGTGGAGTAGAAGTAAAAGTATTGAGAATTATAAATACGGAAGAAAGTAGAAAATACCTCAAAGTTTGACTTAAGTACTGTACTTGAGTACATGTACTTAGTTACTTTACACCTCTGTTAGGACTCCCCCCCCCCCCCCCCCCAGCATCATAACAGAGTGGAACCATAACCATCTTCAATGGGTGTAGTCGTCCCTTAAGTATTTTTTTAAAGTGTGCACTCAGATACTTCACCTCAAGTATTAATTTGACAGAGTGACTTTTACTATTAATATTTGTCCAGCAGTAGTTATACTTTGACTCAACCACTGGGGTTGATTGAGTACTTTAATGTTTAATAAATCTTCTAGTGCATGATCTGCTGAATGCTGACTGTTACAAACACATGTCTGACTCACTTTACTCTCATCATCTTTAATCAGATCAAACACATCAACAGACATCATCACTGTCACATAGAAACTATAGAATTCAAACCTGATCCATAAATGACAAACACTACAATATAAAACATGTTATCAGTAATAATCATATCAAACATGTCACCATTATACCAATAGAATTACATGTCTATCTGTCTATAATACCAAAGTCATTTGAAACAGAATGATATATGAATGAAATAATCACTGCAATCAATTTATAATAATAATGAATGACCTGCCATAAAATAATAGCCCTTAATCAATACCAGATCAATATATTCTGTAGGTTTCTTATTGGACGCCAGACGTTCTAACTGTGGTTTTCCACAGTGACACAGATCTTCCCTGGTAACATTTTCAGAGACCGACCAGCATAATCAGAATCATGCCAATCAAGACCAATGTATGGAAACAGTGTCTCAGTGAAAGTGTGTGTGAAGGTGTGTAGGTGTGTGTTAGAATCAGGATCAGAGAAGGACAGCTGTCCTCTGTCCCAGTCCAGCTGGACTCTGATCCTCTGGAGTTTCTGATTCACTGAGATAACAGTTGCACTCTTCTTAACCCCTAATGAGGAGTGTGCTGTGTATTTACCCTCATAGAAGCATATAAAACCATCTCCACTCGTTGTGAGTCCCTTCCTCTGGATAGACTCCACACACACACCTACTCCCCAGAATGTATTGTCTCCAACCTCAACATCCCAGCTGTGAGACCCTGAGTTAAAGCCCTCAGAACCCAGGACTTGGGGCCAGGGGTCAAACCTCTCTGGGTTGTCAGGAAGCTGCTGTCTCTCTCTTCCCCATCTCACACTGGTCAGATCATCAGACAGCATGAGTCCAGGATGAGCAGTGTTGGGGTCCAGGATGACAGGAGTGTAGGAGACAATGTCCTTCATCTTGTCCCAGACTCTGAAGGTCAGGTTCTTCAGGTGTTTGGCCTCGTCTATCAGCGCTCCTGAGACCGGCGGTGGGTCCTGCAGGGTGAGCTGGACTCCCTCTGTAGCAGCGAGTGGGGAAAATCTGTTTGAAACGTGAAGTGGTTGGTGTCCCGTGTGCTTTTGTTTATTACTACGCTTACGACCAGGAACAGTCACCCAGCCGTCTTGGGCATCCTTCATCTCCTGACTCTTCTGAGCCTCTTCCTCCCGCAGAGTGGCGATCCTGGCCTCCTCTTCCTCTTGTAGGAACCGACGAAGATTCTGAAACTGTTCCTTAATCTGCGTCTCTGTGTTCCTAGCCTGAACCTTGATGTGATTTTCTGTTTCGTCGTAATCTCTTCTAACTTCATCAAGGACCTCCAGTTTCTCCTTTAAATGCTCCAGTGATTCCTGGACCTTCTGTTTGCAAAGTCCTGACGCTTCGTCCACAGGTAAGAACTTGTGTCCGGCGTGTTCCTCTGAATTGCGACACACGAGACACACCGGCTGTTGGTCTTCCAGACAGAAGAGCTTGAGCTTCTCACCGTGTGCGGTGCAGAGGACCTCAGAGCTCACCGACAAGGAGCTCTGGCCTTCCTCCTCCAAAAGGTTCTCACACAGGTCCTTCACGACAACGTTTGTAAGAAAATGATCCCTGGAGCATCTTCTCTGACACAAAGGACATTTATCTGTCCAACTTTCCTGCAGACAGTCTTTGCAGAAGCTGTGGCCACAGGACAGCACAACGGGATGTTTAAAGATGTCACGACACACGGGACAGGTCAGCTCCTCTTTTGGAACAGTGAAACGGGAAGCCATTTTCTCTGCTGCTCCCTGCTGCTCCCTGATCTGGAATGTTCTCTGAGGCTGCTACACCAGAGGAATACTAGAAGACAAAACAACGATAACATTATGAGTATCAATTGTACAATTATCTACCAATCACACTTGCAATGCAATAGATAGATCTCCCATGTACAGGGTATTTCAGCAACCTTAGCGGACACAACTCAGAACCGTGTCTTTGATGGTTTTATTATACTAACACACGATACAAACAAATACTAACAGTTTTAGACCAGTACGTTATAAACATAGAAAAGGAAACACAAACAACAACACAATGAAAAATTACTGACATGAAATGTACTCACAGAACTATAAAACAAATCAGAAATATATACATTATCGTCGTGTAAACACGCTCTCAATTCTTACCGCCAATCCTTCGGAGCTCGCAATGGAAAATGACGAACACAGCAATAACACCCTGGTAACTAGTAACACTGATGCCTGCTTAGAACACTTTGTCCTTTTAGTGAGCTTTCTCTCTGTTTATATGGGTTTGGTCTACCCATGTGGGTGTAACCTTCTGTTGATTAATCATGTGACTTGTGTATTGTCTTAAATGTGTAAACAAAGGCTTTAGCACTGTTCTATAACAGTAGCCACTGTTCCCCAGCTCCTCATCTGACCTAATCAATCAACACTCTCATGTGACTCTCATGTGACACATGCAAGTCCCCCGCTGTGGACCCCAACACCACAGGTCAGAGCTGTGGCCTTTAGAATCTGTATATATGTGTACCTATTATGACTAAATATCACTCTGAAAATAAGATTAAATATAGCAAATATATAAATTCTACTAGAAGGCATCATAATTATGGATTATTCTACATATGCAGGCGTTTACCTCTTCATTTATAACATTGGTTCATAAACTAACACAAATAATAATAATTACAATAATAACCGCAAACTTCACGCACTTGAAAGCCCTGGATAATTCTACACACAATGTTATCATAAGACAATGAATCAAAGTACATTTTCTTGTAGATAACTGGTTTTAATGTTGCTCCCAGTCATAAATAAATGTTGTTTTTTGTGCCTTATAAGAGCATTAGTACTCAATGGATACTCCCTGAATAATAACTGTTTCAAATACACCACTAGAAGATGTGGTTTGCTTGGTATTTTCAGACAGACAAACCCGTTTTTAAAAAATATTCTTATTATACTTTTAATGTAAACTGCCGTCTCAAATGTTGTGTTCATTTCACTAACATGGACCATGCTGTACTGCATTTTATGATTTGTATTGTTTTTTTCTGCCTGGACCCCAGGAAGAATAGTCTCCACTACGGTGTAGACTAATAGGGATCCTTAATAAACAATAAACAATGTTCTGAAGCACAACTGGTCTGACGGTGCACTTTAGAACTAATTCAGGGGGTTGTGGAAAGTAACTAGGTACATTTACTGAAGTACTGTACTTAAGTACATTTTTTAGGTGCTTTTACTTTTCTTAAATATTTCCATTTTTGATACTTTATACTTCTACTCCACTACATCTTAGTGCCAGATATTGTACTTTTTTTCTCCACTACAATTATTTGACAGCTTTACTTAGTTACTTTGAACATTCAGGTTATTATTTCAAAACATGCATTATTCACTTAAGCCCTATATTATACTTCGGCTCTTCAAAAATAGCTGATTTACAAGCTCACAATGTGTTGTGATGCGACACGTTGTGAGCTTGTAGATCTGCTATTTCTGAAAGATTTTGACAAATTGTGAAAACTTTTGATGATCAACTATTTTCGGTATTTGTAAAACTTGCTAACAGGTCCATTTGGTTCCATTTGTACCTTCTCAGAGTTAAACTAACGTTGATTTTACAAAATAAATTGGGGTCCCAGAGATAGAAATGCCATTAAATGGGGGTCCGTAGCCTAATGCATGTCAAACTGGGGGGTCCTTCAAATTAAAATGGTTGAGAATCCATGCTAGAGCCTTAAAAGTCTTCTCTTATGGGGGTCCCTGGTATATTTTTTCAAATGGGGGTCCGCAGGCTCATAAGTGTCAATTTGGGGGTCCTTGACATGAAAAGGTTTGAAAACCACTGGTTTAAGTGGTTACACAGGTGCGTTCCTGGTTTTAATGACTTAATGCCTGCAGGAAGCTCTGAAAACGGAGATGTTTGGCTTGACCAGTGGTTTTCAATCTTTTTTTATGCCAAGGACCCCTAAATCGATAAACATTTGGCCGCGGACACCCATCTGAAAATGTTTTGTGCCAGGGACCCCCAGAAGCAAAGATTTAGAGTTAATAATGTTCTCTTAAAATAAATATATTCAAAGACATGCACACATATTACATTTTAATCGTGAAAATGTGTGGAAATCCTTGAATATATTTTTAAAGCAAACTTTTTAACTCAAATCTTTGCTTCTGGGGGATTCTACAAAATGAATGTCTTTGAAAAAAACGTATGTTGCTATAATATCAGTGGTTCTCAAACCTTTTTTCAGTTCAATGACCCCCAAAATAATATGTATTTAATCGCGGACCCCATTCTCGAAATATTTTGTTCCAGGGACCCCCCAGAAGCAAAGATTTAAAAATAATATATATATATATTCAATGATTTGCACAAATGTTCTCGATTTTTTTAAAATAGCAGATCTACAAGCTCATAGCACGGCACACATAATTATTAAACCCTGGCCCTGCGTTCTTGATTGGTCGATCCTCTCCAAGCATGCGTGTGTTTTTTTTTCTCCCCTATGATGAACGAGATGGGAATCAAAACCCTCTCCAAGCATATGAGTAACGGACCGGCTCTGACAGCCTGGAGTGGGTTTTATCAAAGGGTTGCCAGTCACTAGAGAAAGGACAATGACCTGTAGATGAAAGAAACCAACAGCCAGGCAACAACAACGGGCTCATTTGGTTTCCAAATGCGTTCCGTACCGTGGCTCAACCTGCGCACGTAGCAGCCAGGCTGCACGAAGGCTGCTTGAATATAGCAGCTTTTTAATTAAAAAGGCTTGTTTTCATATGGAGAGCAGGCTTTCTAATGGAAATGAAACGAGCGAATGACGGAGGAGTGTCCTCCTCCTCCTCCTCCTCCTCCGCAAGGCTGGAAGAAGTACTCACAATGTCTACTTAAAGTAAAAGTAGCAATATTTACCGCAATGTAGAAATACTCTGTTACAAGTTAAACCAAAAAAACAGCTACATTCAGCTCATACAGTTCTCATTATGCAGAATATTCCATTTTTATGAATCATTAATCCTTAATGTGTTCATCTGGGGATGATTTTAATGACTTTATGTGCGACTACTGTATATTTGGCTGAAGTGGTTAATTGTCGAGACTGTTTTTCCCCATGTCCATCCGTCCGTCCGTCCGTGTGTCCTTCTGTCTGCAACCAGCTAATCTCCGCCACCGTTGGCCCGGTCGCTGTGAAACTGCGCGCACACACTCCCTGAATGCCACAGCTGACATTACATTTTTTTCAGATCAGCCTGTCATAGCGCCACCAGGAGGCTGACTTTTGCAACACACACATTTCACACAGTCATGTTATCAACACGGATCTTTCCGATTGTCCATATTCCTTCCTGATTGGCTTCCAAAGTTTGCAGAATTGGGCCGTTTGGAACAACAATGCTTCAAATCATGAACGCAGCATGCAATTTCAGTGAAATCTCTCTCGCACATTCCCACTAGGCAGAGGGAAAAAAAATGCAATTGAAAATGTTCAAATCAGCCAGAAAGGCACTAGGTTACTGTCCACACCAGTGTGTTTCTGCACACGTTGATGCTGCACATGGATGGATGCTGAGACCAATGACCGCTTTGATCTGCAGAGTTTGTGATGATGATGATTAGATTTGGCCTTTGAAAGCTGTCTTCATGGCCCTGCGGTGACGTGGTGGTTGTGTCTTGGTTTGCCTGCGGTGACGTGGTGCACTTTGCATGCTCCCCCCGGCCCGCTCCATCACTTAGCAGGCTGATGTGTCCTGTCTCCAGGAGGTCTCCCTGCAGCCTACTCATGTCAGCCTGTCATCAGGGGAGACGGTCAGATGTCTCCAGCTATACATGTAGCAGTAGTTAGTATAGCAGTATTGTTTTGTTTTGGTCACTAAAAGCAAATTAATACCATAAGCCTTCGATTTGTTATTCATTGAAAACATCGAGCAAAAAGGTGTCGGATGATGCCTTAGCTTAATGTGCCTAGCTACCCTTTCAACCTTTTGAATAACTATCATAGGTAAGAAAATACAACACAACAAACAAACAAAAACTAAACAAAAAACGACCAAAAAAAACAGACAAGCACACAAGAAAAACAAAACAAAGACAGAAAACAACAAAAGTATATAAAACAACAAATCACTTGATTTTCAAAACAAAAAAAATGTTTTTTTATTATATATAATATATATTATAATATAATATCAAGTATATTCTATGACTATGTCATGGTAAATATGGCATATAATATATATAATTATATAAAATATATTTAGTATATCCTTTTTTAATTTGTTTATTGAGCTACACTTGTTTAGTTCATCATCTAAGCTATTATATAAATGAATGTACCTCTTTAACCGATAGATATACATCTACCTTTATTATTGATTCTAGAATGCGTTTGTTTGAAAATGGCCTTAACCCTTTAAAGCCGGGAACGGTCATTTTAAGATTTCTTTGGCTATTCAAAAATAGCAGATATACAAGCTCACAGCGCGGCACCGAGTGCCGCGCTGTGAGCTTGTAGATCTGCTATTTTTTGGAAAAATCTAGGAAATTTAGTGCACATCTTTGAATATATATTTTTTAAAGCAAACGTTTTTAACTCAAATCTTTGCTTCTGGGGGATTCTAAAAATATTTTGTTATAAAATAGCAGATCTACAAGCTCATAGCGCGGCACTCGGTGCTTGTAGACCTGCTATTTTTGAATAGCCAAAGGAATCTAAAAATGACACGGATGCGTTCCCGGTCTAAATGGCCTTAAGCTCATGTCAGCGTGAATCAGGGAGACGATCAGATGTTTCCCGCTCGTGTCAGCTTGCATCAGGGTTATGTTTTCCCGTTTCCCTGACAAACCCTGTCGTCCTGTCCGTCCCGTCCGTCTCTATCGACAGAGACGTGACGAGGGCTGACTGCACCTCCCTCACGGTGCAGCAACGGTGATTGATTTGCTTCGGTGCGTTTTGTGATCAGACCTAATTTATGCTTTGTGCCGTTCGCGCCGGAAATAGCCCGAGATCCTCAGAAGCTCTGAACGTGGCGAAATCTGCTATTTCTGGGGCACACGACGGTGGTGGAAAAAGTGCTCAAATGTTTTGCTTAAGTAAAAGTATCAATACTGCGATGTAAAAAATACTTTGTTACAAGGAAAAGTCCGGAATTCAAAATTGACTTGAGTAAAAGTACAAAAGTTTTGGTATCAAAATGTACTTAAAGTACAAGAGGTAGAAAGTACTCATTATGCAGAATGTCCCATTTCACAAGTTTTCAAATGTAAAAAAAAAATACTTTTGAAAATAGCAGATCTACACGCTCACAGTGAGCTAGTAGATGATCGGCTATTTTCAAATGGCCGAATTGTATATAGGGCTGAAGTGAGTGATGTATGCTTTGTAATAATAATAAAAATCTAAAAAGTAACTAGTAACTAAAGTTGTCAAATAATTGTAGTGGAGTAAAAGTACAATATTTGCCTCTGAGATGTAGTGGAGTAGAAGTGAAAGTACTGAAAATTGGGAATATTCCAGTAAAGTAAAAATACCCCCCAAAAATTCAACCCAATCTCACACAACACGGTGAAATAGCACGGATTGACATTCCGTACATAGACGACTAGAAAACCTCGAACACCCGTGCATAGCCGCCTCGTATCCCCTCCATTGACTTTGTTACGTTTCGGACCGTGTCGGAGGCGCGCAGTCTCACGGCCGATCTAAACCAGACTTTTCAAAGCGCGCGTATGCATGGCGCGTACATCGCTTTGGTTTAGATCCAGTCTGGGAACCCATCGTCAGACGAAAAGGAAAAAGAGCGCCCCCAGCGTTTTTCACTTTTGCATTTGACTCTGGGGGAGTGATTAAATAAACCGACGATGACTGGAAACCGGCGCTTGGTCTCTGCCCTCAGCCC
Source organism: Gymnoscopelus microlampas (assembly GCF_963454915.1). Classification (NCBI taxonomy): domain Eukaryota; kingdom Metazoa; phylum Chordata; class Actinopteri; order Myctophiformes; family Myctophidae; genus Gymnoscopelus; species Gymnoscopelus microlampas. The sequence goes on along the minus strand of NC_139943.1, from coordinate 6,705,073 downwards.
TCCACTTCCGGTGGTGCGCCTATGTTTTCATTCCCACTAACAATATTTCTCCACGGAACACTAACACCATTTCTCCCCCAAAAACATGGATCGTTTTGGTTATAAGCCCACTTGTTTCTATGATGAAAGAACAAGTTAAAATGTTACTTTCCGTGGTTTTGTCGGCTCCGAGGACGCTATTGTTAAATGAGTTTGGGTTTGTTTCCTGTGGGAAGCGAACGCACAGATGTAAATCCCGCCCACTACATTTGATTGGGTAAAGCGCGGCCTTCTTCCTGATCTGAAGGCACGCCCACTTGTAGGCCAACGCTCACGCGTTCTGAACGTGTGAGCGCTGAACGAATCAAGAACAGATTCAGTAGCGCAGCTCTGAATCTGTTCTTGAGAGATTAGTTTAGATCGAATTGATATCAATGATACCGGCTACACCAGGCGCGCGGATACGCGAGTCCGTGTATGCAGGCTTTAAAATAGGACTGGGTCTAAAGGTGTGCGTATATGCGCGCGTGTGCGAAAATTCTCCGGCGTAGATAGCCCGTCAAGCGGGCCACGTGAGGCACCACCACCGAGCGAGCGAACTAAAGCGTGCGAGTCGCCGTGCCGAACGCTGCGACGTTCGCTCGAGCCTACTCAGCGGCAGCGCCGTCCAAGTTATGTACCGATAGGCACAGAATGGTAAATCATGTTGTAGGGACCGCTCTGCTTCCGGGTTGCAACCCCCGTGTTATTTCACCGTGGGATTCACGGCTCCTATGCACAGAGTTTAAATTAACATTGATTTTACAATATAAATTGGGGTCCCAGAGATATAAATGCCATTAAATGGGGGTCCGTAGCCTAATGCATATCAAACTTTTTCATATCAAGGTCCCCCAAATTGACACTTATTAGCCCACTTTGAAAAAATAATAGGGACCCCCATAAGAGAAGATTTTTTACGGCTCTAGCAGGCTAGCAGCGATTCTCCACCATTTACATTTTTGAGAACCACTGTTCTAGTCGTCTATTTTGTACTTAAAGGGATTGTAGGCAAGTTCAGAGATTAAAAAAAGAAAAAAAACTGTTGTCAAACTCCGCCCCTCCAGCAGTTTGTTTCCCCGACCACCAGGGGGTGACGCAAGGGGGACTTCTAAACGGGCCATGCCGAAAATAGGTTGCTTTATTCGGATACAATGCGTGCCACTGCCCGCCCCTGCCGGTTCTCTGAATTTGTATTTTTAAATAGGCTCTGTCATGATAAATTGACCACATGTATGAAGTTAAACAACTAAATTCTACCCAAACGCTATCTTAAAAGTAAATTCTGTGCCTCAAAAAATACGTTTGAGAGCGTTTTAAAACCGAAAGTAAAAAGTTCACACGGACGCGCACGGACGCGCACATGCGTGCGTTAATTTACGTCCCGGATACCCGGATGTCAAAACATAAATAGTAGGGAAAATACGGATTTCAGAAAGAGGACTGTGTTTCAATGCAGGAAAACATAATGTTGCCTAGAATCCCTTTAAGTACAGTACTTGAGTAAATGTACTTAGATACTTTCCACCACCGGGCTATGACAACTTGTCATACATCGAAGTGTAAATCGATGTTGTTGATGTTGATGCTTAATGTCAGCTGTTTTTCTCCTGGTCCGTTTACTTCCTGTTCCCAGAGGCCTCGGACGCTGTTCCTTAAAGTGACCTGACGTTTGGCTTTTAAAGTTTACTTGATTGATTGATTGAATGAATACTTTATTAGAAGTTTGCAGAAAAAAAAGCACATGAAAGTACAGTTCAATACAAGGTCAGCTAATAGGAATAAAAAAAAACAAGAAAGCCATTGGCTTGTTTCCATGGGTGTCCTTTTTACTCAATTCATAATGACAGACAGATATACACTACTATGCAGAACATCATATAAACAGTTACAAAAATAAGAAAAACAAAATGTACACAGTAAACAGTTTGGGGGGGGGGGGGGGCTAGAACGAATTCAACCCCTTGTTTGTGCCAAATCTGGGTTGGACGTGATCAGTGGAGCTACCTCTGGTGTTGTGATTGTGTACTTCATTCACAGTCAAAAGTCTGTCTACACACTTCTATTAGTGGCTCAAATGATTTATTGTGGGATCGCTAAAGCGATCACACTAATGTTATTGTGCATATTTGTGGGATCGCTAAAGCGATCACACTAATGTTATCTTGCATATTTATTATTATTATTCCGCCCGTTTTTTGGCACCTAACTAGTCCTTCATACTTTTAGCTACAAACTCCGTTCCAACTCTTCAACGTTCGGCCTACTCAGGACATGTCGGCTATTATTTTTATTTTTGAAATAATTTGTACTTTTAGAGATATTGCACTTTTTACTTCTAAAAAAAGCCCATTCATTTCAATGGGGAAATTCATACTTTTAGCTAGAAACTCCGTTCCAACTCTATAACGTTCAGCCTACTTAGGACATATTGGCTACCATTTGAATTTTTGAAATAATTTGTACTTTTAGAGATATTTCACTTTTTACTGCTAAAACAATCCCATTCATTTCAATGGAGAAATGCTATTTAGCCACAGTGGAGCCTAGCAACTGCTTATTATACCCTAACAACACCATATTAGAGCCTAGCAACCACCTATTACACCCTAGCAACCACCGTTTTACCCTAGCAACCACCTTTTGTACCCTAGCAACCGCATATTAGACCATATAAACTGCATATTAAACCTTAGCAACCCCCTATTAGACCCTAGCAACCACGTATTACACCATAGCAACCACCTGTTTACCCTAGCAACCACCCGTTTTACCCCAGCAACCACCTGTTTTACCCTAGCAACCACCAATTGGACCCTAGCAACCACCTATTAGACCCTAGCGACCGCTTATTAGGCCCTAGTTCAAACCTTTCAAACCTTTAGAACCTTTAGAACCTTTCAAACCTTTCAAACCTTTCAAATCTTTAGAACTTTTAGAACCTTTCAAACCTTTCAAACCTTTAGAACTTTTAGAACCTTTAGAACCTTTAGAACCTTTCAAACCTTTCAAACCTTTAGAACTTTTAGAACCTTTAGAACCTTTCAAACCTTTCAAACCTTTAGAACCTTTAGAACCTTTCAAACCTTTCAAACCTTTCAAACCTTTAGAACCTTTCAAACCTTTCAAACCTTTCAAACTTTTCAAACCCTTCAAACCCTTCAAACCTTTCAAACTTTTCAAACCTATAACACTACTAACACTATCAATACCTGCAACATTCTTAGCGATCCCACACTGTTTCTTCAGGAACAGTACTTTCTAGTTATTATTATTATATATTTATTCCGCCCGTTTTTTGGCACCTAACTAGTCCTTCATACTTTTAGCTACAAACACCGTTCCAACTCTTCAACGTTCGGCCTACTCAGGACATGTCGGCTATTATTCAAATTTTTGAAATAATTTGTACTTTTAGAGATATTGCACTTTTTACTTCTAAAAAAAGCCCATTCATTTCAATGGGGAAATTCATACTTTTAGCTAGAAACTCCGTTCCAACTCTATAACGTTCAGCCTACTTAGGACATATTGGCTACCATTTGAATTTTTGAAATAATTCAAATGGGAAAAAAGTTTTTTCCAAAACTTTTTTTTTTTCAACATTTTTTTTTTTTCAGATTTTTTTTTTTTCAAAAAAAAAATTTCAGAATTTTTTTTTTCCAAAAAAAATTTTTTTTTTCCAATTTTTTTTTTCAGATTTTTTTTTTCCAATTTTTTTTTTTTCAGATTTTTTTTTTCTTTCCAAATTCAAACCTTTCAAACCTTTAGAACTTTTAGAACCTTTAGAACCTTTAGAACCTTTAGAACCTTTCAAACCTTTCAAACCTTTCAAACCTTTAGAACCTTTAGAACTTTTCAAACCTTTCAAACCTTTCAAACCTTTCAAACCTTTAGAACCTTTAGAACCTTTCAAACCTTTCAAACCTTTCAAACCTTTAGAACCTTTCAAACCTTTCAAACCTTTCAAACCTTTCAAACCTTTCAAACCTTTCAAACTTTTCAAACCCTTCAAACCCTTCAAACCCTTCAAACCCTTCAAACCCTTCAAACTTTTCAAACCTATAACACTACTAACACTATCAATACTCAATACCTGCAACATTCTTAGCGATCCCACACTGTTTCTTCAGGAACAGTACTTTCTAGTTATGAACATTCTTGTCAAGCCAATTCTCTTCAAATCAGCCGCCGAGTTGTAAAAAGCAACAATCACAGAACAGAATTAATATCATACGTTATGGTAATGTAATGTATGGTAATACATGTTTGATATTCTTGATAGTGTTGTGTGAGACAGCTCTGAACTATTTGTTGTCTCCGCCAGGCCGAAAGGCATGGCGAGAGAGTATGTTTTACCCCCTGTCCGTCCGTCCGCGTGTCCGTCCGTCCGTCCGTCCGTCCATCTGTCTGTGAACAGCTAATCTCTCGCACCGTTGGCCCGGTCGTTGCGAAACTTTTTTCACATGGGCCTGTTATAGCGCCACCAGGAGGCCGATTTGTGCACAACCCATTTTTGGGTACTACTTCTACAGATTTTATCCAAAATCACGCAAATCGGTACACAGTATCGCTATAGTCATGTGATCAAGACGCATCTGTCCGATATTTCATTTTCCATCCTGATTGGCTAAGGTTGCCTTCCAAAGTTTGCAGGATTGGTCCATTTTGAACAAAACGTCTCAAATCATGAACGAAGCGTGCAAATTCCTTGAAAAGTTGCACGCACATTCCCACTAGGCCGAGGAAGAAATGCCACCCTTTTCACATTGCCCTGTTATAGCGCCACCAGCAGGTCTAATTTAGCTAAACCCATTTTTGCAACAAAATGCCTCAAATCATGAATGCACGCACATTCCCACTAGGCCGAGGAAGAAATGCCACCCTTTTCACATTGGCCTATTACAGCGCCACCAGGAGGCCACTATAACCTACCTGACCTGGCGGAGACCTGTGCTCCGAGGAGCACTTTTTCTAGTTGTAAAATGCGTTAGTGAAATGAGAAATTGACTGTAGAAAGTCAAATGTTTTAATTAGTTCGATCCGGGGACGCATCTGTGTCATTTTAAGATTTCTTTAGCTATTCAAAAAGAGCAGATCTACAAGCTCATAGCGCGGCACTTAGTAAATTAATGCCGTACTTCGCCATTCTATGTCACACAAAAGTAGCAGAATTAGCCAAACTGCAAGCTCAAAACAGTGCAACGCTCTTTGAGCTCGTAGATCTGCTACTTTAGCTATTTTGAATTGGAATTCTGAATTTTTGTTTGCTATTTTTTAAATTTGTAATCCTGAATAGTAACATTTGTATTTAATTTCAAATGCATTCAGTTATACTTATGTTAACTTCATGAACTTAAATACAAACACGTTGGACATACAAAAAATACAATATAATTGTAATACTAGCCATTAAGCTACTAATATAGACTGAAGTAATTAAAGAGGGTCATGTTTCATGTTAGGAATTGTAACAGCTGAAATCAATAGTATATCAGTATTTTGATGTTAAAGGAGAATTCCGGTCATTTTAAGTGTTATGTTTGATGTGTGTCAAATCACTTACCAACGTAGAAATGAAACTCGCGTTACTCCACAGATCCCCCTATCAACCCCCACCGTTGGCACTAGAGGAGGATCGTGGATAGCCCAAATTCGCCTATTTTAACAAATGTAAAGTCTGTTTTTTTCTCCTAGTACTCATTGTGGAGTCCCATGATAACGTAACAGGCGCTAAAACTCCCGACAAGCTAACGGCTAATAACAGAACGAGCTAACGCTGGGGCTGCTTATCTCTCTGCATGGCAGCCCCAGGTTGCCAGGTCGGGAGAGAAACCAGCAACCAGCATTAGCTCGTTCTGTTATTAGCCGTTAGCTTGTCGGGAGTTTTAGCGCCTGTTACATTATCATGGGACTCAACAATGAGTACTAGAAGCAAAAAAACAGACTTTGCATTTGTTAAAATAGGCGAATTTGGGCTATCCACGATCCTCCTCTAGTGCCAACGGTGGGGGTTGATAGGGGGATCTGTGGAGTAACGCGAGTTTCATTTCTACGTTGGTAAGTGATTTGACACACATCAAACATAACACTTAAAATGACCGGAATTCTCCTTTAACTTGCGGGCCGCATTAACCCATTAAGACCTGGAACGCATCTGTGTGTCTCTTACTTTTGGTACTTTAAGTACATTTTGATGCTTCTGTACTTTTACTCAAGTAAATTTAGAATTCCGGACTTTTACTCGTAACAGAGTACTTCTACAGTGCAGTATTGATACTTTTACTTAAGTAAAACATTTGAGTACTTTTTCCACCACTGGTAAGATGGTGGAGATAAAGCCCCATTGTTTCATGTCACGCTCTTTTAGCCCCACACAAAGGCCGTGGCGGTACTTTACGCAGACGGAGGATGGTTGCTGGGTGCTTCTCTCAGTGACGATAAGGAAGCGGTTATGAGACGTGTGAAGGGAGTCACGTACTGTAGGGTGATGGGTGTCACGTACAGTGGTGGAAAGTAATTAAGTAGATGTACTCAATTACAATTTTGAGTTTTTTTTTATTTTTTACTTTACTTCAGTATTTCAAATTTTTGGTACTTTTACTTCTACTCCACTACATCTCAGAGGCAAATATTGTACTTTTACTCCACTACAATTATTTGAAAACTTTAGTTACTAGGTACTTTGTAGATATAAATGATTATATTATAAAACACGTATTAACCACTTCAGCCCTATTTTATACGATAGGCTATTTGAAAATAGCAGATCTACAAGCTCACAACGCGTCGCAAAATGCGACGCGTTGTGAGCTTGTAGATCTGCTATTTTCAAACATTGGTGCTTTTAGTTTTGGTACTTTGAGTATATTTTGATGCCAATACTTTTGTACTTTTACTCAAGTAACATTTTGAACACTGGAAAATAGCGATGCGACGCATTGTGAGCTCATAGATCTGCTATTTTCAAAAGATTTGTACACATTTTATACATTTGAAAACTTCTGCAATGGGACATTATGCGTAATGAGTACCAGGGGCGCCGGAATGGAATATGACCTGGGGGGACACATCAGGGACACATGCACGCGCGCATGTGGACCGTGCGCGCGCGAAGCGCGACCGTGCGAAAATGTTCGGGTTATTTTGGGTGGGTTTGTTGATTTTTGAGGGGGATAATTCGGGTAATTTCGATTAATTCGGTTAGCCTCGCGCTCGCGGTGGTCGCGAGGTGCGGGGGACTGGACTGATTTTATTATTTATTAAAAAAATAATAAAACTTTTTTTTTTTTTTTTTTTTTATGTATTTATTTTTTTTGGCTGGACTGGATAGTGGGGCGACACAGTGTCCTTTAATTAAACAGGCTCCGGCGCCACAGATGAGTACTTTTACTTTTGTACGTTAAGTATATTTTGATACCAATACTTTTGTACTTTTACTCAAGTAATTTTTAGAATTAGGGCACGCTCCCACCGCACTTTTATTTTACCTCTGGGGCAGAATCTGCCAATGCTTTGTCAATGCAAATGCATGGATTCTTGGAAAAAATCTGCAAGACCAGAAATCCACGCATTTGCATTGACAAAGCATTGGCAGATTCTGCCCCAGAGGTAAAATAAAAGTGCGGTGGGAGCGCGCCCTTAGAGACTTTTTTTTACAGACTTTTTCCTTGTAACAGAGTATTTCTACTTTGCGGTATTGCTACTTTCACTTAAGTAAAAATATCCGAGTATACTTCTTCCACCCCTGGTGAAGGGTGTCACATAGGGTGACGGCCCGGGTGTCACGTATAATAATACGTAGGAGGAGTGTTTCCTGCACCTGGCCACCCACAGCGCTAGGTAAAGAATCCTGAGTTCAATCAAAGCCTCTTTCAGTTCATTTCCTGAGTGCTGTGGTCTTACGGCTCCGTGTCAACACCCTGACAAAGAGGCTTTTCCTCCTCTGACTGGGGACGTGTAAGGACGCCGACGCCGTCCTTCCTTCCTTCCTTCCTGCTTCCCTGTTCCTGACCTGGGCCTCTCTCTCTCTGATTGGCTCACGTCCAGTTCATTGCTGTGGTGGAAAAAGTACTCAAATTCTTTACTTAAGTAAAAGTACCAATACTGCAATATAAAAAAAATACTCTGTTACAAGTAAAAGTCCTGGAATTAAAAATGTACTTGAGTAAAAGTACAAAAGTATTGGCATCAAAATGTACTTAGAGTACCAAAAGTAAAAGTACTAAATATTTGAAAATAGCCGATCTGCTATTTTCAAATAGCCTAGGTATAAAATAGAGCTAAAGTTAATGTATGTTTCAATATATCATAATGTATATCTGAAAAGTAACTAGTAACTAAAGTTTTCGAGTAAATGTGGTGGAGTAAAATTATAATATTTGCCTCTGAGACGTAGTGGAGTAGAAGTAAAAGTATTGGATGAGTCACCGATAACGATTCATTAGATTCTGACTAATGAATCGTCGTAGATTCTGGGAAAAGTACTCAATTGCTTTACTTTAAAGGTAGGGTAAGTGATTTGCTTTGGTTAAAATAAGTGTTAAATAGCTCTATATTCTGATAGTACTCATTGCTATAGAGTGTTTGTTCAGTAAAAGGAGTCTTCTTGTCTCTCCACCTCTTTATTAAACAGAAAATGCATTTTCGTGTCAGTTTCATTTCCAATTTTATCCAATCAGGATAGAGAACTCAATCAGGATACAGATTAAACAAGTGAAATTGGAAGTGATGCCACTAAGCAATGAGCAGTTGCTACTTTTGAAAGTAGCAGATCTACAAGCTTGTAGATCTGCTATTTTGAAATGGCCGAAATATATATCGGGCTTAAGTGGTTAATGTATGTTTAGTGATAATAATCTAAATCTACAAAGTAACTTGTAACTAAAGTTTTCATATAATTGTGGTGGACTAAAAGTATAATATTGTTCTCTGAGATTAGAGTAGAAGTAAACGTACAGAAAATTGGAAATACTGTAGTAAAGGAAAAATACCTCAAAATTGTACTTAAGGGCGCGCTCCCACCGCACTTTTATTTTACCACTGGGGCAGAATCTGCCAATGCTTTGTCAATGCAAATGCGTGGATTCACGCAAGAGCAGATTTTTCCGCTTGTCGCGCAGACCTTGCGTTTATCCGCTCTACACGAAGAAGCATAAAACTGCTGGAGGCAGGAGCTGATTTTCCCCCTCTGTCCAATCGGGTGAGTCGAAGGCGGACCGTCCCAAGACTCAGGAAGCAACATGTTGCTCTCAGTGGACCAACTGGTTGTAGCTGTTGCATCTCACCCAGTACTTTATGATTTGTGCACTTGGGGTTCGTACATCTACATACACATTCAGATTTAAAATATAAAGTGCTTACCCTATGGCCACAGATTTTACAATCATGTACGGGCCCTCAGAAGTACCCGTATCTTCCGTATTGTTCAATAAAAAGCATTTTAATCGATTGGTGGCCATTTTCCCATAGAGTTATAATGTACCAACAGTGCAATACACCTCTCAACCGCTAGGGTCGCGCAGTTGAAAGCATACGGAGAAAATGACCACTGATTGGATTAAAATGCTTTTTATTGAACAATACGGAAGATACGGATACTTATGAGGACCCGTACATGATTGTAACATCCGTGGCCATGGGGTAAGTACTTTATATTTTAAATCTGAATGTGTATGTAGATGTACGAACCCCAAGTGTGAAAGTGCACAGAAATTTTTTTGTCTAGTGGCTAGTGTCTAGTGGCGGTGCGGGCTACGGGGACGATCTTGAATGTGAGTGACAGGTGCGTCACAGCGTTTTTTTAGAATCCGCTGGCTGCAAAAAACTGTGGCCGCTCACAACCTGCGTTTAACAGCGGCCAGCCAACTTTTGGTGAGAGCGCGCCCTAAAGGGGTATTTCACTTTCAAAAAAACGTTGGGTCATTTTATCATCTACTCAGGCTTTTGTGAACCCCCCAGACCGTTTTTAAGTTGCTTGATTCAGTATTTAGATATTTGATATTCATTTTATCAGCCACGCCCCCTTCCTATACAAACCCATTATAACTTCAAACTACATTTTTAACACGTTAGATTCATCAAAAACACCCGTCCTTGGTTCTGGTGACTCACCCTGCCCTCCTAATACGCGAGGGGGCCGTGTTTTTTCGATTACTTTTTTCATTTATTTTATTAAATTCTTTTATTGTATTTAATTTTTTTCGTTTTCCAAAAGAAATATTAAAAATAAATGAAAAAAGTTATCGAAAAAACACGGCCCCAAACGGCGTGAGAAAAAAATAATAAAAGGGCGAAGAACGCCGAAATGTAGAAGCAGGGCTGCTAAAGGAGCGCTACAACATTGAAACGCGCCGGTAAAGCGTCATTCTTTTTCGACTCTGAAAATTGGAAATACTCCAGTAAAGTCAAAAAGAACTCAAAATCGTACTTAAGTACAGTACTTGAGTACTTATGTAGGCCTACTTAGTTACTTCACACCACTGGTACCAAATTAGACACATTTTAAAGAGATGTTAATAAATGCAAGGTGTAATGGCAGTCCAGTTGAGATATCTGTGAAAAAACGGTGATGTTTTAGTGTTTTGCTCGAGTTGGCAGGTGCTCTGTTAAGCTGTGTGTACACTGAGGTCTGTCATCAGGCAGCATATGTCTCTGTTTGTTCTTCAATGAAAGAACCAGCAGCTCATTACAGAGAGCCAGGCCTTCCTTAAAAAAAGCCTGCTTCGTGCATGACCCTGTCACATGCAAAATAGCCTATCTGCAAGCTCACGGCGCGTCGCGTCCGCGCCGCGGTGTGAGCTTGCAGATCGGCTATTTTTTCAGAGCACGAATCAGGCATTATAGGATGTAGGAAGCAACAGGGAAAATGGCACCTTTATTTAGACCTGCACGCAAGCGCACACGCGCGCACGCACACACACCCACACACACACACACACACACACACACACACACACACACACACACACACACACACACACACACACACACACCATTCACTGCCCGGAATAATTCCCTGTCCAAACAAACAATACAGGGAATCTCTTTCAAGTGAACAACTGGAATTCTGTCAATGACTTACTTACCTTACGGTTTATTGAATGGACATTAAGTGGACATTACACACGTTTTGGTGGCAGATTATATTTGTAATTGCTTCCTTATCTATATTCTGTTTTCCTTTGGTCTTGTCTTTGTTAGGCGTACGATTCTTTTTTTTTACTGTAATGTTTGCCTGCACATAAAGCTTTTAATGTTTGTTTTGGCTTTGTTTGCAACTCTGTAATTGCTGCTGTCTTGAAAAAAAAAGTCTTAACCCAGTGGGACTCACTGCAAATAAATATCTAATTACAATCTGACTAAAACTCAGCTTTACGTGACTGCTACATGAAAGAGGGAATAGGTCATAGACTAATAGATAGGAAAGAAAACCTATCCCTTTACGGCTCAGAGAGGAAAGTTCAGCTGAATTTGCTGATCCATGTATTAAACCGATCAGAGAGATGTCTCTCTGACAAGCATGTGTTTGTGAATAACGCAACATCTGTGTGGGCCTTTAACCAATTAAGCCATATGTTATACTTTGTTGTACGGAGTATAACGCCCCCCCCCCTCCCAACCATTGAAATATTTTTGTATTAACCCAACAGTATTCTTCAAAAACTTATGTTTCTACATCAGGGGTGCTCAAACTTTTTCATATCAAGAACCCCCAAAATGATATGTATTTGGCCGCCGACATCCATCTCAAAATGTTTTGTTCCAGGGACCCCCAAAAGCAAAGAATAGAGAAAAATGTTCGCTTTAAACAATTTATATTCAAAGATTTGCACACATTTTCACGATTTTAGCCAAAGTGTAAAATAATGCTTTTTTTTTTAGCTCAAATGAAAAAGTGACACAGATGCGTTCCAGGTCTGAATGGGTTATTATCCCCCACTGCTCCCAATAGTGAGGATGCAGATGACTCACTCTGTGTTGCAGTAATGAGATGGGTGAACAAGCACAGCTCTCAACGAGCTCATCTGAAGCACCCATCACCCTGTACCCACACTACTGCTGCTTCTTTTTTTTTTATTATATATTTTTTTATCCCACGATTTTGTAACCCTTTTTCACCCGGTGCCAATTTTCTAAGTGATCCTGGGCGCTACACTCCCCCCGCCAGCCTAGGGAGCCCAGGGCCGAGCTCATTCCTCCTTCAATGCATGAGAGCCAAATGACCTTCTTGTCACCTGACAGGGGAGAGTTTCCCTGGTAGGACGTAGCGCGTGGAAGGAACACGTTATTCCAACCAGTTCCCTTCCCCTCCATCAGGCGCCCCGGCTGTCATGGGGGGAGGCGGTATAGCGACCAGGATTACTGCATGTTTTTGTGAGGGTATTAATTACCCTAGGAGACACGAGGAGAACATGCAAACTCCACACAGAGTAGACTCCATACAGCACTACTGCTGCTTCTATAACTGTCTACCCCCCCTCCGACGAACGGTTTACTGTACATGTTTTTCTTTTTGATTAATACTCGTTTATATGATGTTTTTGCATAGTATTGTATATCTGGCTGTCATTAAATGTTTTGGTGAATTGAGTAAACGGGACCCCAATGGAAACAAGCTATAGTGCAAAATGAGGTCACTGAGCAGTGGTGAGACGGTCACCTCAACACACCTAGATGTTTTTACTCTCCCAACTAGCTGTGTGATTCATTCATTCCGGCCAGAGCAATTGGGAGCAGTCTTTGGGCTGAGGAATTTATAAAAATATTTTTTCCCCCTCTATAGTGACCATGCGTAAACACAAACTGTCAAATAATAGCAACACTTCCATACACCTTCGTGACTAAATATCAAAATGTCAGATGCCACATCTTTAATGTCACATCAATGAAGATGTGGCGGGGAAGAATCAAAGACAAACAAAAGTTAACTACATATTAACACATAGCTCGGTAGTGCTGTTGCCTCTCAGCTAGAAGGTCCTGGGACGCTGTGGGCGCTGTGGGCGTGTCTTCTCCTCCGCGTCATCAGCACCCATACCCTAGGCGAAAGGGCCATTCTGTTTGGAGTTTGCATGTTCTCCCCGTGTCTCTCAGGGTAGTTAATACACTCCTAAAAAACATGTAGTAATCCTGGTCGCTATACCGCCTCCCCCATGACAGCCTGATGGAGGGGAAGGAAACTGTTGGGATAACGTGTTCCTTCCACGTGCTACGTCCTACCGGGGAAACTCTCCCCCTGTCAGGTGATAAGAAGGTCAGTTGTCTCTCATGCATTGAAGGAGGCATGAGCTCGGCCCTGGGCTCCCTAGGCTGGCGGGGGGAGTGTAGCGCCCAGGATCACTTAGATTATTGGCACCGGGTGAAAAAGGGTTACAAAATCCTGGGATAAAATTACAAATAAATATATAAATATTTACACATAGCCAGTGCCGGTTTAGACTCCACAGGGGCCCTAAGCAGGATACAGGAAAGGGGGCCCGGTGAAAAAAGACGCGGGTAAAAAAAAAAAAAGACAGACGCGGGTAGGCGGGGCCCTACGCAACCTGCGTAGTGTGCGTATAGGGTGGACCGGCTCTGCACATAGCACCTATCCATGCATGTGAGGTTTAGACATGAGGTACATGAGCATGGCAGCAGGTATATTGTTCATGACATTAAGAATATCAGTGTGTTTTACATGAGATGTTGTCAATGTTGTGGGATAGAGTTTTTGTGCATGTGTGTGTGTGTGTGTGTGTGTGTGTGTGTGTGTGTGTGTGCGTGTGCGTGTGCGCTTGGGGCCTGTGGGCACGTGCACATTGTCACCCTGTGCGGCTGAGTGCACCCTGTGTTGGTGAGTGTTCTTCTGACATTAACCTGGATAATGTCAAAACACTCACCATAGGATGTTACTGTGTGTGTGTGTGTGTGTGTGTGTGTGTGTGTGTGTGTGTGTGTGTGTGTGTGTGTAATAGTAATACAGTGCATGCATGTGGAAAAAAAGGCCGAATTTGTTTTGATCACAGCACAGATGAGTCACTGACATTTGGCCACACTGCCAATAAAAGACGGTTTATATTGGCACAAAGGGATATTTCACTTTCCCCAAAAAATTGGGTCATTTTATCGTCTACTCAGGCTTTTGTCAGACCCCCAGACAGTGTTTAAGTTGCTTGATTCAGTATTTAGATATTTGATATTCATTTTATCATACACGCCCCCTTCCTATACAAGCCCATTGTAACTTCAAACTCCATTTTAACCATGTTATAGATTCATCAAAAACACCCGTCCTTGGTTCTGGTGACTCGTCCTGCCCTCCTAATATGTGAGGGGGCCGTGTTTTTTTCGATTACTTTTTCATTTATTTAATTACATTTTGTATTGTATTTAATTGTTTCTATTTTCCCCCAAAAAATATTAAAAATAAATGAAATTGAAAAAAAAAAAAAAAAACACGGTCTCCACACGTATTAGAAGGACAATATCAGTCTTAAAAACTGTCGTAGACGATAAAATGACCCCATTTAAATACAATGGTTGTAATGCCATGCATTTCTATATGACTTTGTAAAGGGAGTGGTTTCATACATATTCTAAAAAAAAACATTTGCACACCCTGCTGACTGACTGTCTGTCTGTCTGTCTGTCTGTCTGTCTGTCTGTCTGTCTGTCTGTCTGTCTGTCTGGTGACAAACATCATGATGGCTTTATTAAAAACACTGAATTCATGTTTGAACCTGAACGCTGTGACATGAATCCTAAACAGCAAAAAAAATGTGTGTATTCTATTTATCCTCCTCTGATATGAGACTAAAAACATGTTTATCTGTCACGGTATTGGTCTAATATACTAACGTTTTCACAGCCAATTTTACATATTCATATTTCTAACCAGAGAGACAGCCCCCCCCCCCCCCCCCCATAGAACAGGAAGTCCCCTTCGCCGGTACGCTTGTGGGCCCTGTGTGACACATGCGTGCCACAGGCTACCTCTGGTACGAAGCACACGCGTGTGCAGACACATGTATGTGTCACTGGCGCAAACCTCATGTATGTCTTGTCAACGACAACATGTGAAGTCGTTGTGATTGAAACATATCTATGTGTTAACCCATTAAGACCGGGGACACGTGTAGAACACGTGTAGAATAGCAGATCTACAAGGTCATAGAGCAGCACCGAGTGCCGCGGTATGAGCTTGTAGATCTGCTATTTTTTTATTTATTTTTTTTAATCTTTTTTTTTCAAGAAACTTCTTGGATTTAGAAAACATTCTTAGAATCGGCCTCAGGTCTTAATGGGTTAAATGTACACAACTTACACAGTGGTGGAAAGTACATTTTCTCAATTACTGTACTTTTTTTCGTTTTTTTTCATCACTCCACTACACTGCCCTACAAAGCCAAAGTGCAGTAACTACGTTTTTTGGACACACCAACTTATTTGTGTATCCCAAAGGTCAAATTATCATTATTCTTGATTTTGGGGGATAAACAATTACATCAAGAACAGATGCACAATTAGTGTAATATCACTTATATGCTGACGATATCTCATTTGGCTGACCAGTTGAATCACTTTTTTTTTCACGTAGTTACTGCACTTTGGCTTTGTACAATAGTTAATTAATTGTTAATTTGTAATTAGGCTTACTTAAACCCTGTACTTACTGGATCGTATTCTTATCAGCTGCCACACTAAAGGTCTTAAAAAACAGCAGATCGACAAGATCACAATCGTTTGCAAGCTGACGCGTTGTGTCTACACATGTAGATGGATGTGTGATAACGCTTGCGTAATCTATGTACTTTTCTCCTTATCATCATGCGTGGCGTACTGCATGGTGTCTCTGTCTATTCCTGTCTCGTATCGCTTACTTTTACATCAGCTGTGACTCACACAGCTTCCAGTAACATAACGTAGTATAAGCTGTACACAAACGTTGTACAAACGTTCCACGTTCTGCGTACGTGTTTTAATGAAAATTTACAACCTGCTGTGTGTTGACGCGGTCTTTGTCGTCAGCATTGCTCTACGAGCTCGGGGTGTTTACGTAAGGCACAGAGAATGATGTCGCCGCCTTTAATAGAGAGACTGTTTACAATCGCCTCAGCTTCACATGTTTGTCTGAGTGACAAAACATACGTGTCACATGTATGTGTCACATGACACATGGCATGTATTGTATGGTGTGATAAATAAACAGCTCTGGGTGATTATGTAACTTCAGTGGTGCAAAAGTAGCGATACCACAAGGTAGAAATACTCTTGTTACAAGTAAAAGCCCTGTATTAAAATCTTTTTGCAGAATTCACTTCGGAAGTAAAAATGAAATGTGTCAAAATCTTTCAAAAATAGCATTTCTGGAAGCTCACAACACGTGTGAGCTTCTACATCGACTGTTTCCGAATAGACAAAGTATAAAATAGGGCTTATTAGGTTCATGTATGTTTTGGAATCATAATTTTAATACACAAAGTAATAATAATAATAAACTAAAATGCAGTTCAAAGTGCTTCACAGAGCAAAGCAACATAAACAATAAAACATTGCAAAAATACATAACAGGCAGTGAGTCAAGCAAAACAGTAAAGACATGAATAACAACACAGAGATTTAGAAGAGACAAAATCAACTAAACGCAAGAGTGAACAAATAAGTCTTGAGCTGTGTAATAAAACTGTCTACAGAGGGTCGCCTGTATTAAAAGAAAAGAAAACGGTAGCTAGATGTCTGCTGTAGTACAGTAGTTGTCAGAACTGGTTCAAGCAGAGTACATTTTTACTACAAGTGACTGTAGTTTTAGAGCTACAGTCAACAGTTTACAATTTAGTCATTTTACCAGACGCTCTTATCCAGAGCAACTTGTGTTGAGTGGGAAATCAGAATAAACAGAGTAAGTAAACGCTCTCTAGTCGATAAACAAGGTCAATACATTGCCTACAATCTTAAACACACACAGCGTAATCTTTTACTGCTAGCAGAATGTAACAAGCAGTCATTCTTGGAACTATTACACTGACATTTGTGTCAAAGTCAATATTATATTGATATGATATGTCTACTGCAACATGAAAGGTAATGTGAACAAATTGCAATAAAAATATAAAAAAATAAGTCAATATTATATATTTTTTGTTATTTTATTATTCTTTTATTGCAGGCGGTTTAGTGCAGCGGGTGTTTTCCAATAGAATACACAATAAAAGTTGATCAAATTGGAACGGAACAGTATAAGCAACAGGTAAAACATAACATATTCACTAGTACATTCATAATATTACCCATGATGGGTGCATTTCTCCTTTCCGACATGTCGCCTTTCCGACGTTGACTAACCCTATACCTAACCCTAACCTTAACCGCACGCGGAAGCCACTAGTCGGAGTGGTGAGATGTCGGAATGGAAGGAGCACCCCACCCATGATCTAGAGTCTAGATCAGTGGTTCTCACCCTGTGGGTCGGGACCTCAGGGGGGGTCCCCACATGATTTTTTTTTTTTCACACAAAAAAATATTTATTTTCTATCAATTACACACCCCATGAAGCCTTGATTTCATGGATTTATTTTTGTTTTTTGTGGCATTCCTAAGACAATAATTTGATGACCGTGTGTATTTCCTGTAGGAGACACAAATAATCAACTTTGTGTCTCCTACCGGATACATTAGCCGGTAGGAGACGGGAATCAAATGATTAGCTTAGGAATGCGACAAAAACAAAAAAGAATCCATGGATTCAAGGCTTCATAGGGTGTGCAATTGATAGAAAATAAGTCATTTTGTGGGTGAACTACTCCTTTAAGGAATTTTAAGACCTTTTTAATACCTAAAATGTTTTACCATTACAGCATCCAAAGTAATCAACAAACACACAGTAAAAACCAGTCAAACATTGGCCAAATTGTCAAATAATATAAGAAAGAGGTAAAACAATTGAGAATAGCCGATCTACAAGCTCACAACGCCTCGCAACGCGAGGCGTTGTGAGCTTGTAGACCGGCTATTTTCACAATATTTATCTGGGGGGTTCCCAGTTCAAATATGATTGTTTTTGGGCGGGTCACGGCCTGAAAAGGTTGAGAACCACTGGTCTAGATCATGGTTCTTCAATAGGGGGGATATTTAATTATTTATTTAATATCGGCAAAGCAAACACAACAATTAAAGTACATTTACTTGAGTGCCGTACTTAAGTACAATTTTGAGTTATTTGTACTTCACTTGAGTATTTACAATTCCCAATACCTTTACTTCTACCCACTACATCTCAGAGGCAAATATTGTACTTTTACTTCATTACATTTATTTGAAAACTTTAGTTACTTTGTAGATTTTGATTATTATTACAAAACATACATTAACCACTTCAGCCCTATATACATTTGGACCATTTGAAAATAGCAGATCTACAAGCTCACAATGCGTCGCTATGCGAAGCATTGTGAGCTTGTAGATCTGCTGTTTTCTAAAGATTTGTATATATTTGAGAACTTGTGAAATGGGACATTCTGCCCAATGAGTACCTTCTACTTTTGTAAATTTGGAATTCTTGACTGTTATTATTATTAGTAGTATTTCTACATTGCAGTACTGATACTCTTACTTAAGTAAAAGATGTGAGTACTTTTTACACCACTGTTTTTTTCCCCCCCATCAGGTTATTTCCTGCCTCCTCCTCCTCCCCTTCATCCGACCTTCCTGCCCCTTCCTGCCCCCTTCCTCTCCCCTCCTCTCCTCTCCTGTGAGGTTAAATAGCTGCTCCCAGCGTCTCTCTGCAGACAGACAGAGCAGAGCAGAGCTTGGCACAAACAGGTACAGCAACAGGTTTATGTTACAGAGGGGAAGTACATTAAAAGGCTCATATTATATAAATAAAGCATGTACTCCAACAGAACGGATGGACCACGCAGAGGGAGATCTTTTGATTCTATCAACATCGCTCTGGAAGAAAAGCTACTGAATTACGAGGTGAGAATGTGACGTATATGTTTTAATGAGCAGTTATAACCATCTGAAAGCATTTTGGTTGTATTAGCTATGGTCCAAATAAAACATTAAAAGTAGTGTAAGTGATTTACTTTGGTTAAAATGAGTGTTAGATAGTTCTATATTCTGATAGTACTCATTGCTATAGAGTGTTTGTTCAGTAAGAGGAGACTCCCATGTCTTCTTTTATAAACAAACAAAAAATTCAGTGCTCTCTCCTGATTGGCTTAAATGTTGTCACCTACCTGAAAATGCACTATATTCTGTTTACTAAAGAGCTGGAGAGACCCCTGTGACCCAACAAACACTCTGTAGCAATGATTACTATCACAATATACTACTTTAACCTTTTTTAACAAAAAAATGACTTTTACCAAAAAATATCACTTACCCTACCTTTAACTAATTATTTGTTGATTTATTTATTAGTTGATGTTTTGTTTATTTATTTATTTTCATCAGTTGAAGCTGCTGCTTTTATTTAATGGACGTAAGATATAAATGGGTTTTAATTAATAATAGCCTGGTCTATCGTCAATGCAGATTATTTTAAGCCGTTGTATTGTCCTCATAGAGCAGGGGTGATGCAACTTTGATGATGGAGAGGGCCACTATATTTCCACACTCACTCCAGAGGGACACATTACATATAATGTTGGGCAGTATTTTACCTTTTTTCATAAATTAATGCCGTACAAATTTTTGCTATTTTTGAATTGGAACCCTGATTTTATTTTTGCTACTTTTGAATTGGAATCTCGAGAAGTAACATTTCTATTTAATTTCAAATGCATTTAATTATACTTATTTTAACTTTATGAACTTAAATGCAAACACATTGGACATAAAAAAAACAATATAATTGTAATACTAGTCCTTAAACTACTAATGCAGACTGAATTAATTAAAGCGGGTCATGTTGGCATGTTTGGAATTGTAACAGCTGAAATCAATAATATATCACTATTCTGATATTAACCTGCGGGCCGCATTAAGTGAAGGTGGGGGGGGCAGCATGTGGCCCCCGGGCCGCCAGTTGCCCATGTATGTCATATAGGCTTCGTCAAAGACGGTTAATTGGAATGCTTGTTAATTTCAACGTCGCATTTTTACCCAACAGCAGGTCAATGTGTTTTCTACATTATATTATATTTACAGAGCAATACAGTCTAGTCTATGCGTATAGTTAGGCCTACAGCGCTAGGCCCAGTACAGTAACCAACATCTGTGCATCAAGGAGCTGATGAGAGAGTTGCTGAAAAGCATCTGGGCCGTCCAAGGCCAACACACAGACACATGACCAGCTTATCTAACCTGGAACCAGTGGTGTACAGTAACTAAGTACATCTACTCAAGTACTGTACTTAAGTACAGTTTGGAGGTATTTTTACTTTATTGGAGTATTTCCAATTTTCAATACTTTTACTTCTACTCCAGGCAAATATTGCACTTTCACTACAATTATTTGAGAACTTGAGTTACTAGTTACTTTGCAGATATAAATTATTCCATTATAAAACATACATTAACCACTTTAGCCCAATTTCAAACCTAGACTATTTGAAAATAGCCGATCTACAAGCTCACAACGCGTCGCATCGTGACGCGTTGTGAGCTTGTAGATCTGCTATTTTCAAACATTTTAGTACTTTAAATACATTTTCATACCAACACTTTTGTACTTTTCTTGAATTTGGGACTTTTACTTGTAAGAGAGTACTTCTACATTGCAGTATTGATACTTTTACTTAAGTAAAACATTTGAGGACTTTTTCCACCACTGCTAGAAGTGTTTACATTTTTTATGAATAAAAGTGCCTTAAAGGACAGTTCCTTGAGTGCTGGAATAGAGAAGTATTCTTGTAAATTAACTCTTCTAGACCGTGCATCCGGCAAGAAAGCTCAGTAATATTGCTCGCACCTTTCGTGTGCAACGTTTTACTTGTAATATGGATAAAGTGTTCCCCTGCATGCTCAATAGGCAACACCTATTACATTTCATCTTTAAACCAGTTGAGGCCCATTGTGCCATGTCACCTAAGTGTGAAAACAATAGGTGATTAGCCTACTTCACAATACATGCATGTTCATTTGATTAGCTGTTGCGTCATGTAAGGATTATTAGAGTCTGCATTAGAGGCTCTCTGATGAGATTGGTGGAGACAAGCCGAGACGTTGTGCTGGGAGGCTATACTGCACTTTGCAGTGTTGATTTTGACAGCACATTTTGATTAAGTTTCAGTCACAGTCTTTTGAATAAACTTCATATTTTAGTCAATCTGAAAAGTTTTAGTTTTGTCTAGTTTTAGTCGACTAAATATCATAAGATTATAGTCGACTAAATCTACAGTTGATTTAGTCGACTAAAATGTATTTTGGTGGTGTCTTGATGCCGTCGTAATGGCTGATTTTACACTTGGTTGCATGCTGAAAATAGCCGATCTACAAGAATAGCCGATCTACAAGCTCACAACGCGTCGCGTCGCGCTGCGACGCCTTGTAAGCTTGTAGATCGGCTATTTTCAGAGCACGACACCCGAGCACAACCAAACATAAAATGACGTGTCTTTTAGTTCTACTGGATCTCTTCTCCACTAGATCCCTCACTGACATTTTAGTCTAGTTTTTATTTGTTGACGAAATTGTCAATATATTTAGTCTTAGTTTTAGTCATTGTAGCTTAGTTTTTATTTCGTTTTTATTTCGTTTTCATCAGTGAAAAAAGGTGCCTCGGTGCGTTAGAACACGGGGTGTTCAGTCAATTAGCCTCTCATGCCGTTTCCACAACGCTTGAAGGGCGAACTGTGGTGTTTAGCGGACTATTACATCGTTTGTACTTCCATTACATTGATTGATTGATTGATTGATTGATTGAATACTTTATTAGACAAAAATGTAAACAGCACGTGATACAGTCAGACATTAAGGCTAAACAGGATAACACATAAGAGTCCTGGGGACTTGTTTCCATTGTGGTCCTATGTACTCATATGTACTCAATTCATCAACCGTAATGTTGAAACTTGTTTTTACTCTGGATGGACTGCATATGGATCGGCCTGTCATTTCATTTCAAAGCTGTTCATGGATGAATTAATGTGATTATTTTGGAGCTGAACCGCAAATCCGCTGATGTCTGTAGAGGCTGTCGCTGTCCGTGGATCTGAGACCAGTGGTGGAAAGTAACTAAGTACATTTACTTATGTACTGTACTTAAGTACAATTTTGAGGTATTTGTACTTTACTTGAGTATTTCCAATTTCCAATACTTTTACTTCTACTCCACTACATCTCAGAGGCAAATATTGTACTTTTACTCCACTACATTTACTTGAAAACTTTAGTTACTAGTTACTTTTCAGATATGAATTATGATATAATGAAACATACATTAACCACTGTAGCCCTATTTTATGCCTAGGCTGTTTGAAAACAGCCGATCTACAAGCTCACAACGCGTCGCAATGCGACGCGTTGTGAGCTTGTAGATCTGCTATTTTCAAATATTTTAGTACTATTACTTTTTGTACTTTAAGTACATTTTAATGCCAATACTTTTGTACTTTTACTCAAGTACATTTTGAATTTGGGACTTTTACTTGTAACGGAGTACTTCTACATTGCAGTATTGATACTTTTACTTAAGTAAAACATTTGAGTACTTTTTCCACCACTGTCTGAGACGCATCAGAGGCTTTCACTGTCCACGGTGCTGAAACACAGTAGAGGCTTTCACTGTCCACGGTGCTGAGACGCATCAGAGGATGTCGCTGTCCGTGGTGCTGAAACACAGTAGAGGATGTCGCTGTCCGCGGTGCTGAAACACAGTAGAGGATGTCGCTGTCCGTGGTGCTGAAACACAGTAGAGGATGTCGCTGTCCGTGGTGCTGAAACACAGTAGAGGATGTCGCTGTCCACGGTGCTGAAACACAGTAGAGGATGTCGCTGTCCGCGGTGCTGAAACACAGTAGAGGATGTCGCTGTCCGCGGTGCTGAAACACAGTAGAGGATGTCGCTGTCCGCGGTGCTGAAACACAGTAGAGGATGTCGCTGTCCGTGGTTCTGAAACTCTTTTTTTTAATTCAAATTATTATTTATTATTCAATTTTGATCCTGGGCGCCTTCACTCCCCCCACCAGCCTAGGGAGCCCAGGGCCAGAGCTCATGCCTCCTTCAATGCATGAGAGCCAACTGACCTTCATTCTTATCACCTGACAGGGAGGGGGTGTCCCCGGTAGGACGTAGCGCTAAACAACGAGTAAATTGCCATCGCATTTATACATACACCCAGTGGTGGAAAGTAACTAAGTACATTTACTTAAGTACTGTACTTAAGTACAATTTTGAGGTATTTGTACTTTACTTGAGTATTTCCAATTTCCAATACTTTTACTTCTACTCCACTACATCTCAGAGGCAAATATTGTACTTTTACTCCACTACATTTATTTGAAAACTTTAGTTACTAGTTACTTTTCAGATATAAACTATGATATAATGAAACATACATTAACCACTTTAGCCCTATTTTATACTTTACATAGGCTATTTGAAAATAGCAGATCTACAAGCTCACAACGCGTCGCATCTCGACACGTTGTGAGCTTGTAGATCTGCTATTTCAAATATTTAGTACTTTTACTTTTGGGACTTTAAGTACATTTTGATGCCAATACTTGTGTACTTTTACTCAAGTACATTTTCAATTGTGGACTTTTACTTGTAACAGAGTATTTTTTATATTGCAGTATTGGTACTTTTACTTAAGTAAAGAATTTGAGTACTTTTTCCACCACTGCATACACCTATATAAATATCTTCTGATATAGAAGCCTAGATTGGTACAGCTTGTACCTCTAATGACAGTTCACATGAGACATTGGTTGAACATTATTTTATCATAACATGTTATAACGGTGTTATCAATCACCTCTATTTGCAGATAAATAAATCGACCTTCACTAAAATCGAAGAGAACACAGAGACAAAGAAGTCACCAGAGAAAGGCCGCGCTGCCATCGTCTTTTCCCTCAAGAATGAAGTGGGAGGACTGGTAAAGGCTCTCAAACTATTCCAAGTGAGACCTCCATCATTATACTGTGTTTAAAAAACACACAACATACCATAGATAGCCTACTGAACCAATACAGTGATGGACATAAGAACATTATATTCCAGATCCAAAAGCTAAAACATGTTTTCACACCATCTTGTTTTTTTTTTACGAAAATTAAGCCACATTTGTATTGCTAGCAAAACTGCTCACATATTTCTATAATGTGTGAAGAATTCAGCAACTGGGAATAATAAGGAATTCAAAAATAAGATGCAGAACCGTTTGAAAGGATTTCAATATGTTTTGAGAGTAATTGGTAATAATAATACTAATAATATCAATTCATATAGCACCTTTCAAAACAAGGTGATTTTAAAATAAAAATGTAATGGAAATAATTAAATACAGTTAAACACAAAACAATAAAACATAACTGGTCTTGACCCAGCCCTTTGTAACAATAGCTGACCAGTTTCTATTTTGCCATTCATTCCCCAAATCCTGGAGAAGACAACCTGTGGCAGCTATGAAAGACAATAATTGAAATACAAGTTCAGTGTCCTGATTGGATGAAACTTTGTACTCAACTGGGAAAAAAAATGTTTTGTTTACTAAAGGGCTGGAGAGACAGGAAGACCCTGTTACGGAACAAACACTATAGCAATACATTACTGCATATCATTATATAGAGATATTTAAAGGGATGTTTCACTTTCAAACATGTTCTGGGTTTATTTTAACGTCTACTCAGGCGTTTGTGTTTCACCCCTGACAGTTTTTAAGTTGCTTGATTCAGTATTTAGATATTTGATACATTCTATCAGACACGCAACCTTCCTATACAATCCTATTCAAACTCGAATCTAACCATGTGAGATTCATTGAAAACACACGTCCTTGGTTCTGGTGACGAATATTGTCCTTCTAAACTAAAACTAAAATAAATGAAAAAAGTAATTAGAAGGACAATATCAGTCGCTAGAACCAAGGACGGGTGTTTTCAATGAATCTAACATGGTTAAAATGGCATGTCTCATAAAATGAATATCCAAACATTGAATCAAGCAACTTAAAAACTAGGGGGCATACATACAGTAAGCCCAAGTATTTATTCACTTATTTTAATTTACATATATTATTACTACAGCTTTAACATTTTACTGATTACCTTTAAGGCCCCTAACTTCTTTTAAATCACGTATTTTATTATTTTATTGAAACGCCTTTCCGTAATGAAAAACCTTTGAAATTGTAATGTTTGATTCTCTTTTCTCACAGCACTTAATGTTGTTCTACATAATTATTATGGTTTGTGTTATTATGTTGCTGATTCTCTGTTATATTATCATTTAAGTACTTATTTATTTGTACCCTTGTCCGTTGCAGGAGAACCATGTGAACCTGGTGCACATCGAGTCCAGGAAGTCTAAACGGCGTAACTCAGAGTTTGAGATCTTCGTGGACGTCGACAGCAACCATGAGCAGCTGAACGAGATCATCCAGCTGCTGCAGAAACACGTCAACATCGTCGACATGGAGCCTCCAGACAACTCCTGTCTGCTGGACCAAGGTACAGTAAGACACAGTGCTTCTCAAAGTGGGTCCCGTAGCACCCAAGGGCCCAGCATCCGGCTTATAAATTGAGGCTATATAGGGAGTGACAGTTCGTAGGCCTGTAGTCTCGCTGTTTCACCTCTGCAGGTGTCAGAAGCAATTAGGCTCTATTCAAGCGGATGGGTTTTTGCCGAACGTTACACTTGATTTTATTACCTTAATAAACATTGTCATTAATACTATATGCTTCCAGTCGCTAGTTTAAAGTCTTCTTTCAATCACCATGATGTGCGTTTTGGTAAATTGTGGTCTCATTTATTTTAAAATGAATGATAAAGTAGGGTATGCTGTAGGAGGGGCGTGGCTACCTTGTGATGATTTTGATTGACAATCTAGACAACCAATAGCATTAATTCCCCACCCCCGCTCTGGTTGCAACCAATAGCATTCATTTCCGAGTCCATCTGAGTTGCACTGTACTTGGTGATTTTTTTCCCCCCATGTACACTAAATCTCTTCGCCAAAAATAGCAGTTGTGAGCTTGTAGATCTGCTATTTTTTGGCGAGTGTTCCCCCCCCCCCCCCCCAGAATAGGGACGCTGGGGTTCACGTGATAAAGTTATTAATGTCTTAATGGAAACGGTTTATTCTCTAAAGTGTTCCTGGTTTGACATACTGTATCGTAGGAGGAAATGTTTACATACAGTCAGTGGTGGAAAGTAACTATGTACATTTACTTAAGTACTGTACTTAAGTACAATTTTTAGGTATTTGTACTTTACTTGAATTTCCAATTTCCAATACTTTTACTTCTACTCCACTACATCTCAGAGGCAAATATTGTACTTTTACTCCACTACAATTATTTGAAAACTTTAGTTACTTTTCAGATATAAATTATGATATTATGAAACATACATTAACCACTTTAGCCCTATTTTATACCTAGGCTATTTGAAAATAGCAGATCTACAAGCTCACAAGTTAGTACTTTTACTTTTGGTACTTTAAGTACATTTTGATACCAACACTTTTATACTTTTACTCAAGTAAATTTAAAATTCCGGACTTTTACTTGTAACAGAGTATTTCTACAGTGCAGTATTGATACTTTTACTTAACTAAGAAATGTGAGTACTTTTTCCACCACTGCATACGGTTCTAAACGTTAACGAAACAGTTATTTCCAGGTGTGCCCTGAGGCAAAACGGGTTGAGAATCACAGCAGTAGAGCAACCAGAACAGCCATTTTCAACCTTTCTTTAATTTCAAGTACCCCCAGTTTGATGTGCATTAGGCCATGGGTGGCGGACCCCCATTTTATACATTTTCTTTTTTAAATCTCGGGACCCCAATGTACTCTACAGTGTAAACTCTTCAGTGTTAGAGTGTAGGATGGGTTAAAGGGATAGTTCACCCCCAAAATGACTTTTTTTCCTACGGATTAGTCACCCCATGGAGACTTGAATTCATGGATATGTTTTATTTTTTGTCGCATTTCTAAGCCAATAATTTGATGACCGGCAGCGGTTCCGCTGGTCATCAAATTATTAATAAAAATAGTCTCCATGGGGTGACTAATCCATAGAAAAAAAATATTTGTTTTGGGTGAACTATCCCTTTAAGTGTTTAAGAATATATCCTCCACTCTGTCATTTTTTAATGTATTCTTTTTTACAAATCAATGTGGATCACACTGGATCTGATTAGCAGTGGACCTTTCCTTCTCTTCTCAGACATGGACAACGTTCCCTGGTTCCCAAAGAAGATCTCAGACTTGGATAAATGTGCAAACCGCGTTCTGATGTACGGCTCAGCTTTAGACGCCGACCATCCGGTACGTAGCACTCTACACATATAGCCTAACCCTACTTCTGTAGGACTCTGCTTCTTACTCTACACATAGCCTAACCCTACTTCTGTAGGCTTCTGCTCCTTACTCTACACATAGCCTAACCCTACTTCTGTAGGCCTCTGCTTCTTACTCTACCCGTATAGCCTAACCCTACTTCTGTAGGCCTCTGCTCCTTACTCTACCCATATAGCCTAACCCTACTTCTGTAGGCCTCTGCTCCTTACTCTACCCGTATAGCCTATCCCTGCTTCTGTAGGCCTCTGCTTCTTACTCTACCCGTATAGCCTAACCCTACTTCTGTAGGCCTCTGCTTCTTACTCTACCCGTATAGCCTAACCCTACTTCTGTAGGCCTCTGCTTCTTACTCTACCGATATAGCCTAACCCTACTTCTGTAGGCTTCTGCTCCTTACTCTACCCATATAGCCTAACCCTACTTCTGTAGGCTTCTGCTCCTTACTCTACCCGTATAGCCTAACCCTGCTTCTGTAGGCCTCTGCTTCTTACTCTACTCATATAGCCTAACCCTACTTCTGTAGGCCTCTGCTTCTTACTCTACTCATATAGCCTAACCCTACTTCTGTAGGCCTCTGCTTCTTACTCTACTCATATAGCCTAACCCTACTTCTGTAGGCCTCTGCTTCTTACTCTACCCGTATAGCCTAACCTTACTTCTGTAGGCTTCTGCTCCTTACTTTTAAACATCAACTCATTAAAGGAGGAGTTCACCCAAAAATGTACTTATTTTCTATCAATTACACACCCCATGAAGCCTTGGATACATGGATCTATTTTTGTTTTTTGTCGCATTCCTGAGCCAATAATTTGATGAACGTTTGTATTTCCAGTAGGAGACACAAAGAGTCTACTTTGAGTCTCCTACCGGATACATTAGCCGGTTGGAGACGGGTATCAAATTATTAGCTTAGGAATGCGACAAAAACTAAAATAATTCCATGAATTCAAGGCTTCATGGGGTGTGCAATTGATGGAAAGTACGTAATTTTTTGGGTGAACTACTCCTTTAAATACTATATGTGACCTCATATCCTGTCCTTCTACGTGCTCTTTCACAGGGATTCAAGGACAATGTCTACCGGAGAAGGAGAAAGCATTTTGCTGACCTCGCTATGACCTACAAATAGTAAGTGATGCATTTACATCATTTACTTAAAGGACAACTTTAGTTTTTTACAACCAAGGTTTATATTTTAGCTTGTAATTAAAGTAAATAAAAGATGAGTGTCATTTTTTTTTCATGTACTGCTTTCTACAGTTTTGGCAATTTTTGCGATATTTTTTACAGTGGGCGGGGGCATTCTGTCCGGTGGCTAAATATGCCTTTTTTACACAATAAAAAAGGTCCTGTGGTCTTTGATGGCCAGATGTGAGTTATTGGGGGCTAGAAGAGCTACTGTACATAATAATAAAGAAAACACCGGGTTATTGTGTAAAAAAAGACATATTTAGCCACCGGACAGAATGCCCCCACCCACTGTAAAAAAGATGGCGAAAATTGCTAAAACTACAGAAAGCAGTACATTTAACATTTTTAACACTCATATTTTATTTACTTTAATTACAATCTAAAACATAAACCTTGGTTGTAAAAAACTAAAGTTGTCCTTTAAGTATTGCACAAGCTAAGTAGCCTACAAGTTTGAGGTATTTTTTACTATATCCCAATTTTCAGTACTTTTACTTCTACTCCACTATATATCAGAGGCAAATATTGTACTTTTACTCCACTACAATTATTTGAAAACTTTAGTTACTAGTTACTTTGTAGATTTTGATTATTATTACTACAAACAAATCACACCCAGTGTGAAGAGAGTGGTGCCTGTGATGAGTTAATTCGTGTAACTGGTTGCACCTTTGTGTTGCAATCAGCTGCAGCTGTTGAGGCCGTGCTCATACATACGGACGGACGGACGGACGGACGGACGGACAGACACACACGGTCAAGTGTAGGAGTGGCTGGCACCACTCAAAAACATACATTAACCACTTAATGTACCACACAGCCCTATATATATATTTTTCGGCAGATCTACAAGCTCAGTGAGTCGCGATGCGACGCATTGTGAGCTTGTAGATCAGCTATTTTATACATTTGAAAACTTGTGAAATGGGACATTCTGCATAATGAATACTTTCTACTCTTAGTACATTTTGATACCAATACTTTTGTACTTTTACTCAAGTCAGTTTTTAATTCCTACATTGCAGTATTGATACTTTTACTTAAGTAAAAAAATACTCTACTTTTTTCCACCACTGCTAATTTCTAACATGTTTTTAGCCGCATGCTGAAAGCATAGCGGCTCTACAGACAGCACTAGTCCTAGTCCGACACCCGAGTGACACCTAAGTGTCATTGGCTGTCCTGGCTGTCCTTCACACTTCCCGCCAATGGGGAGACGGCTCTCTGCAGCACCCGCCTCTCCTCCTTTGACACCTATTTGTCATTGGCTGTCCTGGCTGTCCTGGCTGTCCTTCACACGGCGCTTTGCAGCACCCGCCTCTCCTTCTTTGCAGCAGAGAGAGAGAAAGGGAGAGAGCTTCAGGCAGGAGGGTTAGCCTAAATGCTAGCGTGCTTCATTAGACCTAGTTTGGCTATTAAGTTATTATTTGGCCATGTTCACACTGACTTCAATCTTAGCTATTGTTGGGAAGACCCGTGTGGTGTCACAAAATGTTGCCACCACTTATATAAAAAACATTAGAGCATTAATCTGCGACGCTATTAATCTGCGAATGTTGCCAGGTTTGGCGAGAGAAACAAGCAATCCAGAAAACAAGTAATCAGGTCTATGAAAAGATTGGGGCCTAAAAAGCCTGCCGCATGCGGCTTTATTATGACTTTGGTCATTTCTTGTTTTACAAGTAACTAATAATCCTGCTTCTTCCGTTGCGTAGCGGCGATCCCATCCCTCGCATCGAGTTCACGGAGGAGGAGGTGAAGACGTGGGGCGTGGTCTACCGGGAGCTCAGCCAGCTCTATCCCACTCACGCCTGTCGTGAATACTTGAAGAACCTGCCCCTGCTGGCCAAGCACTGCGAGTGCAGGGAGGACAACATCCCTCAGCTGGAGGACGTGTCCCGCTTCCTCAGAGGTAACGTACGTCTCGCTGCCGTGTAAAACCTTTCACTGTACTTTAACCCAGTGGTTCTCAACCTTTTTCAGGCCGCGACCCCCCAAAATAATCACATTTGAACTGGGGACCCCCCAAAATAATCATATTTGAACTGGGGACCCCCCCCCACCCTGACAAGCAATTGGAATTGTTGGCATTACATTTAGTTTGACTCGCTTCCACAGAAAATATTATGAAAGTAGCAGATCTACAAGCTCACAACGCCTCGCAAAGATCAACTATTTTCAAAAATGTTGCCTCTTTCTTATATAATTTGACAATTTGTCCAATGTTTGACCAGTTTTTATAGTGTAGTTTGTTGATTACTTTTGATGCAGTAATGGTCTTTTTCTTTTATTGTTTTTTTTTTTGGTATTAAAAAGTTATTTAAAAAGTCCATAAATTGTCACTTAACTGTGACCCTGTGACCCTGGGTCCCAACCCACAGGTTGAGAACCACGGCTTTAACTCACCTCACTGTCGTTTAAAACCTTTCACTGCACTTTAGCCCTCTTCACTGCAGCATCATTTTAAATCACGTCACTGCATTTTAAACCTCTCTGCTGCAATGTAAAACCCTACTGCTGCATTAGAGCCTTTCACTGCACTTTAAAACCCATTTAGTTTAAAACCCTTCACTGTACTTTAAAACCATTAACTTCACCATCAAACCCTTCTCTGCTTATCTGAATCCAATGGAGGATTTAGCCTCAATGTGTACTCTTACAGTACAACGTCGAGCTAGTTAGCTTGAAGACATGTTATTGCCATCAAAACAAGAGTGTAAATGATGTATTAACTATATTAGACCTGGAACGCATCTGTGTCACTTTTTGATTGGAGCTAAAAAGCATTATTTTACACTTTGGCTATTCAAAAATAGCAGATATACAAGCTCATAGCGCGGCACCGAGTGCCACGCTACGAGCTTGTAGATCTGCTATTTTTTGAAAAATCGTGACAATGTGTGCAAATCTTTTAATATATTGTTCTGAAGCAAACATTTTTAACTCAAATCTTTGTTTCTGGGGGTCCCTGGAACAAAACATTTTGAGATGGAGGTCCGCGGCCAAATACATATCATTTGACATGAAGAAGTTTGAGCACCGCTGATATAGAAACATACATTTTTCAGAAAACCGTTGGGATTTAGAAGACATTTCTCCAGGTTTAGTTAATGGATTCTCTCATATAATGGTTTGCATTGTTTTGTTTTGTGTTGTGTTGTTCAGAACGCACAGGGTTCACCATCAGACCGGTAGCGGGTTATCTCTCGCCCAGAGACTTCCTGGCCGGGTTGGCCTTCCGTGTTTTCCACTGCACCCAGTATGTGAGACACAGCTCTGACCCGCTGTACACCCCGGAGCCGTAAGTAACATGAACACAGCCTCAATGAGCATTTGATTTGACTTGATTTGACTTGATTGGCCCCGTGGGCAATGGCTCTTTAAGTGGCGTCTCCAGCTAGATGACTGATAGTTAAGAATGTGTACAAAAGGAACCAAATTGGTTCCATTTCCATTTTCTCAGAGTCTGTGGCCCAAATGCGTATAAAACTGGAGGGCCTTGAAATTGAGAGCCACTGCCCCCTGGGGGACAAACAATGCAAAAACAAAGTAAGTTTGAAGTATGTATATTTCATTATGTCTTAATTATAACGGGTATATGTATGTAGATTTGGTCAGGTATAATTATTATAAGTATGTCCTAATTATAACAGGTATATATATATATATATATACCTGTTATTAGAACATACGTCAATAAATATGCCTGTTATTAGAACATACATCAATAAATATACCTATTATTAGAACATATATACATATATACCTGTTATTATGTTCTAATAACAGGTATATTTATTGAAGTATGTTCTAATAACAGGTATATTTATTGAAGTATGTTCTAATAACAGTTATATGTATTGAAGTATGTTCTAATAACAGGTATATTTATTGAAGTATGTCCTAATAACAGGTATATTTGACATTTTCAGGGACACATGCCATGAGCTCCTGGGTCACGTCCCCCTGCTGGCGGAGCCTAGCTTTGCACAGTTCTCTCAGGAGATTGGTCTGGCCTCACTGGGAGCCTCCGATGACTCCGTCCAAAAACTGGCCACGGTAAGTCTTTTCCAATTCTCTTCAATTACATCTTATTACTATGCCCAATTACAATAAGTTGTCTCAAGCATTTTTTTTTGCGACAGTGGAGGGGGGTAGAGAGATTTATTTTGGTACAACAAATACAAGTACACACAATATAGCTTAATATAAAATGTACAAGTGTAATAAAACACTTGTTACAGTTTTTCCCCCCAAAGAATCTAACATGGTTAAAATGGAGTTTGAAGTTACAAAAGTTTGTATAGGAAGGGGGCCTGTCTGATAAAATGAATATCAAATATCTAAATACTGAATCAAGAAACTTAAACTCTGTCTGAGGGGCTCACAAAAGCCTGAGTAGACAAAATGACACCAAACATATTTGAAAGTGAAATATCCCTAACTTATACATGTACAGTATAGTGGTTGTAGTCGGTTTACCTGCTCATCTATTGAGACATGTAGGTCATGTGGTCAGGTAGGACATCTAGTGGTTGAAAAGAGGTACTGCATGAAATTCAAATGGAGAATATAGCTGCAAGCAGCGATAATACGGGGCCAGGAGAGAGAAAGAGAAATGATAATTCCTTTAACAGGTCAGTTCATGAAAGTCCTTGCGGTCTTGTTTCCAATGAGGGCCTGTGAGCAATTAGGAGTTAAGAGTCTTGCCTGTGTCGATGACGAATTTCATCAACACATTTGCTGACCTGGCCTGGAATCGTACCTGGGGCAACCAGAGCCTCTGGCTCCCTAGGCGGGCTCACTAACCACTCAGCTATGGCCGCCCCTGAGAGAGAGAGAGAGAGAGAGAGAGAGAGAGAGAGAGAGAGAGAGAGAGAGAGAGAGAGAGAGAGAGAGAGAGAGAGAGAGAGAGAGAGAGAGAGAGAGAGAGAGAGAGAGAGAGAGAGAGAGAGAGAGAGAGAGAGAGAGAGAGAGAGAGAGAGAGAGAGAGAGAGAGAGAGAAACGGAATAGATTGAAGATAGAAACGGAATAGATTGAAGAGACAGACATGGAAACGGAATAGATTGAAGAGAAAGACATGGAAACGGAATAGATTGAAGAGAGAGAGAGAGAGCCATGGAAACGGAATATATTGAGTCATGTTTTTTGCAATTCAACGTAAATGAGTGTGCATCAAGTGAGGCTTGAACCAGCAACCTTGCGGTCGTGAGGCACTCTTAGGTAGCTGCAACACTACCTATAGTGCTATAGCTTTGTCCAGGCTGATGTTGTCTGTTGAGGATGACAAACGCTTGCCTTCTGTCATGACCCAAGCCCCTGTTTCACTAACACTAAGATCACTCGTTCACAAACCATTTACCAATGAAGAAATTGTACATCTCCTCAGAAGCAAAACTAGTGAAAGTAGCCGATCTACAAGCTCACAAACCATTAAAAGTTGTCAGATTGTACATCGGCTATTTTCACAATGAAGTATGTTATACATTGAAAAAACATACTCTCATTGCTATCTGAAAAGTTGTGAGATTGTAGATCAGCTGTATGTAAAAAACACTCAATTAAGTATTTCATGTTATCTTTAACAATTGCAGATGTATTCATTGATAGTCATGTTGTGTGAAATGCAACTTAGATGAAGTCCGCACCAAGTGAGGCTTGAACTGGTGACCTTCAGGTTGTGGGGCACACATTTAAGCGAGAAGCCACCAACAGACAAGAACCTGTGAAAAAGGAGATCACACAGATCATACAGTTTCACGCAAATAGCTGAAAAATCCTGGGTTTAAGTGTTTTTCAAACTGCTCAAGATTGCGGACAATCTAAGGGCGGTGCTTACTGGTCAACGTGATAGATGTGTTCCTCATTAGTCAAGGCACATGTGTAAGCAGGTCTAATGGCTGTCGGCCAAACGAGGCATGACTTTTGCCTGTTTAAAGTTTCAATTTTCAAAAAATTGCTATAGCGCCCCCGTTTGACCAATTGGAGTAAGATTGGTTTCAGTGATATTTGGAATGGCCCTTTACATTTCTGCAAAGTTTCAAAGAATGGTAAGTCTGCATGTATGTGTTAGGGGCAGATGAATAATTGTCATAAAACTGCAATATTCATTGGCTCATTAAAGCTTCATTTTTTCACTTATGGAAGATATTTTGCAAACGTTTTTTGGTATAGGTCCAAAGTTCATGTGTAAAAAGTTTCGTGCAGATTACTCAAAAATCCCAGGAGGAGATAGGTTTTAACTGTTTTTCATATAATTCGAAATGGTGGGAGATCTAAGGGTCAGAGGTCAAAAGTCAGAGCGTGAAAGTTGTTCATCATGAGGAGACGCATGTGTGTATTGAAGTTTTATGGCTGTAGGTAAAACAGGGCATGAGTTGTACCTGTTCAAAGTTGGCATTTTCAACTGAGTGCTATAGCGCCACCTTTTGACGAAAGATTGTGAGATTTATTTTTTGATCGTTTTTCATGACCATCTATCATATGGCCGAGTTTCATAAAAAGCGTATGCACGGTTCAGCCAGAACTGGCAAAAACGGCAGAAGAAGAAGAAGAAGAAATGGAATAATGCGAATAACAATACGGGTCCATGCTGGAAGCCTGGCCCCGTAAAAAAACGTCATCTTCATTTCCCTTATTAAAGCTTTAGGAAAAAGTACTCACATTTTCTACTTAAGTAAAAGTATCAATACCGCAATGTAGAAATACTCTGTTACGAGTAAAAGTCTGGAATTCGAAATGTACTTGAGTAAAAGTACAAAAGTATCGTGTGGTCAAATGTCAAACTGTTTAAAGGTCTAAAAATCGTTTGAAAATAGCAGATCTACAAGCTTGCAGATCTTCTATTTTCAAATGGCCGAAATGTATACAGGGCTGAAGTGGTTAATGTATGTTTTGTAACAATAATCAAAATGTACAAAGTAACTAAAGTTTTCAAATAATTTTAGTGGAGTAAAAGTACATTATTTGCCTCTGAGATGTAGTGGAGTAGAAGTAAGAGTATTAGAAATTGGAGAAACTCAAGTAAAGTACAAATACCTCAAAATTGTACTTGAGTAAATGTACTTAGTTACTATACAGCACTGCTTATGTACATGTGTAGGGGACCTGGGTTCAAATCCCAGGCAGGACATGGAAGTTATGGATTGTTTAGTTTAGTTCATTTTCATCTTGAGCTTATAACCGACCCAACTGAAGGAAATGCTCAAATTGATAGGATGGAGACAAAAATAAAGCGTTTTTTTGTTAATCTTATCTTATTCTATTCTCATCATTTCCAGTGCTACTTCTTCACGGTGGAGTTCGGTCTATGCAAACAGGAAGGAGTGCTGCGTGCGTACGGCGCCGGTCTGCTGTCCTCCATCAGTGAACTGAAGGTATGAGAACATCATCTGTCACATCAGGGGCGTCACGGCCATTCACTGTGCGTACGACGCAACACCCTCACTCTCACAGAGGCGTGATTTCATTCCCCCCACTTTTTGAAAAAAAAAATATATATATACATTTTTTTGTTGATAATAAATCGGTAAAATCAGGCAAAAATAAGAATAATTTTTTTAACCTAACCCTAACCCTAAAACCGAAATAAAGTAACCAAAACACCGGAAAAAACCTAACAAACTAACAGAATCCACCCAAAAAACGCAATGTTTTGAAAATACAAAATGTGTTTACATTTGACAGTTACAAGTGTTCGCTTGAAAAAAAATATATTCAAAGATTTGTAAAAATGTTCACGATTTTTTTTAAATAGCAGATCTACAAGCTCATAGCGCGGCACTCGGTGCCGCGCTATGAGCTTGTATATCTGCTATTTTTGAATAGCCAAAGTATAAAATAAGGGGTATAGTCCACCGAAAGTCCACCCCCCCCCCCCCCACCTTCTGAGAGCCCGTGACGTCCCTGTGTCAATTCATGATCTAAATCAGTGGTTCCCAAACGTGTTCACGTCAAGGACCCCCAAAACGATGATATGTGTTTGGCCGCAGGACCCCCATCTCATAATATTTTGTTCCAGGGACCCCCCCAGAAGCAAAGATTTGAGTTACAAATGTTTGCTTTAAAAATATATATATTCGAAGATAGAAACATTTTAAACACGATTTTTCAAAAATAGCAGATCTACAAGCCCACTAACACTGTTTATTTAAACTGTTGGTTCTCAAACATTTTCATGTCAAGGACCCCCTTGTATGCATTTACGTAGCTACGGACCCCCAATAAGAGAAGATTTGTCAACATTTTCTACAAGCTTTTGCAAGCTTTAACACATTGAGTGCCAGTCGCGTAGATCTACGCGAACCTATTTAAAGCCGCCACGTGCCAGTCGCGTAGATCTACGCCAACTGGTGCTTTTTCCTTTTTTTCTAAAAAAAGTTCACATTGCACTTTTTTCAATTTTCGATACGGCACATTTCAGTGTAACACCACCGGAAACGGAATTATTCGGGATCCGGTTTTGCCGATCCCGTCAGCCTCCGTTCTAATGACGAAACTGAAACGCGATTTTCTCTTTGTAGTTTTTCTCCTCGCTGATCACTGTTTAACATAAACCGTTCTAACTACAACATGGAGGCACCGTTTGACACGTGGTTTTCACTGGTAGAAGCAGGGAGATGTCCGCGAACAAAACAAACAGTGCAGAGCTCAATCTTAAGGATTTTAGCAAGGTCTATGGCGACGTGAAAAAAAACAAAAAAACAACAATAAAACGTTGGCACTGGTGAGTACATTATGAGATTAACCTCTGGCATGGAATGTGTTGTTAAAAGGCGGCTGAAACAGCGTGCGCACACGCACATGCACACACACCCATATGCACACAAACACAACAGTATGTGCACATAGTTTATTGTGTGTGTGTGTGTGTGTGTGTGTGTGTGTGTGTGTGTGTGTGTGTGTGTGTGTGTGTGTGTGTGTGTGTGTGTGTGTGTGTGTGTGTGTGTGTGTGTGTGTGTGTGTGTGTGTGTGTGTGTGTGTGTGTGTGTGTGTGTGTGTCCATCCCTCCGCAGCACGCGCTCTCTGGCAATGCAAGGATCATGCCCTTTGACCCCAAAGTGACCTGCAGACAGGAATGCATCATCACAACGTTTCAGGACGTTTACTTTGTCTCTGACAGCTTCGAGGAGGCCAAGGTCAAGATGAGGTGAGACACTTCAGATTATAGATATAATGAACAATGCATCAACATAACTATCAAAATTACAATATGATGAAATACTGCAGTTTACAAATCACAGTGGTTGCAATGAATAGGCTCTATGCACAGCAGCCATTTTGGAGAGAAATTGGGCCACTTCTTACTTCCTTCACAGGTGTTACCAATGATACTAATGAAGGCTCTGTTCCATTCTGGTCAAACAGAGTCAGGGTCCTGATATTGTGCATGTTGGCTCACTGAAAACACTCTGCTACACCAGTGGGTCTCAGAGTGTGGTCCAGGGACCCTCATGGTTCCTTGAGGGGGTTCCAAATGGCCCCTGAAAAGGTATGTAACTCTGAGAGTGTACAAATGGAACCAAATGGACCCTTACGGGTCCACTTGGTTCCATTTGTACACTCTCAGAGTTATGGGGGTCCTTGAAATTAAAAGGTTTGAGAACCACTGTGCTACATGAAATGGAACAGAGCCTTCATTAGTATCATTGGTAAAACCTGTGAAGGAAGAGGCCCAATTTCTTTCCAATATGGCTGCTGTGCATAGTTGCCAGTGGTGGAGAGTAACTAAGTACATTTACTTAACCCATTTAGACCAGAGGCCGATTCTAAAAACGCCTTCTAAATCCTGACCTAAGCTATCTGAAAAACTTCAAATATTTATTAAAAGATTACAACAAATGTATGTTGCTATATACTGTACATAGCAACAAGAAAAGGGGTTTCCCGTCCTGAAAGGTATAGTTACAAAAAGGGGTTACCGCCCCAAAATGGGAGAGAGTTCGTCCAACACGGTTAACTTTTTGCCGTTTTCAGTTTTGGTCAAAGTTACATTATTGTTGAGATGCAGATGAATGGATTGTTTTGAAACGTCTTGCTGAAAATACTACCCAGAGAAAAGCTATAGGAATGGAACTCAGGCGTCCATGAATATTAGCTGGTCATTATAAACAAAGGAAAGAAAAATAAAACTATGTTTTGGAATCTGGAGTATTCATGACTTGTAGTCAGTGGGCTGAATATGCAATAACACCGGTCATGTCATTTGAATCACAGGATCATATAATCTCATATAATCTTGTTTTTTCATATATTTATTTGGGCTTTTCTGCCTTTTATGTGGTTAGTACAGTGGAGAGAGACAGGAAACAGGGAGAGAGTGACAGGAAAAAGGGTAGAGGGAGACAGGGAGTGACACACAGCAAAGGTGGTCGGGAATCGAACCTGTGACTCATTAGAGCCTATAGAATCTCTGCTTAATGTCCAGCTAAAGGTTTATTTCAGAATAACCTATTCTATGAGCTCTGCATTGGCTTTAGTGGCCGTGAAATGAGGGACAGTTTTGCCGTTTTCGCGTGCCGTCGCGATCATCCGTTCCATAGTTATTGGCAGTTGAATGTAGGTTGTTATCGCCAAAAAGCAGCGGAAAGCACTCAAAGCAGAGAAAAGGGCAATCTTTTCAATACTTTTACTTCTACTCCACTACATCGATCTCAGAGGTAAATATTGTACTTTTACTCCACTACAATTTTTTGAATACTTGAGTTACTAGTTACTTTGCAGATATAAATGATTACATTATAAAACACACATTAACCACTTTAGCCCTATTTTATACCTAGGCTATTTGAGAATAGCCGATCTACAAGCTCACAACGCGTCGCATCGCGACGCATTGTGAGCTTGTAGATCTGCTATTTTCAAACATTTAGTACTTTTACTTTTGGTACTTTAAGTACATTCTGATACCAATACTTGTACTTTTACTCAAGTAAATTTGTAATTCCGGACATTTACTTGTAACAGAGTACTTCTACATTGCAGTATCGATACTTTTACTTAAGTAAAACATTTGAGTACTTTTCCCA
Source organism: Gymnoscopelus microlampas (assembly GCF_963454915.1). Classification (NCBI taxonomy): domain Eukaryota; kingdom Metazoa; phylum Chordata; class Actinopteri; order Myctophiformes; family Myctophidae; genus Gymnoscopelus; species Gymnoscopelus microlampas. The sequence goes on along the minus strand of NC_139943.1, from coordinate 6,665,384 downwards.
CCACTGTAGGTTATTAGCGAAGAGTGCCATCTAGCGTCTTAACACTGAAAACACGTGTCAAACACGCCATTGCCTGTCTCTTCCAGGGAGTTCGCCAAGACCATCAAGCGCCCGTTCACGGTGCGCTACAACCCGTACACGCAGAGCGTGGACGTGCTGAAGGACACGCCCAGCATCAACAGCGTGGTGGAGGAGCTCCGGCACGAGCTGGACATCGTGGGGGACGCGCTCAGTCGCCTCAACAAGCAGCTGGGAGTCTAGACTGGTTTTAACCGGTTTAAAACTGCTTTGAACTGGTCTCATCGCCAGTTTAAACTGGTTTTAACTCGTTTGAACTGGTCTCTTCCCAGTTTAAACTGATTATAACTCGTTGGTTTTAACTCGTTTGAACTGGACTCATCCCAGTTTAACCTGGTTTTAACTGGTCTCATCCCAGTTTAAACCGGTTTTAACTTGTTTTAACTGGTCTCTTCCCAGTTTAAACTGATTTTAACTTGTTGGTTTTAACTCGTTTGAACTGGTCTCATCCCAGTTTAAACTGGTTTTAACTGGTCTCATCATCCCAGTTTAACCTGGTTTTAACTGGTCTCATCCCAGTTTAAACTGGTTTTAACTGGTCTCATCATCCCAGTTTAACCCATTAAATCCGGGAACACGTCTGTGTTATTTTAGATTTGAGCTATAACCATTATTTAATACTTTGGTTATTCAAAAAATAGCAGATCTACAAGCTCACAGCTACGGGCTTGTAGATCTGCTATTTTAGAAAAACCTTTGTGCTAATCTTCGAATACAAATATTTGTAGAAACAAAAAGTTTCACTCAAACCTTTGCTTCTGGGGGGGGGGGGGGGGGTCCCTGGGGGGGGGGGGGGGTCCCTGGAATACAATATTTTACAAATGTTCGCTTTAAAAAAATATATATTCAAAGATTTGCAAATTTTGTCCTAAATGAAATACAAATAATCAGTGGTGGAAAAAGTACTCAAATTCTTTACTTAAGTAAAAGTACCAATACTGCAATATAAAAATACTCTGTTACAAGTAAAAGTCCAAGATTTAAAATATACTTGAGTAAAAGTACAAAAGTATTGGTATCAAAATGTACTTAAAGTACCAAAAGTAAAAGTACTAGATATTTGAAAATAGCAGATCTACAAGCTCACAACGCGTCGCGATGCGACGCGTTGTGAGCTTGTAGATCTGCTATTTTCAAACAGCCTAGGTATAAAATAGGGCTAAAGTGGTTAATGTATGTTTTATAATGTAATAATTTATATCTGAAAAGTAATTAGTAACTAAAGTTTTCAAATAATTGTAGCGGAGTAAAAGTACAATATTTGCCTCTGAGATGTAGTGGAGTAGAAGTAAAAGTATTGGAAATTGGAAATACTCAAGTAAAGTACAAATACCTCAAAATTGTACTTAAGTACAGTACTTAAGTAAATGTACTTAGTTACTTTCCACCACTGCAAATAATCAATGCATATATAGCTTGCAGCTTATCGGAAATGGACATTCTAAAATGAAATGACGAACAGGCGACAGCTTCCGTTCTCGGATTTCGGAAGGTGTAGTTCCAGATTCTATAATAGCATTCCCAGTTGTCTGGCTTACGCGAGACTGTCGTCCACGCCGCCGCCATTCCATCCACATCCCCAAGCTCTCTGCTACAGATATATACTGTCTGCTCGTACAGAGTGAACGTTGTCCGTACGATGAACGTGCGTCGCTTACAGCGACATGCTTTGTTGTTCCAATTGTATGTCATATAAACATGTACACAGGGTTCCTTTTGTTAACAAAAAATAACTTGACACATTAAGACCAGAGGCGATTCTTAAAAAATATCTAAATCCTAACAGTTTTTTGAAAAAAATAAAATAAATAAATGTTTTCAAGATTTTTCAAAAATAGCAGCTCTACAAGCTCATAGCGCGGCACTCGGTGCCGCGCTATGAGCTTGTATATCTGCTATTTTTGAATAGCCAAAGAAATCTAAAGTGACACAGATAAAGCTAAGCCCTATATTCTTTGTCATACAACAAATAGCAAAAGTAGCCGATCTACAAGCTCGTTTGAGCTCGTTTGAGCTTGTAGAGCTGCTATTTCTTTTGCTATTTCAATTTTTTCGGGGGGAAAAAAGAGAGATTTTGAGAACATTTGATAACAAATAGAACCCTGTTTGTACAATTTGCTGGAAAAAAAGGTGGGAATATTTAGCCATTGGTTTTAGGAAGCTGGACGTTCACAGCTGCTTTACCCCAGAGAAACTGCTTTGAGATACTATATCTCAAAGCATATAGATGTGTAATATTATCAGACAACACACAGTAATAATATCAGACAGCATACAGTAACAATCACACAGCATACAATAATAATATCAGACAGCATATAAGAATAGCAGACAGCCTACCAGAGGTGGAAAGTAACTAAGTACATTTACTTAAGTACTGTACTTAAGTACAATTTTTAGGTATTTGTACTTTACTTGAATTTCCAATTTCCAATACTTACTTACTTTTACTCCACTACATCTCAGAGGCAAATATTGTACTTTTACTCCACTACAATTAATTGAAAACTTTAGTTACTAGTTACTTTTCAGATATAAATTATGATATTATGAAACATACATTAACCACTTTAGCCCTATTTTACACATAGGCTATTTGAAAATAGCAGATCTACAAGCTCACAACGCGTCGCAATGCGACGCGTTGTGAGCTTGTAGATCGGCTATTTTCAAATATTTAGCACTTTTACTTTTGGTACTTTAAGTACATTTTAATGCCAATACTTTTGTAATTTTACTCAAGTACATTTTTTACTTGTAAGGGCGCGCTCCCACCGCACTTTTATTTTACCTCTGGGGCAGAGTCTGCCAATGCTTTGTCAATGCAAATGCGTGGATTCTTGGAAAAAATCTGCAAGACCAGGAATCCTCGCATTTGCATTGACAAAGCATTGGCAGATTCTGCCCCAGAGGTAAAATAAAAGTGCGGTGGGAGCGCGCCCTAACAGAGTATTTCTATATTGCAGTATTGGTACTTTTACTTAAGTAAAGAATTGGAGTACTTTTTCCACCACTGCAGCCTACAGTAATACTATCAGACAGCATATAAGAATAACAGACAGCATATAGTAAGTGTGTTCATTCACGGTTTTAAAACCTAAATGTCTCATATTCTGAGGTACTTGTGTGTTTCAATCATTGTCATTCTTAGCTACCATTATTATATTATGCTTCCTGTTATTTATTTATTTTTCTTGATATCATGTATGAAATGTCATTTGTCTGTGTGCTCTTCTGGTGTGTATATCATTTTGTGCATTATTACTGGGAATTTAATGAAGATTTATAATGTTATTGTAAGAATGTCTGATTTTGAGTTTTCCAATGATGTTCAAAAAAATATCTCCGATTGAGATTAAAAATAATTTGTCATCCTGAAAACACAGCAAAACATTATTTTTCTACTGTAAAGAAAGCTAGACGACCTGTAGCCAAATGTATCATGAAATAAAATGTGTTTTGTGTCCTCATGATGTTTCTCATAATTTGGTTAATGAATGTGTCTCTGCCATTATGGAACACTTAAGTTTTACTTAAGTAAAAGTATAAATACTGCAATGTAGAAGTACTCTGTTACGAGTAAAAGTCCGGAATTCAAAATGTACTTGAGTAAAAGTATGAAAGTATTGGCATCAAAATGTGCTTAAAGTACCAAAAGTAAAAGTACTCATTACGCAGAATGTCCCATTTCAAGTTTTCAAATCTTTTGAAAATAGCAGATCTACAAGCTCACAATGTGTCGCATCGCAACGCATTGTGAGCTTGTAGATCTGCTTATTGTAAGCTACTTTGGGCTTGTTTTTCTGTAAAGTGTCTTGTAAATATCGGTTGTTGGGGGTTGCGTTTTTTTTGGTCTTGTTTCTATAAAGTATAGTTGCTTATTTGGGGCTTGCTTCCAAATGTTTTAATTATCATTTAAACCAGTGGTTGATGTCATGGACCCCCAAATTAATGTGTTTGTCCCTAACCCCCGTCTCAAAATGTTTTGTGCCACGGAGCCCTGTACCAGATTTATCATTAGCATTTCTAATATAGCCTATTATATTGCTACCTTTTCTTAAGGAAGTACTTACAGTAAGTACTTCTTTCACCACTGTGTACAGGGCAGCAGGTACTTAGTGTACATCCAGTAGTAGTACATAATGTACTGTACATTATTATCAACTGGAATGGCAACTACATACACATTGATTACTGCATGTTTTTGTGAGGGTATTAACTACCCTATGAGACACGGGGAGAACATGCAAACTCCACACAGAGTAGGCCCTTTTCGCCAACCCTCTTTAGATTTCTTTGGCTATTCAAAAATAGCAGATATACAAGCTCATAGCGCGGCACTCGGTGCCGCGCTATGAGCTTGTAGATGCTCTCTTTGTCTTAAAGGGTTAAGTACAGTACTCTAGTAAATGTACTTAGTTACTGTCCTCCACTACTCGTGTTTGCAGCATTTAACCTCCGACTGTAGCCTACCAGACCCGTAAGGGGTCCGGCACACCGGTTGATTTATTGTATGTAAACGAGATGAGGCTTCGTGTCATTGTGAGTCATAATAAAGAGTTCTTATTTGACCAGGATGACGTCCTCCCTGAACCAACAACCCTCTGATCCGGGCTATAGAAACAAGACAGGACAGAGTTACGTAGTGCTGCTTTAACTGTACTGTTTAACTTTCACAATACCGACTGAGTTCATTGAGTTGTATATTGTTTTATATACTGTTTTCTGTTATTGTGGGGAAGGCTTTGGTGAGCTTGTCGATCTGCTATTTCCAGCGATTGCTGGGGTGAAGTGGTTAAAAAAATGTTTAGCTCACATTTGTAGATCGGCTTTTTTTCATAGTTTTGGGTCCCGGAGAGAATTTTTCTTTTGGGTCTCAAGCTAAACAGTTTGGGAACCTCTGATCTAGAACTGTGGCTCTCAAACGTTCTAATTTCATGGACCCAGTAGTTTAGTATGCATGAGGAGATAGATAGATAGTAGGTAAGGAAGGTTTTAACAGCTTCATTTGTAATGAAACTAAGCAAACTACTTCACAAACGTCAACACCAGAGGGAGCTCCACAAAATATGTTAAACCCAGATTTGGCTCTAACAAGGGGTTAAATTCCGGATTTTCTTCCTAATAAGAAGAGCAAAATCAACAGGAAGTTAACATTTTTATTAAAACAACAGACAGTACTGGGATTGGTGACGTTCTTTATTGTCGGAATCAGCTTTGTTTGTGTTCGTTTATGTGCTAAAAGAGTTCCAGTTCTCTTTTTTTGTAAAACGTTTTTATACTGTTTTTCAGTAAACTAAAATGACGTTTCAATTCCAGTTTTCGTTATTTCGTTTTAGTCAACAACCTTACTGGAGAACCATCCGAGCTTTTAACTCTTTGCGTTTATCACCACAAGGACCCGAGGGAGTGCGGTGCCCGGTGTGAAGTCGGTCAGATCAGCGGTTGTCCAGAACCGCCGATCTGACCGATATACCCATATATAGGCATATGGAGCTCTGGTTGTCCAGAACCTTTTGCCATAACTCTTGACCTGCTTGTCATACAGACAACAGCTGAGTCGCCTCACTGGACTCGGTTCAGAGTCCTTGTCCTCCATTGCTGTGATTGACAGGAGAGATAATCAGAGGAGCAGAGTTTGAACCATTACGGTTTGAACATGGATTGAAGTATGGACAGAGTTTCTCAGTGAAGGTGCAGCCAGTGAAAGAGTAGAGATGAACTCTGGTCTCCACATCATAAAAGGAGACCAGACCCTCCTCATAATCCACAAACACTCCCACTTTCTGGACCTCCTCTCTTACAGGGAGGAGGACAGCAGGGTCAGCAAGAGCCTTGTACTCATTTCCGTTCCTCAACCATATAGTCCAGCAACCATCTTTGGGTGTCAGATAGATTCCCTTCCTGTTGATGGACTCTCTGGCCACTCCTATTGTCCAGTCAGTCTTCCCTCCAACCTGAACCTCATAGTATAACCTTCCTGAGGAGAATCCTTGTTTTCCTAAGACACAGTGACATGTAGAGAATCTCTCTTTGTTGTCAGGGAGATTCTTCCTAACATTTCCATGACTCACTTGCTTTCCATCCTCAGACAGGATGAGTGCACAGTGAGCTGTATCAGGGTCCAGAGTTACATCCACTACATATTGCTGGATCCTCCTCAGATCAACACCACACGGCTTCTTCATTTCTTCACTGAGTGTCTTCTCCAGCTGAGCAACAGCTGTCCACACAGTCCCCACATATGAAGACAGATGGACATTAACCTTTGTCCAGTCCTTGATGGGTGGAGGGGTGTTGATGGATGTGAAGTTGTGGAGGAGGTGGAGGTGGTCTTCAGTGTGTGAGAGCTGCTTCAGCTCAGCGCTTCTCCTCTCTAACTGAGTGATTTCATGTTGCAGCTCTTTGATGAAGCCTTCAGCCTGTTTCTCTGTTGTTTTTTTCTTCTCTTCAATCACATCAATGAGCTCAGCCTGGCTTCTCTGAATACAGCTGATCAGAGCAGTGAAGACCTTCACACTGTCCTCTATCTCTGTGTCTGCATCCCTCTGGCTGAGCTCTACTGAGTGTTTGACCTCCTGAATCCTCACTTGTCTGTCCTGGATCATCTGCTGGATCTCAGCCTCTGTCTTTCTGTCATAATCGTCTTTCAATTTCTGACTCCTGAACTGTTGAACCATCTCAGAAATAAAAATATTGACAGATACTTCTGGTCTCTTATCGAAGGTCCTGTTACATAGTGGACACTGACACACATCGCTAGTGTACCAGTAATGTGTGATACAGGTTCTGCAGTAGGTGTGTCCACATGGAGTACTGATTGGATCGGTGAACAGATCCAGACAGATAGAACACAGGAACTGCTGTTCAGAATGGAGAACGCTGGCAAACGCCATCTCTACACACTGAGGATAACTATGAACAAAACCTCCACTGTGTAGAACCAGCTTTTAAATAGAGCTCCTCAAATCTCGACATCAAATATGACCTCAGTTTTGCCCAAATATGGAGTTCCACGTGGCAACAGACCGGTCTCCAAGTACTCTGATTGGAAATATCAGGTAACCGTGGCAACTTGATATCAACAGACAGGGAATGGGACGCCGTGCGCTGCAATTAAGATAACTAGAGGTTTGGGCCGCTTCGCGGCCCTCACATCTGGGCCTGATCAGCTACATCACAGCTACGTTGCACCAGTGATCCAACTGATATGGCCATATATGGAGATGCGCAGTAGGGTGGGGTCCTAGCGACCAAGAACAAAGTTGCTGCGGCCAAAGATAAAGTTGCTGCTGCCAAAAAGAAGGAAAGCCGCTGTGGCTAAAATGTTAAAATGTAGTTTTATATGAACTGTACAATATGTAAGTAGCATTGAAGGCGGGGGAAAGAAGCCTAAGTATTAGCCAGAGCACTGATCAACAGTCTGTGGCAAGTTTTTGGGCAAGTGGAGTGATCGCGTGCTGACCAACCCCGGACGTACTTTTGGAGGTCATTTCAATTATAGTAGTATATAAGATAAGATAATATATAAGATAAGATATCAATTGTAAGTGATATTATCTTCATCAGTGTTTCCAAAACGTTTTCATGTCAAGGACCCCCCAATTAACATGTATATTTGGCCGCGGACCCCCATCTGAAAACATTTTGTCCCACGGAACCACATCATTTGTCATATTTAAAAAATATTCCACATTCTTAAAACAAATCACACCCTGTGTGAAGGTAGCGGCGCCTTTGATACATTTTGTCATCGATATGTGTTTATAATGTGTTTATAGCCACGTGTCATGTGAAGCTTGACCAATCACTTTGTTGACGCACCTGACCAATCAGAAAGTTGACGGACCTGACCAATCAGAACGTTGACGGACCTGACCAATCAGAACGTTGACGGACCTGACCAATCAGAACGTTGACGGACACGGACAAAGTCAGGTATAGAGCAGGATCCGCTCTATACCTAAAGGTATAGAGCGGCTAGCTAAAAATCACACCCTGTGTGAAGTGAGTGGTGCCTTTGATGAGCCCCGTATTGACCCGCGTATTGATGTTGTCATCAATGTTTGTGGACAGACATACATACATACATACGGACACATGGACAAAGTCATGTATAGGAGTGGTTGCCTTCGGCACCACTCAAAAAAAAATCATGATGTTTTTTTTACCAGCTTTATGGTGAGCAAGCTGGTCCATATTCAGTCACTGAACTATGCGACTGGCGGCACGGTTGCCAGATCTGCTTATTATCATTGCCCCGCAAAATTGTATTTGAAAATAGCAGATCTACAAGCTCACAACGCGTCGCATCGCGACGCGTTGTGAGCTTGTAGATCTGCTATTTTCAAATAGCTGATGTATATGTTAAAGTGCTCATGTGGCTCATAGTTGCTTCTTTTGGGCTTGTTTCTCTCACATAATCTGGCAACACTGACAGGGGGGCCAATCAGTGACTGCGTTTCAACTGCTGTCCGTACAACAGTGAAAAGCAGGCCCCTGATTGGCCCGGTTCATTTTCTGATTTCTCATACTCTCTGCCTATGGGCCGAAGTCCAGACTGATACCGTGGAGGAACGTGTGAGTGAATCCACGTTTCCATCAGTCTGGCCAATGCCAGGCTAGATTTTCTCCTCCTTGGCTGTCCTTTCAGCCGGTGAAAATAGCAGATCTACAAGCTCACACTTGCAGATCGGCTATTTTCACTAGTTTTGGGTCCCGGAGAGAATGTTTCCTTTTGGTCTCGAGCTTAACAGTTTGGGAACCTCTGATCTAGAACTGTGCCTTCAAACGTTCTCATTTCATGGACCCAGCAGTTTAGCATGCATGAGGAGATAGATAGATAGATAGATAGATAGATAGATAGATAGATAGATAGATAGATAGTAGGTAAGGAAAGTTTTAACAGCTTTATTTGTATGGAAATGTATTTTCACACAGACAGACCCTCTTCTAGAGCTGGGGACCCCCTGTGGTCCTTGACGTGGTTAATCCAGGGGGTCAGGTGGCAGCTTCTTAACCCCTCAAACACTTTCAACCCCTAGCCTGGGACCAGACGAATCTGCGAGTGCAAAAATAAATTTGCACTCTGCGATTTGGGTCTGCATGGCACCGCTCCAGAGCATTTCCTGCTCCAGAGGACGTGTGTAACCAATCAGGGCCCAGTATTCGAATATGGGAGACTGTAATTGGTAGTTGGTTTGTAGGTCTAACCCAGGGGTCTTCAACAGGGGGTCCCCAGAGACCCCTAGGGGGTCCTCAGAGTTGCTACAGGGGATCCGCCAAATCTTTGTCATATGATTTTTTTTTTACATTAACCACTTGAACCCTAGCATCCCTTTTTCTGAGGAGAACTTTAGCCAAAAATAGCAGATCTACAAGCTCGGCTATTTTTTCCCGGTCTTAATGGGTTAAGTTATACTGAAACGAATTTTAATACTGAGTGTATTTTAATAGACACCATACCAGCAGTGGTGGAAAAAGTACTCACATGTTTTACTTAAGTAAAAGTATCAATACTGCGATGTAGAAGTACTCTGTTACAAGTAAATGTCCGGAATTCAAAATTTGCTTGAGTGAAAGTACAAAAGTATTGGTATAAGAATGTACTTAAAGTACCAAAAGTAAAAGTACTATAACATTTTTGAAAATAGAAGATCTACAAGCTCACAACGTGTCGCGATGCGACGCGTTGTGAACTTGTAGATCGGCTATTTTCAAATAGCCTATGTATGAAGTAGGGCTAAAGTGGTTAATGTATGTTTTATAATAATTTATATCTGCAAAGTAACTCGTAACTAAAGTTTTCAAATAATTGTCGTGGAGTAATAGGTGTCCAATTGGCTCAGTTATTATTTCATAATCATATCATATCATAATCATATCCTCCCTAAACCAACATGTGAGGCCCTGCAGCTGTCTCCCCCTGTGGGAACAATAAAGTTGTGTTTGACTCTGAGGGAGTGGTGCCACAGCTGTACCTCATGTAGTCAAACAGCAGGAAGGACACAGAGCTGTTTATTCATGGAGGCGTTTCATAATATGACACAATAACCAGGATTTAAACATTGCTACAGACCAGACATAATGTCTTCACACCAGAACATACAGTACAGAACGCTGTCGTCTTCTCTTCCACCATAATAAATGTCTGACCTGAAGTCATTAGTACTGACGTCATAGCAGTATACTGGCCTCCAACTCAAGTACCACGATACTGGTACTTTAGACCTGTGGTTTCCCAACCTTTTTCATGCCAAGGACCCCCAAATTGATATACATTTGGCCGCGGACCCCCATCTGAAAATGTTTTGTGCCAGGGACCCCCCCCCCCCCCCCAGAAGCAAAGGTTTGAGTTAGAAATGTTTGCTTTAAAAAATATATATTCAAAGATTTGCAGACATTTTCAAGGTTTTTCAAAAATAGCAGATCTACAAGCTTTGTAGATCTGCTATTTTTGAATAGCCAAAGCTAAAGCGGTTAAATAGATGGTGAAGCTATGATAACTAATTTCGCTGGGGACCCCCTGGTACTCCCTCAAGGACCACTGGTGGTCCCCGGACCACTGGTTGAAAACCACTGCTTTAGACCTGTGGCTCCCAACCTTTTCAGGCCGTGACCCCCCCCCCCCCCCCCCCAACAAAAAAATAATCATGATGTGAACTGTCACTTCACTGTCATCTGGGCCCGAACCACAGGTTGAAAACTACTGTTTTAGGACCAGTTCTCAATGGTTTTTAAAAATATATTTTTAGTTCTTCCCTTTACCCGACTACAGCATTTTGCTTAGAAAGCTGCAAGAGAAAACCATAGCTATATGAAGGCACCATTTACCATCAGTGCCTCCTGAGCAGATTTATTTTAAAGGCTTGATTTTCACGAACCCATTCAATCTGGGAACGCATACTGTGTCGTTTTAGATTTTTTTTGTTTACTATAACCATTGTTTTATACTTTGGGCTTTTCAAAAATAGCAGATCTACAAGCTCATAGCGCGGCTCCGAGTGCGGCACTATGAGCTTGTAGATCTGCATTTTGTTAGAAAAATCGTGAAAATTTGTGCAAATCTTTGAATATATATTATTTTTCAAAGCAAACATTTTGAACTCAAATCCTTGTTTCTGGGGGGATCTACAAATGTCTTCTAAATCCTAACAGTTAAAAAAAAAAAAAAATATATATATATATATATATATATATATATATATATATATATATATATATATATGTTGCTATAGGCCTATATCAGTGGTTCTCAGACTTTTTTCATGGCAAGGACCCCCAACATTATATGTATTTTGTCCACGGACAATGTGTTAATGTCTTCGTCATGATTCATGAATCATATTCATTTCTTCATCTTGATGCAGGATGCAGGCTGTTAATGATCAACCTGTCATTCACACCTCAAACAGCTGGTAGATGCACCATGATGATGATGTCAGAGGCCTGTCAGTCAGCTGTCGTTTTGGCACACACACACACACGCACACACACACACGCACACACACACACACACACACACACACACACACACACACACACATTGTGTGTGTCAATTAAGATAAGAAGACTGGAGCAGAGCGTCAGAGGAGGAGGGGGGCGGGACTTCCTGTAAGGTGGTCCAGTATAAGAGGCGGCGATTGGCCGTGGAGTGGCACAGCTGACAGGCACACAGGCAGACAGACAGCAGTCATGGAGTCATGGATCTGCTGGGTCCTAGTGGCCGCCTCTCTCACCTGGAGCACCACCGTAGTACAAGCCAGACAAGGTAAGATCCACTGTTACTCACATAGTGTTAGTTTTAAAAAGGTTATTTCTACTTTAAAACACTTCTGGGGCATGTGGTGAACAAAGTATATATATATATCTTTGTGTCTCCTATCGGAACCGCAGCTATTACAGTGCCACACTTATGTTGGGTATTTCATAGCTTAGTAGGCTATTTATCACAGACCATACGTTATCCCAGGGGTGGTAACTTTGATGATGGAGAGGGCCACTATATTCCCACACTCACTCCAGAGGGCCACATTTCATATACTGTCGGGCAGACACGTCTTATCTCCGTATTTTAACTTTTTTCTTAAATGAATGCCATACTTCGACCATTCTATGAAGAAATATGAAAATCGGCAAAAATAGCCGATCTACAAGCTCAAAACGCGTCGCGGTGCGACATGTTTTGAGCTTATTGTAGATCGGCTATTTTTGCTACTTTTGAATTGGAATCCAGATTTCTTTAGTGCTATTTTTTAATTGGAATCCTGAAAAGTAACGTTTTTATTTAATTTCAAATGCATTTAGTTATACTTATGTTAACTTTTTGGACTTTTTGGAAAAGACAATAGAATTTTTATCCTAGTCATTAAGCTACTATAATATAGACTGAAGTAATTAAAGCGGGTCATGTTTGCATGTTAGGAATTGTAACAGCTGAAATCAATAATATATCAGTATTGTGATATTAACCTGCGGGACGCATGAAGTGAAGGTGGGGGCCGCATGTGGCCCCCGGGCAGCCAATTGCCCATGTAGGCGTTATCCCAATAACTTTCTATTTGTGGACAATTTCACTAAATATTATGTTCATGGTCATCATGCATCCACACACTCTCATAACCTCAATGGTTGTTGTGCCGACAACGCTCTAAACGTAGACAGTTTTAAAAGTTGCTTGATTCAATATTTTGATATTTGATATTGATAATAATAACCTGTTTTAATTTACAATTCCACGTTAGACTCATTGAAAACACAAGTCCCTGCTTCCGGTGACTGATTTGTCCTTTATTATATTATAGGGTTCAAGTGGTAAAACCGGTCGCTTGTTTTGGGCTTGTTTTCGTGGGCCTGGCTGCCTGTTTCTTTTGGCAAAATCTGGCATAACTGAGAACTTTCCATCTCTTCAGACTCAACCCCCGGCCCGTAGCGTCTTTCTTTTTACTTTTGACACCTTTTTTTTTGTCGTTATGCCAATTGATGCCTCCCCACACACATTTCTGTGTTGTCACTTAGATAGCATGTTATTTAATTTGATATCTGGCGGTAACCTTTGGAAATTCTCGTATTATTCACCCCAAAACTACAAATGGCCTATATTTGTAGTCTACTATTCTTATGGTTTTCACACAACAACAACAAGTTTCTGTCCTGGTTTTGTTGGCCTGCAGCTCAGAACCATGTGAGCAGCATCTGCAGCGCGTGGGGCAGGCAGCACTACAAGACGTTTGACGGCTCAGTGTTCCAGTTCCCCGGTCAGTGCGAGTACAACCTGGTGTCCGACTGCCACGACACCTACCAGCGCTTCTCCCTCCACGTCAGGAGGGGGCGCTCCAGAGTCCTCTACCTCCTGGGAGCCGTCAACGACGTCACCTTCCACATGTCCAACGACACCGTCACTGTCAACGGAGAGCCGTAAGTTAAGCGCTATTATTTTAATTGTAATTTTAATTTTATTTGAACCCATATATATGTTTTGGTAATTTTGTATTTTTTGTTAAAAAGGTTAAAGTGCTATATTCTGATCGTATTGCTACAGAGTGTTTGATCACGGGGTCTCTCCAGCTCTTTAGTAAACATAATATAGTACATTTAAGCCAATCAGGGGAGAGCACTGAAAATGCATTTTATGTTTAATAAAGAGCTGGAGAGACATGGGAGACTCCTTTTACCAGGGATGTGCACAGATAGACTCTAGGTGGTGCTAGAGCACCTGCCCTTTGCCCTCTTGACCAGAAGTGCCTTTTTGAACAAAAACAGCAGGGGTCTTCAACAGGGGGTCCGGGACCCCTAGGGGGTCCTCAGAGTTACTACAGGGGGTCCGCCAAATCTTTATGTGATATGATTTTTTTTTTTACCATAACCACTCGAAACCTAGCATCCCTTTTCTGAGGAGAAATTTAGCCAAAAATAGCCGATCTACAAGCCCACAACGCTTGTAGATCGGCTATTTTTGGCAAAGAGGTATAGGTGTAGAGGGAAAAAAGAGCAGACCAAGTAAACAAAAAAAAGTATAATTTACTTGAGCACCTGCCCCTCAAAATGTCTGTGCACGCCACTGCCTTTTACTGAACAAACACTCTATGGCAATGAGTACTATCACAATATAGTGCTATTTGACACTTATTTTAACAAATTAAATCACTTACCCTACCTTTAAGTCAAAAATATGAGTACCTTTTCCACCACTGGTTGCTATAAACTATAGCAATGATACACGCTCTGTGCTCTGTGCATGCTATCTATATGTTTTTCCTTGGCCTCTAGGGAGTGTGCGTGCAAATAGGTTTCACACTGATCTTTGCGATTATAGGTAAAAATGCAAATCAGCCTGTTATAGCGCCACCATGAGCCTGATTTGAAAAGATGAGGGTGGCATTTCTCAAATATGTGTTGTTTCCTCCTAGCATTGACTTGCCGTACTATGATGGAGGAATCCAACTGGAGAGAAACGCCGTTTACACCAAACTACAGGCCAGAGCTGGAATCACCATCATGTGGAACGGAGATGATGCGGTCATGGTACAGTACAACATACTCTACAATGACATAAAAATACAATAATTTACATTAATATGATATTTTACTTTTTTTCTATGGATTTCTCATTCCTAAGCCAATCATTTGATGACCGGCAGCGGTTCCGGTAGGAGACACAAAGAGTCTCCTTTGTGTCTCCTACCGGAACCGCTGCCTACCGGTCCGCTGGTCATCAAATTATTGTCTTAGGAATGAGACAAAAAAAAAAAAAATCAAGTCTCCATGGGATGACTAATCCATAGGAAAAAAAGTCATTTTGGGGGTGAACTATCCCTTTAATGTATCTATGCTGTACTTCTAGGTGGAGCTTGATCCAGAGTTTGCTAATCGTACCTGTGGTCTGTGTGGAGACTTCAACGGTGTGGTCGACAACGAGTTCATCCATAAAGGTCTGTGTGTGTGTGTGTGTGTGTGTGTGTGTGTGTGTGTGTGTGTGTGTGTGTGTGTGTGTGTGTGTGTGTGTGTGTGTGTGTGTGTGTGTGTGTGTGTGTGTGTGTGTGTGTGTGTGCGTGCGTGCGTGCGTGCGTGCGTGCGTGCGTGCGTGCGTGCGTGCGTGCGTGCGTGCGTGCGTTGCGTGGACATTCATTTATTGTATGGAAACACATAAACCCATTAAAACCCATCTGTTTCATCTTTAGATTTCATAGCGTGGCACTGAGTGCTGGCTATGAGCTTGTAGATCTGCTATTTTTGGAAAAAAAAAGAATGTGTGCAAATCTTTGAATATATATATATTTTTAAAGCTAACATTTTTTAACTCAAATCTGTGCTTCTGGGGGTCCCTGGAACAACATATTTTGAGATAGGGGTCTGTGGCTAAATACATATAATTTTGGGGGTCCTCGACATGAAAAAGTTTGGGAACCACTGATATAGCAACATACGTGTTTTCAAAAAACGGTTAGGATTTAGAAGACATTTGTAGAATCATGAGCTTTTATATCTGCTATTTTTTTAACAGCCAAAGAAATGTAAAAATGACACAGATGCGTTCCCGGTTTTAATGGATAAAGCACGTTAAGGTTTGGTTTATAATACTAATTTACATATTCATATCTCAGATCGCAGGATTCCTCCGGTAGAGTTCGGTAACAGACAGAGGGTCCATCGTGCGGAGGATGAGTGTGAAGACCCTTACGAAGAGGAAGATGAAACGGACGATGCTGAGACCCTCGCGGACCCCTGCCAGGAGTTTGTAAGCATTCACTTCAACCACCACGGACCCCCGTTTGTAGTGGAGGGGGGGGGGGGGGGTCCAAAACCTATACATTCTGTCTGTGACCGTTCTCTGACTAAGATGTTTTGATGATTGATTGATTTGACTTCCTATGGACCTTTTATAAAATATTCCACTCCCAGGTCCCTCCCAAACATCTCAGCATGTTTATGAGGCTTTAGGTTTCATGACATTCAGTTTTACAACACATTAAAAGTCTTTGTCATGGTCCTTCAAACGTGTATAAAAGTTTTAACTGAAAATTCCACTCCAGTGAGCCATCGCAGATTACTTTTCAGCCTAATTATTCAGAAAACCCCAGACCACAGAAAATCCACTGAATGTTCAAAGTTCATTTTTTTTTGGTGTAATTGAGGTCATAAAACCCCCAAAAAACATAAAATAAAAAAAGTCAAAATGAATGTCATAGAATCTTTAAGGCAGCTCTCCACCTCACCGATTTTGGGCCGACTTGGCGTTGCAAAGCGCTGGAAAGCGTCTCTTGCCGACAACCTGTCGTCGCTAGCACTGTGTCGTCGGTCGGGACTCGCAGATTACCGTGGATGACAAACCGAGCAGGTTCGGTCGCTGGGCCGACTGGTAGAGCTGTCGATAGCCGTGGGGTAGTGAAGAGGGGGGAGAGAGAGGGGGTAAAAGGTTTGGTCCGAGCTGGCTCCGGTGTTGCCAGATTATGTGAGTGAAACAAGCGACCAGGTCGATGAACACAAGCGCAAAAGAAGCGACCAGTTTCACCACTTGAGCCTTGTTACATCAGCTATTTTCAAAAAGTAATCTTGAAAGCAAGCCCAAATAAGCAACTATACTTCAGAAACAAGCCCAAACACTCTATCCCTCTCTCTCTCCCTCTCTCTCTCCACCCCCCCCCCCCTCTCTCTCTCTCTCCCTCTCTCTCTCTCTCTCTCTCTCTCAGAGAGGCGTGTGTGAGCGCCTGTGGTCCTCAGAGTCGTGGAGGTCTTGCAGATCTGTGCTGAGCGCGGAGCCCTACATCCAGACGTGCGTGCAGGACATGTGCGCGTGCGAGGAGGAGGAGAAAAACAGCAACAGCACCGCCCAGGGGCAGGGCTGTGTATGCCACACCCTGGGGGAGTATTCACGCCAGTGCTCCCATGCAGGAGGTCAGCCTGCAGACTGGAGGAGGCCAGGCTTCTGTGGTGAGTTATACTCGGTGGTGCAAAGTAACTAAGCACATTTACTCAAGCACTGTACTTAAGTACAATTCTGAGGTATGTTTACTTTACTGGGGTATTTCCAATTTCAGTACTTTTACTTCTACTCCACTAGGCCTACACCTCAGAGGCAAATATTGTACTTTTACTCCACTACAATTATTTGAAAACTTTAGTTACTAGTTACTTTGCTGATATAAATGATTATATTATAAAACATACAGTAACCACTTTAGCCCCATTTTATACCTATAGGCTATTTGAAAATAGCCGATCTACAAGCTCACAACGCGTCGCGATGCGACGCGTTGTGAGCATGTAGATCTGCTTTTTTTCAAATATTTTGGTACTTTTACTTTTGGTAGCCTACTTTAAGTATTGATGCCAATACTTTTGTACTTTTACTTTAGAATTTTTAGAATTTTAGAAAAAAATCCAGACTTTTATTTGTAACAGAGTATTTCTCCATTGCAGTATTGATACTTTTACTTAAGTAAAAAAAAATGCAGTACTTTTCCCACCACTGGTTCTTACCATTAAAAAAAAAAAAAAAAAACATATACTTTCCTCTTAATTCATATTTCCCTCAATTGAAACAAACCCTGGATACGGTTTGGTAACTGTTTTTGAGTGGTGTCAACCACTCCTTCAAGTGACTGTGTGGGTCTGTATGTATATGAGCACAGCAACAACAGCTGCAGCTGATTGCAACACAAAGATGCAACCAGTTACACTAATTAAACACAAATAGGAGACAGTGCAACACATCAGAGGCATCACTCACTTCACACTGGGTGTAATATTTTGCTCTGTACCAGTGGCGTGCACAGACATTTCGAGGGGCAGGTGCTCAAGTAAATTATACTTTTTTTTGTTTACTTGGTCTGCTCTTTACCAAAAATAGCCGATCTACAAGCCCACAACGCCTCGCAGCGCGAGGCGTTGTGGGCTTGTAGATCTGCTATTTTTGGCTTCCTCAGAAAAGGGATGCTAGGTTTCGAGTGGTTATGGTAAAAAGAAAACCCTAGGGGTCCCGGACCCCCTGTTGAAGACCCCTGCTGTAAACTGAAAAAAAAAAAAAAAAAAAAAAAAATTCCCCCTTTTTTTCAAAAGGGCACTTCTGGTCAAGAGGGCAAAGGGCAGGTGCTCTAGCACCACCTAGAGTCTATCTGTGCACGTCCCTGCTCTGTACATAGTTTTGAACTCAACCAGGTCCTGACATTTCAGTGTATTCAATACAATAAAGAGTGGTTTGGTTCCCTGTAATCAGGTTTATATTATTGCTTCTCTAAATGTTATGTTGTGTGTGTGTGTTTCTACAGCCAGACAGTGTCCGTTCAACATGCTGTACCAGGAGAGCGGCTCGCCGTGCGTGGACACGTGCACGCACTCAGACACCAGCTCACTGTGTGAGGAGCACAAGATGGACGGCTGCTTCTGTCCTGCAGGTTAGAACCATAGAGTTATGGTTAAAGAACACACACACGCACACGCACACGCACGCACGCACGCACGCACGCACGCACGCACGCGCGCACGCGCGCACGCACACACACACACACACACACACTCCTTCGGTACTCTATTGCCATTGGGACAGTGTTTTCTAATGTGTGTATTTAATCTATGGGGACAGTGTTTTTAATATATTGTATATTAAACTACAGGGACAGTGTTTATAATATATTGTATATTAATCTATAGGGACAGTATTTATGATATTAATATTAATATTACTCTCTAGGGACGGTGCTGGATGACATCTCTCACACTGGCTGCATCCCTCAGTCTGAATGTCAATGTAAACACGACAAAATCTACAACCCTGGTCAGGTGTTCCAAACGGACAGAGAACAATGGTATGTTTCATCATCATACAAATAACCATATTAAATCATGTATGTTGGGAGTGACGCGTTTGTTTAAAGAGATTCTGGGATCATTTGTCTTGTCTCATAATAATATATGTTTTATATATTTCAGTACATGTACTGAGGGAAGATAGTAATCTAATATATGTTTTATATATTTCAGTACATGTACTGAGGGCATATAGTAATATAATATATGTTTTATATAGTTCAGTACATGTACTGAGGGCATATAGTAATATAATATATGTTTTATATATTTCAGTACATGTACTGAGGGCAGATGGTAATATAATATATGTTTTATATATTTCAGTACATGTACTGAGGGCATATAGTAATATAATATATGTTTTATATATTTCAGTACATGTACTGAGGGCAGATGGTAATATAATATATGTTTTATATATTTCAGTACATGTACTGAGGGCATATAGTAATATAATATATGTTTTATATATTTCAGTACATGTACTGAGGACATATAGTAATATAATATATGTTTTATATATTTCAGTACATGTTCTGAGGGCAGATGGTCGTGTAAGAGCCTTCCCAGTCCGTCTACATGCTCTATTGAGGAGGGTTCACATTTCACCACCTTCGATGGGAAGACCTTCACCTTCCATGGAGACTGTTACTACACCATGGCCAGGGTGGACCCCAAGGTAAAATATATACCATTACTGTTAGAGAGGAGAGCAAGGTAAAATATATACCATTACTGTTAGAGTGGAGAGCAAGGTAAAATATATACCATTACTGTTAGAGAGGAGAGCAAGGTAAAATACATACCATTACTGTTAGAGAGGAGAGCAAGGTAAAATACATACCATTACTGTTAGAGAGGAGAGCAAGGTAAAATATATACCATTACTGTTAAAGTGGAGAGCAAGGTAAAATATATACCATTACTGTTAGAGAGGAGAGCAAGGTAAAATACATACCATTACTGTTAGAGAGGAGAGCAAGGTAAAATATATACCATTACTGTTAGAGAGGAGAGCAAGGTAAAATACATACCATTACTGTTAGAGAGGAGAGCAAGGTAAAATATATACCATTACTGTTAGAGAGGAGAGCAAGGTAAAATATATATTATTACTGTTAGAGTGGAGAGCAATGTAATATAATGTAAATCTTATGTTGTGTATTGCAGGACTCTACGGGGCCCAGGTTCACCGTTCTGGTCCAGTTGGTTCCATGTGTGAACTCAGAGTTCGACACGTGTGTGAAGGCTGTCAGCGTCCTGCTGAACAACGACAGAAACAATGTAAAGCGTCCGTCTTTCATCAGTAAAGACATTATGTCATCTTTCAACTATAGACATTATGTCATCTTTCAACTATAGACATTATTTCATATTTCATCTATAGACATTATTTCATCTTCATCTGTAAAGACATTATTTCATCTTCATCTGTAAAGACATTATTTCAGTATAATCATCAGACATGTGATAAACGTACTGTGATTGCAGGTGTTGACGTTTAAAGCTGACGGCAGTGTGAAACACAACACGCAGAGCATCAAACTGCCGTACCACACAGGTAGGATATTATTATGAATGTATTGTTAAACTGTAAACAGTATTGTATTACCTACATCTCTCATTTGTTGTCATTTAACCACAAACATCCACATTCTGGCCAGCATGTCATAATAGGCCAACATTACAGTATGTGAAAACATTTTGGTCGAAACCGCAGATCTACAAGCTCACGAAGGGTCGTGCGACATGCCAACATTGTCGACAGGCTATTTTCTGTGAAGACATTTTTGGTGTAAGGGAAAGAAGGAGAGTCAAATACAGAGCCCTGGGGGTTAAAGGGTTAAAGTTGTGAAGACCAAAAACACTTAAAGCTGCACTACAGTATATATGTAACTTTCCTGTTCTAACCTGGATTTGAACCTGTCTCCTGTGCAAGTGCTAAAATTGTGACAAAATTACATTAAATTCATAAAGAACAGTTACATGGTGCCACTTTAACCCATTGAGACCTGAAGCCGATTCTACATGTCTCCTAAATCCCAACAGTTTTCTGAAAAACGTATGTTTCTATATCAGAGGTGCTCAAACTTTTTCATGTCAAGGACCCCCAAAATTATATGTATTTGGCCGCGGACCCCCATCAAAATACCCCCAGAAGCAAAGATTTGAGTTAAAAATGTTTGCTTTAAAAATATATATATTCAAAGATTTGCACACATTTTCCACGAATTTAAAAAAATAGCAGATCTACAAGCTGACACAGTTCCAAAATGACACAGTTCCAGGTCCTGGGTTAATTATGGTGTATATTATAATTCATATGTATCTTTGTTTGTAGGGGACGTCAACGTGTTCCAGCCGTCCTCCTTCCACATCTTGCTCCAGACCAGTTTCGGGTTGCAGGTGCAGGTGCAGCATGTCCCTGTACTGCAGGTCTATCTGACCCTGGATCAGTCCTACAAGACCAAGGCCACTGGTGAGGATTACGTGTGTGTGTGTGTGTGTGTGTGTGTGTGTGTGTGTGTGTGTGTGTGTGTGTGTGTGTGTGTGTGTGTGTGTGTGTGTGTGTGTGTGTGACTACAACATGGCGCTGGGTGATGACATAACAGTGTGGGTGTGGTTTCAGGGCTGTGTGGGAACTACAACATGGCGCTGGGTGATGACATAACAGTGTGGGTGTGGTTTCAGGGCTGTGTGGGAACTACAACATGGCGCTGGGTGATGACATGAAGAGCCCTCAGGGTCTGGTGGAGGGCACCGCCGCCTCCTTCGCCAACTCCTGGAAGAGCAGCCCCACCTGCCAGGACCGACCCGACCGGCTGGACGACCCCTGTGCCATCAGCACGGAGAATGGTAAGCAATCAATCCATCTATCAATCACCGTCTGTCTGTCTGTCTGTCTGTCTGTCTGTCTGTCTGTCTGTCTCAGTGTTGATTTCGTCGACTAAAACTATGACAAAAAAATGTCTGTCGACTACCTTTTTTCACTGACT
Source organism: Gymnoscopelus microlampas (assembly GCF_963454915.1). Lineage (NCBI taxonomy): Eukaryota > Metazoa > Chordata > Actinopteri > Myctophiformes > Myctophidae > Gymnoscopelus > Gymnoscopelus microlampas. The sequence goes on along the minus strand of NC_139943.1, from coordinate 6,643,503 downwards.
AAATAAGTCAACTAAATAAAAGCTAAGCTACTGTATGATGACTAAAACTAAGACTAAATTATGTTGACAATTTTGTCAACAAATAAAAACTAGACTAAAATGTCAGTGAGGGATCTAGTGGAGAAGAGATCCAGTAGAACTAAAACACAAGTCAATTTATGGTTGGTTGCTCTGAAAATAGCAGATCTACAAGCTCACAACGCGTCGCAGATCTGCTATTTTCAGAGCTCAACCAAGTGTAAAGTCAGCCATTACGACGCCATCAAGGCACCGCCAAAGTACATTTTATTTATTTTATTATAAATCAACTGTAGATTTAGCCGACTAAAACTAGACTAAAACTAAAACATTTCAGATGACTAAAATATGACTAAAACTAAATGGAATCTGATTGAAAAGTCTATGACCAAAACGGAATCAAAATTTGCTGTCTCAACGCTACTCTGTCTGTCTGTCTGTCTGTCTGTCTGTCTGTCTGTCTGTCTGTCTGTCTGTCTGTCTGTCTGATGTTCACTGTTCATCTTCCCTCAGAGAAGTATGCTGAACACTGGTGCTCCTTGCTGAGAAAACCCAACAGCGCGCTGTCTCAGTGCCACGCCACGGTTGATCCTGACACCTACTACAAGGTACTGTTCAACACTCTGTTGACCCTGACGCCTACTACAAGGTACTGTTCAACACTCTGTTGACCCCGACACCTACTACAAATCGATCTGATTAGCTCAGTCCCGTGGTAAAATTGATAAACACTCACCTACTGTAGTAGGAGCGCTTGTATCAGTGTCAATGTGCCAACATCTTGTTTACAATATTCACTGTGCCGTTCCATGGATGTATCACGGTTGGAGATGTAGTTTTTCATATGGAGAGGTTAGAGGTTAAAGCGTTCCTATATGTACAAAGGTTCTACTAAACCAACACAGACATACTGCGGCGCGGACCGCCCGGTACACTCGGTACCTTCCATTTGTACCTGGTTGTTGCTGCCAGTCGAGGGGACTAGTGTCTTGTAGAAATTACTGTGGATTTTACAACGGCGAAGAGGGTCGGAAGCACTCAGATTTGTTCCGTACGTAACACGCCTATGAAGCCCACTCCACACCAATGATTCGCCATTTAACTCCTTGCAACATGCAACTACTTGCAACCATTATCCCCAATGGCAGTTGCAAGGAGTTGCATTGGTGCGGTCTGACCTTAACCCATTTTTAGATTTGAGCTAAAAAGCATTATTTTACGCTTTTGGCTATTCAAAAATAGCAGATCTACAAGCTCGTAGCGCGGCACCGAGTGCCGCGCTACGAGCTTGTAGATCTGCTATTTTTGAAAAATCGTGAAAATGTGTGCAAATCTTTCAATATATATATATTTAAAGCGAACATTTTTTACTCAAATCTTTGCTTCTGGGGGTCCCTGGAACAACATATTTGGATGGGGGTCCGCGGCCAAATACATATCATTTTGGGGGTCCTTGACATGAAAAAGATTGAGCACCACTGATATAGAAACATAGGTTTTTCAGAAAACTGTTGAGATTTAGGAGACATGTAGAATCAGCTTCAGGTCTCAATGGGTTAAAACTGTTTTGTTGCTAGGAGTTGCGACTAGTTGCATTGGTGCGGTTAGCCGTTGTAAAGCCTCCTCGTGGCTTACTGCTGTATTAAACCATCCTGCATTCCGGTCTGTTGTTTGATGTTTTAAACCTTCCTGTTCTGTCCTCTACAGCGCTGCATCTATGATGTTTTAAACCTTCCTGTTCTGTCCTTTACAGCGCTGCATCTATGCCACCTGTAACTGTGAGAGGAGCGAGTCCTGCCTGTGTGCCGTGTTCTCCTCCTACGTGAGGGCTTGTGCCTCTAAAGGAGTGTTCCTGACGGGATGGAGAGACCACGTGTGTGGTAAGGATCTGATATGCTACACAGAAGTGGGACAAAAATACATAAAAGGAGAGGGCTACGAGTCGACTCATGAAGAGTTATTAGAAACACTTCCATACACGAGCAAACATTCATTTAAAACTTTTGGTTGACTTCATGAAGAGTGAAGAGCCTTTATTACATAGCCTTAAAGGTGCTATAGACCATTGGATCTCAACCTGGGCTCCAGGGATCCCCAGGGGTCCTTGAGGGGGTTCCCCAGCTAAATGATTCATACTGATGAACCAAATGGACCCTTACATCTTAATGTTCGCTTACATTTTTTTTACGATTTTACAAAAATACTAGCAAATCTACAAGCTCATAGCGCAGCACTCAGTGCCGCGCTATGAGCTTGTAGATCTGGCATTTTTGAATAGCCAAAGACATCTTAAAATGACACAGATGCGTTCCCGGGCTTAATGGATTAACCCTTACCCTTCATTGTGCATCCCAACAGACAAATACACCAGGAGCTGCGCATCTTCTCAGAGCTTCTCCTACCAGCTGCAGAGATGTGAGCTGACCTGCAGGTCTCTGGCCTCGGAGCAGCAAAGCAGCTGCACTTCCAGCTTCCTGCCAGTAGATGGCTGCTCCTGCTCAGAGGGCCACTATCTGGACGACCAGGGCGTGTGCGTCCCCATGGCCAAGTGTCCCTGCTACCACAACGACGTCCTCATCAAGCCGGGGAAATCCATCAGCATCAAAGAGGAGCACTGGTTAGTTAACGGCTGACATGCACACTGGTTGATTCATAATTTGAGGGCAGTGTAAAGGTTAGAGGTGCGAGTTTGTAAAGGTTCCCGATCCGATTACACAGACCGGCAGAAAAGATCTGCGTGGGGAAGTGAATGGTAACCGTTCACCCCATCCCCCCAACACTGCTGAAGGGCCCTTGAGCAAGGCACTGAACACCCCCCCCCCTATGCCGTCCATAAGTAAGACATTATATTGTTGGATACAACCTGCCAGGTACTTCTAACAAGGCGTTAATAAAGTGACCACCATGGATGGAGCTCTCTCTCTCTCTCTCTCTCTCTCTCTCTCTCTCTCTCTCTCTCTCTCTCTCTCTCTCTCTCTCTCTCTCTCTCTCTCTGATCTCTGTTCTGCCCTGCAGGAGTTAACGAGCATAGTCTGCTAGTTTAATTGTTTTATTGGCTTAGGTAGGCTACCTTGCAGATGGAGTACCGTTTTTATTCAGTGTTCATTATAGGATGATGTATTTGCACTGTATTAGCCATACTGGTGACAGTAGATTAATAGTGAGCCCAGCCCACCTGCTATTTACAGATATAACTGCTTCCTTAACTGTAGCCTGTGCTCGACTCAGTTCCTTATGCAGCTCTGTGGTGTCTGGTATAAAGGATTCTCTGTCTGACTGGTATTATTTCCATAGTGTAAAATAATACCAGTCAGAGTTCCATAGTTTTTGTCCCCCCCCCCTGACAAAATCTTGCCCCCCCTCCTGACAGAGGCTAGCATCGCCTATGAGCCAGATAATCCAGTCTTTCTATTCCTGTGAGCTGTCTGACATTTCTTTATTAGGAGTAACCCCTGAGATGAATCATCTCGTTTTCGAGGGGGTCCTCAAATTACAAAATACACATACATTAAGACAAATATTTTTTACAGACAAATATGATACCTGATACAGTGGCTCAGAAGTCTTTCAATTCAGATGTTTTCTTACGTTTCTGTATTATCTGTGTCTCCAGTGTGTGTACCAACGGCAAGCTGCGCTGCCATTCGTGGAGATCTCGTTCATCCAGTGAGTTTATGTTCTGTCACGTATTCATATATTATTTTACATTGCATGACTTCAGATGACATGAACTGTAACCTCTGTGTGTGTGTGTGTGTGTGTGTGTCAGCTTGCCCCGCCCCCAAGGTCTTCTTCAACTGCTCCACAGCGCTCAGTGGAGACATGGGACCACAGTGTTCTCCTAGCTGCACCAACCTGGACACTGACCACTGTGTGAGTGTAATAATAATAATACTAATTATAACGCTGGACACTGACCACTGTGTGAGTGTAATAATAATAATACTAATTATAACGCTGGACACTGACCACTGTGTGAGTGTTATAATAATAATAATAACGCTGGACACTGACCACTGTGTGAGTGTTATAATAATAATAATAACGCTGGACACTGACCACTGTGTGAGTGTTATAATAATAATAATAACGCTGGACACTGACCACTGTGTGAGTGTTATAATAATAATATTAATAATAACGCTGGACTATGTCCACTGTTTGAGTGCTGCCACAAGGTGTTGTTAGCTTGTAGATCGGCTAAGAAGTGTGGTGTAGAGGGAAAAAGAGCAAACAGAGCAAACGGCCAAGTGGTAAAAAAAAGAATACACATTAACATGAATTAATAGAGAAGATAATGTGTAAAAAAAACAAACACATTAACATGAATTAATAGAGAAGATAATGTGTAAAAAAAATAAACACATTAACATGAATTAATAGAGAAGATAATGTGTAAAAAATAAACAAAAACGTTAATTTACACAACACTGATGAGTTGCTTTCAAACTAGTCTATGAAGCTATCTATGGAATGTTATACAATGTGTAGTGGGGGTCCCTGCTTCATCGCCCTCTCAGCTAAGGGGTCCTTGGACAGAAACACAATGAAGACCCCTGGACTAACGGATCATTTGTATTGCCAGTTCTCTGCAGAGTGTGAGTCAGGCTGCCAGTGTCCCAGTGGTCTGGTAGAGGATGGCAGAGGTCACTGTGTTACACCAGAAATGTGTCCCTGTCAGCACCATGGATTCAGCTACGCCCCCGGGAAACACATCCAGTACCAGTGCAACACATGGTAATGGGACACACTAATACGTACAACACCTGGAGACTTGTTTTAATGGGACACAATAATACATGCAACACCTGGTAGGCTTGTTTTAATGGGACACAATAATACATGCAACACCTGGTAGGCTTGTTTTAATGGGACACAATAATACATGCAACACCTGGTAGCCTTGTTTTAATGGGACGCAATAATACATGCAACACCTGGTAGGCTTGTTTTAATGGGACACAATAATACATGCAACACCTGGTAGGCTTGTTTTAATGCGACACAATAATACACACACAACACCTGGTAGGCTGCTTCTGATGGGACATGTGAGCTTGTAGATCTGCTATATCCAACCTTTTAATTACACAAATCTTGTAAATCTGGTCTCTCTCTGGCACAAAATGTTTTCAGATATTTTTCATTAATTTGGGCAGTCCTTGACATGAAAACGTTTGGGAACCTTTATGATAATACATCCTAATTAATCAAAGCATATAGCTTGCTGCTTTGCAGAAATGAGAATTAAAAAATAGAGACTATTTTAAAGATATTTTAAAATATTTTCTTTATGAACGGAAATGACAAACGAGACACCTTCCTGTTCTCAACTTCCTGTTCTCAACTTCCTGTTCTCAACTTCCTGTTCTCAACTTCCTGTTCTAAGCTTTGGGATGTGTAGTTCCAGACTCTATAGCTTTCACATGATTGTGAAATAGTTGCCTGTCTACGTGAGACTAGATGAAGTTTAATTGAGGCTACGCTTCCTTCAGAGTGTGTGTGTGTGTGTGTGTGTGTGTGTGTGTGTGTGTGTGTGTGTGTGTGTGTGTGTGTGTGTGTGTGTGTGTGTGTGTGTGTGTGTGTGTGTGTGTGTGTGTGTGTGTGTGACTGTCTCCTAAATCAGGTTAAATATGCTTGATTCACTGTTGTCCTCCTTGCAGCACCTGCAGAGGCAGAGGGAAGTGGGAATGTACGCAGAACAAATGTCCAGGAACCTGCACTATCTATGGAACCGGACATCACAGCACCTTTGACCAGCAAACATACGACTTCCAGGGCAAATGTAGCTATGTGGCTGTCCAGGTAAATAATGCAACACATTTTAACGTCAATTGTTAACGTGCAGAGGTACCAAAAATAACAATGTACTTGTAAATAATTAATCCACTTTCAATGCAACTCTCTTGACTATCATACATTTAACCCATTTAGACCAGAGGCCGATTATAAAAAAGCCTTCTAAATCCTGACTTAAGTTTTCTGAAAAACTTCAAAAATTACAAAACATGTATGTTGCTATATACTGTACTGTACATAGCAACAGGAACCCCAAATGGGGTTCGCGTCCTGAAAGGTATAGTTACAAAAAGGGGTTAAAGACGGAAGCTAATCTTAATTATAAATATACACTAAATGAAAAGGTTTGATTGCAAAGCTACAATCCGGGATTAAAAAAAATGAAAAAATGTAATAAAATTGTTGAACCAATCTGTATGGAAGCTTGTCGGGTAGAACAATATTGGTTGACTAGCGTCAATAAAGTTATTTGAAGCAGAGGACACTAGCCATACATAGAACCTATGGATTGTGGCTTTAATGTAAATCATCCAGGTTCTGGTAAATTCATGAGAAATGCAAGCATAACTTGCTCCTGGTAATCAAATGATAACCATGATTTATATATGTTTGACTGTATTTGTATTTGATCATATCAGGAACAAGCAGCATACACATAATTGTATATACATACACTGGCTTCCAACATTTATACGTACACAAAATGAACACTGTACATGTCTAACAATGTGTTTCATGGAACAAAAGAACAAATGTGGCAACAGGACGTCCCAGGACAGCTTCCGGGTCATCACAGAGAACATGCCGTGTGGGACCACAGGGACCACCTGCTCCAAATCAGTCCGCATCCAGCTGGGGGTAAAACCGCTCATATGCAGCATGACTTATTACTTTTATTCACTTTCATGTTTTTATGATGCAACCTTGTATGTCCAAAACCGTTACTTCTGCAGAAATGTAAAAAAATAATAATAATAATTCAACCCATTTGGCATTTAGACCGGGAAAGAATCTGTGTTATTTTTAGATTGACACATTTTTAAATTTAGGCTATTCAAAAATAGCAGATATACAAGCTCATAGCGAGCTTGTAGATCTGCTATTGAAATCTGATTCAATAGATCTGCTATTTTTGGGAAAAAAATCGTGAAAATGTGTGCAAATCTTTGAATAATAAAATCTTTCAAAGATTTGATAAAATATATACATACATACAAAGAGTTGCACACATTTTCAAGATTTTTCAAAAATAGCAGATATACAAGCTCATAGCGCGGCACTCGGTGCCGCGCTATGAGCTTGTAGATCTGCTATTTTTGAATAGCCAAAGAAATCAAAAAATGACACACAGATGCGTCTTAATGGGTTAAAATAAATAGACCTACAGTAATGCTTGTTGTGTTTGTTCTCCAGAGAACAGAGGTGAAGCTGTCTAAGGGGACCTATGAGGAGCTGGACCTGGGCCATGGCCATGGGGCTCACATCAAACACAACGTGAGGACGGTAGGGCTGTACCTGGTGGTAGACACGGCCATCGGCCTCTCAGTGATGTGGGATCGCAAGACCACCGTCCGCATCATTCTGCAGCCCAAGCACAGCGTAAGTTACTGCTTAACTTAACCCATTGGAACCCGCAAAGCATCTGTGTCATTTTAGCTATAAATAGCAACATAAGTTTTTCCTATAGGATTTAGAACAGTGGTTTAGAACAGTGGTTCTCAAAAATAGCAGATGTACAAGCTCACAGAGCGTCACTTCATGCCACGCTGCGAGCTTGTATATCTGCTATTTTTGAATATTTTTAAAAAATCTTGAAATTGTTTTTTTTTATGATTTTGAAGATTTTAACACAAATCGTCTATTCTGGGGTCCCGGGCATAAAACATTTTCAGATGGGGGTCCGCGGCCATTATATAGTAGAACTAAGACTAGTTATTTTATGCTTGGTTGTGTGTGGGTGTCATGCTCGGAAAATAGCCGATCGCGCTGCAACATGAGCTTGTAGATCTGCTATTTTAAGTATAACGTAAATCAGGCATTATGACATAATTAACTATGAATAATATTCATATATTTTATAAAGGGGAAGGTGTGTGGGCTGTGTGGAGACTTCGATGAGGACGGGCAGAACGACTTCACCACTCAGGGTCAGATGGTGGTCAGCAGCGCCCTGGAGTTTGCCAACAGCTGGAAGGCGTCCAGTTCCTGTCCAGATGCTGACATCGTCACCGACGCCTGTTCCGTCAAGCCCACCCGTCACAACTGGGCTAAAATACAATGCAGCATCATCAAAGGAGAGACCTTCAAAGATTGTCACAATAAGGTAACAATATTTGATTAAACTACTTTAACCCTGGTGTCCCTATTTTGGGCAGATCATTTTTTTCCTCCAAAAGAAGAGAATTTCTTTAACAAATTGTCTGTACTTTTATTTTGCTGTTACTTCATATTACATTTCATGTTTACATATTATTCTAATTGCTTTGATTTTCTTGTTTTCTTTTTATATACACAGTGTTACAAACTAAATTCAAATACAGTAAATAAAAACATGAACACACACATTTTAAAAATCTTAAAAAACCTCTAGTTCTACAAGCACTGCAGATCGGCATTGTTTTTGCTATTTGTCGTACTACGAAGTATATAGGTCTTAACTCATTGAAACCAGGAAGGCATCTGTGTCATTTTTGATTTTAGCGTTGGCTATTCAAAGAGAACCATTATACTGCCCTGCCAAGGTAAAGAGCAGTAACTACGTTTTTGGACACGCCGACTTTATTTGTGTATCCCAAAGGTCAAATTAGCCTTTGTGATTTTGGGGGAAAACAATTACCTCAAGAACAGATGCAAAATTAGTGCAATATCACTTATATGCCGATATCTCATTTGGCTGACCAGTTGAATCACTTTTAAACCCATTTTTCAGTGATTTTTTTTTTCGTAGTTACTGCACTTTACCTTGGCAGGGAACCATAGCAACATACGTTTTTCAGAAAAAGGTTAGGATTTAAAAGACATTTGTAGAATCGGCCTCAGGTCTTAATGGGTTAAGTGGTTAAAGTGGTATTTTACGGTAGTAAAAAGTATTTTGATAGTAAGTGCCATATTTAATGCTGTCCAGGTGAATCCCATCCCGTTCTATGAGAGCTGTGTGAGGGACTCGTGTGCGTGTGATAGCGGAGGGGACTGTGAGTGCTTCTGTACGGCTGTGTCAGCCTACGCTCAGGCCTGCACCGAGGCTGGAACCTGTGTGGCCTGGAGAACCCCAGAGATCTGTCGTAAGTACACTGACTCTTTACTGTGTAGCATGGAGAACCCCAGAGATCTGTCTTAAAGGAGAGATCCGGACATGTTAAGTGTTATCTTTGATGTGTCGCTAATCACTCACCAACGTAGGAAGGGACGTTGAGATATTCCAGAGATTCCCCATTCGTCCAGTCTGGAGACCCACTCCGTTGGCAAAATGGGAGGCGCGTGGAAGGCTGAAATTCGCCTAATATAACCGATGCTAAGTTAGTTTTTTCTCTACTCCTGCTCATAGTGGAGTCTCATGATACTCAAACATGCACTGAATGTCGCGAACGAGCCACCGTTGGTTCAGAACAAGATGACGCTGGTTGCTTGTTTCTTATAGACGCCAGGTTCTATGGAAGAACACACACACCAACAATTTGTTGTTATGGATGTTCTTATCAAATGTCACTGTATATATTACTATATAGGACAGTGGTTTTCAACCTTTTTTATGCCAAGGATCCCTAAATTGATAAACATTTGGCTGTGGACCCCCATCTGAAAATGTTTTGTGCCAGGGACCCCCAGAAGCAAAGATTTAGAGTTAAAAAGGTTCTCTTAAAATAAACATATTCAAAGACATGCACACATTTTCGAGATTTTTCAAAAATAGCAGATCTACAAGCTCATAGCGCGGCACTCGGTGCCGCGCTATGAGCTTGTAGATCTGCTATTTTTGAATAGCCAAAGCTAAGTGGTTAAAAAGATTCTGACGCTATGTTAACTGATTTTGTTGGGGACCCCCTGGTACCCCCCACAAGGACCACTGGTGGTCCCCGAACCACTGGTTGAAAACCACTGATATAGAACTATTAACTAAAACAAATGATTAAGGCAATTATTTACTGACATGTTCAATTCATTCTTTGATTTAGTAACACAATACTATATATTTGTTTTTCTCTCTCTCTTAGCGGTGTTCTGTGACTATTACAACGGCCCAAAGGAGTGTGTCTGGCATTACCATCCCTGCCCTTGTTACAAGACATGTAGAAATCCCCTGGGGATTTGCACCAACAACTCTGTACCCACAATGGAGGGTAAGAACCTTTTGGTCCTTATTTATCCATCATATGGTTTGAACATAACACTTCAATTAAATAAGGATACTCACCGTATATAATATGTTCATGTCATTTCAATTCAGCAATGACATGACAATTGTTTTTCTTTTTTTTTATAAGAATGTGGGGATGCTATATTGCTTACAGGGGAATTTTGTTTTTTAAACATGGGCCCTATTTTGAAATATTTTTTTTGTCTCGCGTCCATTCTCAGGGGCCCCCCAAATACAGGCTTTTATTCTCATATCTGTCTGAAAACATTTTTTTTGTGGTTAAAACAAACAAGTTCAGCTGTAACCCAGCTGTGTTTTTCTAGGCTGCTACCCAGTGTCCAGAAGATAATCCCTTATTCAATGTGTTTTTTCTAGAAGATAAGCCCCTTATTCAATGTGTTTTTCCAGAAGATAAGCCCTTATTCAATGTGTTTTTCTAGAAGATAAGTCCTTATTCAATGTGTTTTTCTAGAAGATAAGCCCTTATTCAATGTGTTTTTCCAGAAGATAAGCCCTTATTCAATGTGTTTTTCCAGAAGATAAGCCCTTATTCAATGTGTTTTTCTAGAAGATAAGTCCTTATTCAATTTGTTTTTCTAGAAGATAAGCCCTTATTCAATGTGTTTTTCCAGAAGATAAGCCCTTATTCAATGTGTTTTTCCAGAAGATAAGCCCTTATTCAATGTGTTTTTCCAGAAGATAAGCCCTTATTCAATGTGTTTTTCTAGAAGATAAGCCCTTATTCAGTGTGTTTTTCTAAAAGATAAGCCCTTATTCAATGTGTTTTTCTAGAAGATAAGCCCTTATTCAATGTGTTTTTCCAGAAGATAAGCCCTTATTCAATGTGTTTTTCTAGAAGATAAGCCCTTATTCAATGTGTTTTTCCAGAAGATAAGCCCTTATTCAATGTGTTTTTCTAGAAGATAAGCACTTATTTAATGTGTTTTTCTAGAAGATAAGCCCTTATTCAATGTGTTTTTCTAGAAGATAAGCCCTTATTCAATGTGTTTTTCCAGAAGATAAGCCCTTATTCAATGTGTTTTTCCAGAAGATAAGCCCTTATTCCATGTGTTTTTCTAGGCTGTTACCCAGAGTGTCCAGAAGATAAGCCCTTATTCGACGAGGAGAAGCTGATGTGTGTGGATACGTGTGAAGGATGTTTCTACAACGGCGTTCAGTATGACGACTATGAGGTCATCTACAATGTGACCGATAACCTGGGGATGTGTTACTATGCAATCTGCATCAACACTACCGTGATCTTTACTAACGAGTCCTGTGGCACAACTCCACCAACACCACCACCAACAACAACACCATCAACAACTCCATCAACACCACCACCCACCACTACAACTACACCAACCACCACTACCACCACTACCACCCAGTCCACAACTACACCACCAACAACACCATCAACAACTCCACCAACACCACCTCCCACCACTACAACTACCACCCAGTCTACAACAACACCATCAACAACACCACCAACAACACCACCAACAACACCACCAACAACACCACCAACAACACCATCAACAACTCCACCAACACCACCTCCCACCACTACAACTACCACCCAGTCTACAACAACACCATCAACAACACCACCAACAACACCACCAACAACACCACCAACAACACCATCAACAACTCCATCAACACCACCACCAACAACACCATCAACAACTCCACCAACACCACCACCCACCACTACAACTACACCAACCACCACTACCACCACCACCCAGTCCACAACTACACCATCATCAACAACAACAACTCCACCAACACCACCACCAACAACAACAACACCATCAACAACTCCATCAACACCACCACCCATCACTACAACTCCACCTACACCAACCACCACTACCACCACCACCACCCAGTCCACAACTACACCATCAACAACTCCACCACCAACACCACCTCCCACCACTACAACTACCACCCAGTCTACAACAACACCATCAACAACACCATCAACAACACCATCAACAACAACACCATCAACAACACCATCAACAACTCCACCAACACCACCACCCACCACTACAACTACCACTCAGTCTACAACTACACCATCAACAACACCATCAACAACTCAACCAACACCACCACCTACCACTACAACTACCACCCAGTCTACAACTACACCATCAACAACACCATCAACAACTCCACCAACACCACCACCCACCACTACAACTACCACTCAGTCTTCAACAACAACAACACCATCAACAACAACAACACCATCAACAACACGATCAACAACTCCACCAACCACCACGACAACCGAGTCTACAACCACACCAACTACCATAGGTAGTACTACACCCACATCTACACCAACCACCACGACAACTGAGTCTACAACCACACCAACTACCATAGGTAGTACTACAACAACAACACCAACTACTACAACAACAACAACAACAACAACAACAACAGGGAGCACAGCAACTACAGAAGTAACCCAGGTAACTACTCCTTGTATCCCAACCTGTGAGTGGACAGAGTGGTTTGACGTGGATAACCCCATGGATAGAGTGGATGGAAGTGACTATGAAACCTACGAGAACATCAAAGAGAACGGAAAGACAATCTGTGAAAAGCCCAACGATATAGAATGTAAAGCGTCAGACTATCCTGACATGGACCTGGAGGACTATGTGGCTGAAAGTGGTCAGAAGGTTCATTGTAACATCAGCTACGGTTTAATGTGTCGGAAAGAAGAGCAGAAGCAACGTCCGCTAAAGTGTTACAACTACAAGATCAGAGTGGAATGTTGTGTCGAATGTTTCAATGCTACGACTACACCACCAACTACAACAACCACTACACCACCAACTACAACAACAGCTGGTACAACCACTGCACCACCAACTACAACAACAGCTGGTACAACCACTACACCACCAACTACAACAACAGCTGGTACAACCACTACACCACCAACTACAACAACAGCTGGTACAACCACTGCACCACCAACTACAACAACAGCTGGTACAACCACTACACCACCAACTACAACAACAGCTGGTACAACCACTACACCACCAACTACAACAACAGCTGGTACAACCACTACACCACCAACTACAACAACAGCTGGTACAACCACTACACCACCAACTACAACAACAGCTGGTACAACCACTGCACCACCAACTACAACAACAGCTGGTACAACCACTACACCCAAATCTACACCAACCACCACGACGACCGAGTCTACAACCACACCAACTACGATGCCAACTAGCACGACAACCGAGTCTACAACCACACCAACTACCATAGGTAGTACTACACCCAAATCTACACCAACCACCACCACGACGACCGAGTCTACAACCACACCAACTACCATAGGTAGTACTACACCCAAATCTACACCAACCACCACGACAACCGAGTCTACAACTACACCAATTACAATGCCAACTAGCACGACAACCGAGTCTACAACCACACCAACAGGCAGTACTACGCCCAAGTCTACGACTGCACCAACTACCATAGGCAGTACCACACCCGAATCGACAACTTCACCAACAACAACTACAACAACAACAGGCAGTACTACACCTGCTACGACTACACCAACTACAACAGGCAGTACTACACCTGGATCTACAACTACACCAACTACAACAGGCAGTACAACACCCAAGTCTTCAACCACACCAACTACCATAGGTAGTTCTACACCCGCATCTACAACTACAACTACACCAACAACAACTACAACGACAACAGGCAGTACTACACCCAAGTCTACAACTACACCAACCACCATAGGCAGTACTACACCTGAATCTACAACTACAACTACACCAACAACTACAACTCCAACTACAACGACAACAGGCAGTACAACACCCAAGTCTACAACTACACCAACTACGCCTCACTCCACTTCAACCACATCTGGTCCAACCAGCCCAACTCCAGGAACATCTGGAACTACACCCTGCGTGTGCATCGTTGACGGTGTTCATTACCCACCTGGTAAGAATGGAGCACAGTCCTGTCATAGCATGAATTAAAGGAGTAGTTCACCCAAACAAAATGACTTATGTTCTGTCAATGACACCCCATGACGACTTGAATTCATAGAGATTTTTTATTTATTTTTGTCGCATTCCTGAGCCAATCATTTTATTACCGGTCTAATTATTGGCGCAGGAATGCGACAAAAACAAATGAATGAATTCAAGGGTTCATGGGGTGTGTATTTGATAGTAAATTACGTTTAAATGTAATGCATTTACTTAAAAGTAAGCAGATTTTTCTTGATGCATAGCTTTGTGTTAAAGATGGTATTTCTAGTCTGTAAAAAAAAAAACTATGTGTGTTTGCAATGAGTGTTCACTGAGGTTTGTTTGTCTGGCATTTAATATTAATATTGTATTGTATTTACAAAAAAAACAAGAAGTATCTGAGACTGTAGTGTGTTTACAAAACTATCTAAAAGTAACTAAAATCAAAGACAAAATGTTTTTAGTTTTAGTCTTTTTCAAAAATCTTCAAAGATACAGTGGCAAGCATTGCTGATCTAAACAAGCTCTGTTATTGTATGTTGATGACTATGATTAGATTAAGTCATTTTTGTGTCACTACAACGTTTAGATATTAGTGGAATTCTTAATTTGAATTCTATTATATTATAATCTCTTATGCATCAGGCCTTGTGTTTTTTTTTGTTATGCATCATCAACTCCACTCAAACTCAACTTGTATGTTTTTTTTTATACGTTATAACTTCTACAGTCTCAGAGGGTTTTACAGGACCCCTAAAATTAATAAAAACGAAACAAATGACACCCCAGACGTTTCACCCACAAAGCAAGGAAGAACCCTTGATCATTTACAAATACTTTTCTCTCTGGCTTTTAGGAACGACAATATATGAGAACAAAGACCTTGGAATGGGAGTGTGTCTGACACTGATATGCTCCGGCATTTGTGAGTTATGGAACGCAACGGTCGACTGCAGCACCACAACCCCACCACAACATACAACAGGAGCACAGGTTGAGGTTACCACAACCACACCAACTACAACTACATCGACAACAGGTAGTACAACGCCCAAGTCTACAACTACACCAACTACAACAGGCAGTACTACACCTGGATCTACGACTACACCAACTACCATAGGTAGTACTACACCCAAATCTACACCAACCACCACGACAACCGAGTCTACAACCACACCAACTACCATAGGTAGTACTACACCCAAGTCTACAACAACAACACCAACTACTACAACAACAACAACAACAGGGAGCACAGCAACTACATCTCCAACCCAGGTAACTACTCCTTGTATCCCAACCTGTGAGTGGACAGAGTGGTTTGACGTGGATAACCCCATGGATAGAGTGGATGGAAGTGACTATGAAACCTACGAGAACATCAAAGAGAACGGAAAGACAATCTGTGAAAAGCCCAACGATATAGAATGTAAAGCGTCAGACTATCCTGACATGGACCTGGAGGACTTTGTGGCTGAAAGTCGTCAGAAGGTTCATTGTAACATCAGCTACGGTTTAATGTGTCGGAAAGAAGAGCAGAAGGAACGTCCGTTCAAGTGTTACAACTACAAGATCAGAGTGGAATGTTGTGTCGAGTGTTTCAATGCTACGACTACACCACCAACTACAACAACAGCTGGTACAACCACTGCACCACCAAGTACAACAACAGCTGGTACAACCACTACACCACCAAGTACAACAACAGCTGGTACAACAACTACACCCAAATCTACACCAACCACCACAACGACCGAGTCTACAACCACACCAACTACGATGCCAACTAGCACGACAACCGAGTCTACAACTACACCAACAACGATGCCAACTAGCACGACAACCGAGTCTACAACCACACCAACTACCATAGGTAGTACTACACCCAAATCTACACCAACCACCACCACGACGACCGAGTCTACAACCACACCAACTACCATAGGTAGTACTACACCCAAATCTACACCAACCACCACGACAACCGAGTCTACAACTACACCAATTACAATGCCAACTAGCACGACAACCGAGTCTACAACCACACCAACAGGCAGTACTACGCCCAAGTCTACGACTGCACCAACTACCATAGGCAGTACCACACCCGAATCGACAACTTCACCAACAACAACTACAACAACAACAGGCAGTACTACACCTGCTACGACTACACCAACTACAACAGGCAGTACTACACCTGGATCTACAACTACACCAACTACAACAGGCAGTACAACACCCAAGTCTTCAACTACACCAACTACCATAGGTAGTTCTACACCCGAATCTACAACTACAACTACACCAACAACAACTACAACGACAACAGGCAGTACTACACCCAAGTCTACAACTACACCAACCACCATAGGTAGTTCAACAACCAAGTCTACAACTACACCAACTACAACACCAACTGCATCGACAACAGGTAGTACAACGCCCAAGTCTACAACTACACCAACCACCATAGGCAGTACTACACCCGAATCTACAACTACAACTACACCAACAACTACAACTACAACGACAACAGGCAGTACAACACCCAAGTCTACAACTACACCAACCACCATAGGCAGTACTACACCCGAATCTACAACTACACCAACAACAACAACTACAACAACAACAGGCAGTACAACACCCAAGTCTACAACTACACCAACTACGCCTCACTCCACGACGACACCTTCAACCACATCTGGTCCAACCAGCCCAACTCCAGGAACATCTGGAACTACACCCTGCGTGTGCATCGTTGACGGTGTTCATTACCCACCTGGTAAGAATGGAGCACAGTCCTGTCATAGCATGAATTAAAGGAGTAGTTCACCCAAACAAAATGACTTATGTTCTGTCAATGACACCCCATGATGACTTGAATTCATGGAGATTTTTTATTTTTTTATTTTTTTCGCATTCCTGAGCCAATCATTTGATGACCGGTCTAATTATTGGCGCAGGAATGCGACAAAAACAAATTAATGAATTCAAGGGTTCATGGGGTGTGTATTTGATAGTAAATTACGTTTAAATTTAATGCATTTACCTAAAAGTAAGCAGATTTTTCTTGATGCATAGCTTTGTGTTAAAGATGGTATTTCTAGTCTGTAAAAAAAAAACTATGTGTGTTTGCAATGAGTCTTTCACTGAGGTTTGTTTGTCTGGCATTTAATATTAATATTGTATTGTATTTACAAAAAAAACAAGAAGTATCTGAGACTGTAGTGTGTTTACAAAACTATCTAAAAGTAACTAAAATCAAAGAGAAAATGTTTTTAGTTTTAGTCTTTTTCAAAAATCTTCAAAGACACAGTGGTAAGAATAGCTGATCTAAACAAGCTCTGTTATTGTATGTTGATGACTATGATTACGTCATTTTTGTGTCACTACAACGTTTAGATATTAGTGGAATTCCTAATTTGAATTCTATCTCTTATGCATCAGGCCTTGTGTTTTTTTTTGTTATGCATCATCAACTCCACTCAAACTCAACTTGTATGTTTTGTCTCAGAGGGTTTTACAGGACCCCCAAAATTAACAAACGAAACAAATGACACCCCAGACGTTTCACTCACAAAGCAAGGAAGAACCCTTGATCATTTACAAATACTTTTCTCTCTGGCTTTTAGGAACAACAATATATGAGAACAAAGACCTTGGAATGGGAGTGTGTCTGACACTCACATGCTCCGGCATTTGTGAGTTATGGAACGTAACGGTCGACTGCAGCACCACAACCCCACCACAACATACAACAGGAGCACAGGTTGAGGTTACCACAACCACACCAACTACAACTACATCGACAACAGGTAGTACAACGCACAAGTCTACAACTACACCAACTACAACAGGCAGTACTACACCTGGATCTACGACTACACCAACTACCATAGGTAGTACTACACCCAAATCTACACCAACCACCACGACAACCGAGTCTACAACCACACCAACTACCATAGGTAGAACTACACCCAAATCTACACCAACCACCACGACGACGACCGAGTCTACAACTACACCAACTACCATAGGTAGTACTACACCCAAATCTACACCAACGACCAAGTCTACAACCACACCAACTACGATGCCAACTAGCACGACAACCGAGTCTACAACCACACCAACAGGTAGTACTACGCCCAAGTCTACGACTACACCAACTACCATAGGCAGTACCACACCCGAATCTACAACTTCACCAACAACAACTACAACAACAACAACAGGCAGTACTACACCTGGATCTACGACTACACCAACTACAACAGGCAGTACTACACCTGGATCTACGACTACACCAACTACAACAGGCAGTACTACACCTGGATCTACGACTACACCAACTACAACAGGCAGTACTACACCTGGATCTACGACTACACCAACTACAACAGGCAGTACTACACCTGGATCTACGACTACACCAACTACAACAGGCAGTACTACACCTGGATCTACGACTACACCAACTACCATAGGCAGTACAACACCCAAGTCTTCAACTACACCAACTACCATAGGTAGTTCTACACCCGAGTCTACAACTACAACTACACCAACAACATCGACAACAGGCAGTACTACACCCAAGTCTACAACTACACCAACCACCATAGGTAGTTCAACATCCAAGTCTACAACTACACCAACTACAACACCAACTACATCGACAACAGGTAGTACAACGCCCAAGTCTACAACTACACCAACTACCATAGGTAGTTCTACACCCGAATCTACAACTACAACTACAACGACAACAGGCAGTACAACACCCAAGTCTACAACTACACCAACCACCATAGGCAGTACTACACCTGAATCTACAACTACAACTACACCAACAACTACAACTACAACGACAACAGGCAGTACAACACCCAAGTCTACAACTACACCAACTACGCCTCACTCCACGATGACACCTTCAACCACATCTGGTCCAACCAGCCCAACTCCAGGAACATCTGGAACTACACCCTGCGTGTGCATCGTTGACGGTGTTCTTTACCCACCTGGTAAGAATGGAGCACAGTCCTGTCATAGCATGAATTAAAGGAGTAGTTCACCCAAAATAAATTATTTTAATCTTAATTATTGGCCCAGGAATGCGACAAATATAAATTCAAGGGTTCATGGGGTGTGTACTCATCAATGGCACCACTCTCTTCACACAGGGTGTGATTTTTTCTTGATGCATAGCTTTGTGTTAAAGATGGTATTTCTACTGAGGTTTGTTTGTCTGGCATTTAATATTAATATTGTATTGTATTTACAAAAAAAAAACAAGAACTATCTGAGACTGTAGTGTGTTTACAAAACTATCTAAAAGTAACTAAAATCAAAGTGAAAATGTTTTTAGTTTTAGTCTTTTTCAAAAATCTTCAAAGATACAGTGGCAAGCAGAGGCGGCGGGTAATGAAGGCTAGGATAGGCTAAGCCTTCCCAAATGTTATGCTGGGAAATTCTGGGAATTAATAATAAATCAGTAAAATCAGGCAAAAATATGAATTAAAAAACCTAACCCTAATCTAACCCTAACCCTAACCCTAACCCTATAACTGAAATAAAGTAACCAAAAACCCAACAGAAACTAACAGAATCCAACCAGAAACTTTTTTTTCGCACGCGCGGTTTCTGGTTGGATTCTGTTAGTTTCTGTTGTTTTTTTTCTGTTAGTTTCTGTTGGGTTAGTTTCTGTTGGGTAATTTGATTGTAAATTACGTTTACATTTAATACATTGACTTGAAACTGAGACACTGAGGTTTGTTTGTCTGGCATTTAATGAGACTGAGACTGTAGTGTGTTTACAAACCTATCTAAAAGTAACTAAAATCAAAGAGAAAATGTTTTTAGTTTTAGTCTTTTTCAAAAATCTTCAAAGATACAGTGGCAAGAATAGCTGATGTAAACAAGCTCTGTTATTGTATGCTGATGACTATGATTAAGTCACTTATTGTGTCACGTAGTGACACAATAAATAGTTTAGATATTAGTGGAATTCTTAATTTGAATTCTATTATATTATAATCTCTTATGCATCAGGCCTTGTGTTATGCATCATCAACTCCACTCAAACTCAACTCGTATGTTTTAATACGTTATAACTTCTACAGTCTCAGAGGGTTTTACAGGACCCCCAAAATTAACAAACGAAACAAATGACACCCCAGACGTTTCACCCACAAAGCAAGGAAGAACTCTTAATCATTTACAAATACTTTTCTCTTTGGCTTTTAGGAACGACAATATATGAGAACAAAGACCTTGGAATGGGAGTGTGTCTGACAATCATATGCTCCGGCATTTGTGAGTTATGGAACGCAACGGTCGACTGCAGCACCACAACCCCACCACAACATACAACAGAAGCAGTGGCTGGTGTTACCACAACCACGACAAGACCACCAATACCTTCTACTTCTCCTGGTGTTACACCCGACTGTCCTGAATGGGATAAGATGGTAAATACAATACAACACCTTCAAACCAGTGGTTTACAAACATATTGTGCCCACACACCAAAATATCAAGACCCACCGGTCTTTGTCATGACAAATTGCCGAATCAAGATATTCACCTATAATGACATGCCCAAATAGGGAAGCCAGGTAGAAAGTGGCCGATTTTTGTATTTATTAAATAAATAAATAATATATATATATATATATATACATATATATATATATATATTTTTTTTTTTTTTTTTTTTTTAGGGTATAGCATTTGCCACTGTATACGCGCGCACAAGGTAAAGATGCAGTAAATACAAGTATATTGTATAGTTGTATATATTGCAGTAATAATGTGTGGTTGTCACAAAATGTCAAAGCACACTAGATGTTTAGAGAAAGTGTGCTTTAAAGACGGGGTGCCGTGATTTTCAGTGATTTTTTTCCCCCTCTAAAACATAATCATCAGGTATTATGGTTATACTAGGAGGAAGATTTTGTTAAAAAAAAGTGTACAGAAATTGTTAAAATTATGTTTTTATGTGGACACGCCTCCAGTTCATTAAGTATACCTGATTCTCACCTTAGCACCTCCTCCACCACCTTAGCACCACCCACCTGTCCTAGTCCCTCGTCCTCCCCCTCATGCCCACACCTGTTGTGTTATGATAATGAGGGGGAGGGTACAATTTTACTGTCACTAAAGGGCTGTTTTTCTAAAGGCCCCTGATATGTTTGAACGCCGTTGACTTTCCTCTGTTTCTTTGCCAGACAAACGAGACGTTCTTGCTGTGTAACTGCACCATGGCCAGATGCATCGAGAACAACACCATCGAGATCATTCCATACGAGTGTCCGCCACTCGAGGAGATCACCTGTACCAACGGGAAGAAGCCCATTCTTGTATGGGATGAAAACTACTGCTGTCAGCACTATGTCTGCGACTGTGAGTTAATCCCAGACAACACATACAGTACCATACATAGCCTGCTGTCAACACTATGTCTGCGACTGTGAGTTGATTCTAGACAACACATACAGTACAATACATAGCCTGCCACTGGCTTTCATTTTCGATGCACAAGCTCACAACGCTGTGAGCTTGTACATCAGCTATTACAGTCGTTGATTCAGTATTTAGATATTTGATATTAATTTTATCAGACACGCCCCCTTCCTATACAAACCCATTGTAACTTCAAACTCCATTTTAACCATGTTAGATTAATCAGAAACACCCATCCTTGGTTCTGGTGACTGATATTGTCCTTATAATACGTGAGGAGGCCGTGTTTTTTCAATTACTTTTTTTCATTTATTTTAAATATTTTTATGATAAAATGAAAACAAATTAAATACAATAAAAAAACATATAAAATAAATGAAAAAAGTAATAAAAAAAACACGGCCCCTCACGTATTAGGAGGGCAGGATGAGTCACCAGAACCAAGGACAGGTGTTTCTGATGAATCTAACATGTTAAAAAATGGAGTTTGAAGTTACAATGGGTTTGTATAGGAAGGGGCCGTGTCTGATAAAATTAATATCAAATATCTAAATACTTTTTCAAGCAACTTAAACACTGACACGGGGGGCTCACAAAAGCCTGAGTAAGCCTGAGTAGACGATAAAATTACCAAACATTTTTTTTTAAAGTGAAATATCCCTTTAAATGGTCAAATGACCGGCGGAGTCTCAGAGACTTATCAGCTTAAATTTTACAGTGTTGCAGTCTGCTCATTTCTTTGTGTCATCACTTTCAATTACACGTGTTTTTCCTGTATCCTGTATGAGTTCTCTCTCCTGATTGGATGAAATTGGTACCCCTACCTGAAAATATAAGAGCTGGAGAGACAGGGAGAAACCTGTTACCGAACAAACACTCTATAGCAAAGAGCACTATCACAATATAGAGCTATTTAACACTTATTTTAACACAAAATATCACTTACCATACCTTTAAAGGGACTACACCATGAATTTAAAAAATAATAATAATATTTAATATCATATTGTTTATGTCCCTCAAATGTTTTTCAAAAGGTTTGAGCCTAAATCAAGCCTCAGATATACTCATTCCAACTAACTTCTCTCTGGCTTATAAAGCACTTTCAGCTGCAATACCAAAACGTCCTGTTGGGCATAGGGGTGCTACTGAGCAATTCTGTCTGTCAAAATACATGGGCAGAAATGCAAGTGATGTAAGCAACATTGCCATTCTGAGATGGCCTGTTCAGACACGCCAATTCTGAAAATCTCTGAAATGAGAATGAATGACTGAATGTTAAAAAAAAAAAAAAATTGGGGTACAAGAGACACTGGGGAGCCCAAAAAAAGAAATTCATGGTGTATCCCCTTTAAGCTTTAGGGCCCTATCTTACCCCTTATCCCTAAACCTTTTTGCCATTGTTTTACTATTTTGAAAAACCTTTTAAAATAGTTCAAATAGCCGATCTACAAGCTCACAACGTGACGATGTAGATCGGCTAGTTGAACTATGTCAGAATGTTGAAGTCACCCAGCACCACTAACATGTTTGCCTGTTGTGTGCAGGTCTGTGTGAGGGGTGGGGCGACCCTCATTACATCACGTTTGACGGACTCTTCTACAGCTATCAAGGGAACTGCACGTACGTCCTGATGGAGGAGATCGCCCTGCGCCACCATCTAAAGATCTATATCGACAACATCATGTGCGATCCTCGTGAACCCGTGTCCTGTCCTCGATCCATAACCGTGTCCTACGGATCAGAGGTCATCACGCTCAAGAATCACAACCTCATTGGCGCCGTGGAGTTAGAGGTAAAAGACTAACGTTTCACGTTTAGGATGATACGATAAGACAGCGAGGGAACAGTGACGTCACCCTTTGGTTTAATGTTTGATAGTAAATGATGGTTTAACATCGTTTCCAAAAACGCATATCATGGTAATTGAAAGAAGAAGACACCTGCCGGGCCATTAGCACATTGCCTGCGAAGAACGCAAATATGCGTTCTTTCAACCAAAAAATACGTTTTCGAAAATTCCACAAGAGGGCGCTCTAACGCAACTTAGGAATGATCCCTTGACTCTGAGAGAAGGAATGGACGGATGTGACGTCATCCCCAAAAACGTCACTTCCATCCACTCCTATGTTAGGATTTGTAGAATGTTTTTGCTCCAGAGACTCTCCTCCACCCACCAGTCTTTGTTTAATTCCGTGTCTACAACGTGGCTTCCGCGGCTCTCCAAAGATCGTCAATTTAAGGTAAAAACTCTGGCATGGGGATGAAAAACGATGTTTTTTAAAAAATATTTAAATTTTTATCCCACGATTTTGTAACCCTTTTTTTTCACCCGGTGCCAATTTTCTAAGTGATCCTGGGCACTACACTCCCCCCACCAGCCTTCCTGGAGCCCAGGGCCGAGCTCATGCCTCCTTCAATGCATGAGAGCCAACTGACCTTATCACCTGACAGGGGGGAGTTTCCCTGGTTGGACGTAGCGCGTGGAAGGAACACGTTATTCCAACCAGTTCCCTTCCCCTCCATCAGGCGCCCCGGCTGACCAGGGGGAGGCAGTATAGTGACCAGGATTACTACATGTTTTTGTGAGGGTATTAACTACCCTAGGAGACACGGGGAGAACATGCAAACTCCACACAGAGTAGGCCCTTTCGCCAACCCCACCTAGGGTATGGTGGGGTGTCTGGTGACGTGGAGGAGAAGACACGCCCCCAGCGCCCACAGCGTCCCCGGCGGAAAAACAATGTTTTAATCTCAGGCAGTCCATATGTTAATGAGCACCGCAGGGAAGGAAGTGCAAGGGCACTTCCTTTTGGGCTTCATAACCCTTTGAGACCTGGAACGCATCTGTGTCACTTTAGATTTCTTTTGCTATTCAAAAATAGCAGATATACAAGCTCATAGTGCGGCACCGAGTGCCGCGCTATGAACTTGTAGATCTGCTATTTTTGAAAAATCGTAAAAATGATTTTTTAAATATTTTTTTCCGAAAAACGTAATCTTTAGAAGCTGCCTCAGGTCTTAAAAAAAAAAAACGGATGCTTGCTGCCTGGTTCTGACAAACGTCCACGTTGTGATTGAGGTTTTGTTTTTGTTTTTGTTCTGTGATGACTTCATCTCTCCAGGCTCTCAAAGACGGCGTGTCATTAAAGCTGCCGTACTCCCAGAAAGGCATCAAGGTGCTGAACTCTGGCCTCAACCTGCTCCTGGAAATCCCATTCCTGGCCGTGGTCGTCACGTTTGGAGTGAGCGGCTTCAGCGTCAACCTCCCCTTCGAGCATTTTGGCAAAAACACCCAGGGCCACTGTGGTGAGTACTGTACTTCTGTTTATTCAAAAACACTCAGGGCCACTGTGGTGAGTAGTACTGTTCTTCTGTTTATTCAAAAACACTCAGGGCCACTGTGGTGAGTAGTTCTGTTTATTCAAAAACACTCAGGGCCACTGTGGTGAGTAGTACTGTTCTTCTGTTTATTCAAAAACACCCAGGGCCACTGTGGTGAGTAGTGTTCTTCTGTTTATTCAAAAACACCCAGGGCCACTGTGGTGAGTAGTTCTGTACTTCTGTTTATTCAGCTTGGATGCTTATGTTAAACATCAGTATTTTATGTGATTTTTTCCATGATTGTACCAATTTTACATTTATTTGGTCACTATAACCATGCACATCATCAAACTGTGATATTATGTATGTGCAGCTATTTGTATATGCTGTCTAGCTGCATAGGGAGCATATCTGGCTCCCCTGCCCGACAGCAGAGATATTTGAGAATCAGAATCAGAATAGGAGCATAGCAGCAGACGTATAGTGCTTGGCAACGTGTCGTCACCACGGGGGGGTGTGGCATAGTACAGTAGCTACAGACATACTGGTGGGGGTCAATGTTAAGTCAACCTGTTTATCCCGCACCAACATGTCCACTGCTCCAAATGACACTTGTTGACGCCCCCTTCAGGATTTTTTGCTACGCACGATACTGTCCATGATATACTTATGGATGTTAATGGACTGTGCCTTCCTGTCATTTCACTTGTGTGTTCCTTTCTTCTCTCTTGTCTCTTTACATATCCTAACTCTTTCTGTAACGGTGTTGAGAGATCACACAAAAAGAAAAAAAAAATTCAACCACTGTTTCACACCTGCGATCATGTGACATGACAGTAAAGTGTATATAGTGATAGTTGTTGCTCTGCATGTCTGTCTCTTTCAGGGACGTGCAACAACAACCAGGCTGATGACTGCATGCTGCCCAGCGGTCAGCTGGTCCACAGCTGTGCGGTGATGGCAGACTACTGGCCCGCCACACACATCTACCAGCCTGACTGCCCCGTGCCCTCTGTCACCCCCACCAACATCCCCCCGGCACCACCCACACAGAAACCCTGCAAACCTCACTCCATGTGTGACCTGCTGAAGACCAGGTACCGTCACTCACCACTGTGTTTTTAAATACAATGTCATTTAGTTTTGGTCAGTCTATTGAATACATTTTCATTTAGTTTTAGTCATAGTCTAGCTCAGGGGTGATGCAACTTTGATGATGTAGAGGGCCACGATATTTCCACCAACCCGATCTCACACAACTTAGTATACATTGCACAGAGTGGTCATTCCGTGCATAGACAACTGAAAAACCCGAAAATCCGTGCATAGCCGCCTCGCATCTCTCCCATTGACTAAACCATTTCGGAGGCGCGCAGGGAACGTTGCAACGTTCGGGACGGCAACTCGCTCGCTTTAGCTCACTTGATGGTCCCTCAACGTGGCTCCAGTTCCCTTGAGCCTACTCAGCGCCGTTTATGTACCGATAGGCACAAAATCGTACATTTTGTTGTGGGGACTGCTCTGCTTCCGGCTTTTTCCGGGTCGCAACTGGTTACGCCCACTGTGGGACTCGGCGTACATATGCACAGGTTTTTTAGGCGACTATGCACGGAATGACGTGCGCGTGCAAGATATCTGATCTACAATCTCACAACGCGTCACGTTGCGACGCTTGTAGATCTGATATTTTTGGCCTAGGAGGGTCTTTGAAAGTGGTTAAACTGAAGTGATCTGGATTATCTTAAATGATCAAATTATACCGCGGTGCCCCTGGACTTTCATCACAGCACCCAAGGGTGCCCGGCACCCACTTTGAGAACCACTCTATTGAATACAATTTAATTTAGTTTTAGTCATAATATTTTCCATCTTCTGAATATATATTTGTTTTACTTTTAGTCTAGTTTTAGTCGACAAAATGTTATGTTGACAGGTCTTGATGGTGTCGTAATGCCTGACTTATACTAAAACTTATACCAAAAACAGCCCAGAGCCATTTGGAACGCTTCATTTTTCCCATTTTCTGATGGTTTTGGACTTAGAACAGCCACAGTTATGCATATTTTCATTGTTCCACAGACAGAATATTACTTCCCCAGAACCTAGAAGGTTTTTAAAAAACTGTATCGACTCTGATCTGTGTGTAATTTCCACAGTGTATTTGAAGCCTGCCATCACCTGGTCTCTCCTGACAAGTTCTACGAAGGCTGTGTGTTCGATAGTTGCCACGTCGTGAACCCTGCGGTGGAGTGTACCAGCCTGCAGGCCTACGCTGGTGCCTGCGCCCAGGCTGGGGTGTGTCTGAACTGGAGGGACCACACTACTCTATGTGGTAAGACCCCTTTAAACCACACTACTCTATGTGGTAAGACCCCTTTAAAACACACTACTTTATGTGGTAATACCCCTTTAAACCACACTACTCTATGTGGTAAGACCCCTTTAAAGCACACTACTTTATGTGGTAAGAGCCCTTTAAACCACACTACTTTATGTGGTAAGACCCCTTTAAACCACACTACTCTATGTGGTAAGACCCCTTTAAACCACACTACTTTATGTGGTAATACCCCTTTAAACCACACTACTCTATGTGGTAAGACCCCTTTAAACCACACTACTTTATGTGGTAAGACCCCTTTAAACCACACTACTTTATCCCTTTAAACCACACTACTTTATGTGGTAATACCCCTTTAAACCACACTAATCTTGTGGTAAGACTCCTTTAGCAGAGGAGATTGTTTGCACATCTTGTACCTGTATTTAGGCCAGGTGCTGGACATCGAGGCAAGAATCAAGGAAAACGTAAAACATCCGCACACTGGTTTAAAGCTCCCAGAACGTATTGTATTAATGGCACAACTTATAGGTCCTCATCAGGCATTTAAGGTCGAAACGTTGCGGCATTAATACAATAATAGTATTATGGTGGAAAGGTTTTATTTGTATAACTTCTAATATAATAGTTTGTTTCTTCTTTAACAGCCAGTACCTGCCCAGCTGACAAGGTTTACAAGCCATGCGGTCCCGCCGAACCGCCCACCTGTGAAGACAAGTACGTTCCTACTAAATGGACTTTTAAAATACTAGGGGTTCGGCCCTCACACCTACGTCACACTGAGTCACAGTGACTCCCATTGGCCAATTTTAATAGGATGGACTCTATCACGTATATTGTAGTCCCAAAAGTCATGTCTACTCTAGTAATGTAAAGAATATGAATTTCAAGTGTAGCATCCATGTCCAGCTCAGCTGTATGGAAGTGACGCAGAGAATACATGTAACCTGCTGTCTTTAATCTTACAGTCCGACTGAATCCATCTTGAACATTACTACTGAAGGCTGCTTCTGTCCTGATGGCATGAAACTGTTCAACAAGGAGTCTGGGATATGTGTAGATAAATGTGGTAAGTTTAACTTTATATGTGTAGATAAATGTGGTGAGTTTAACTTTATATGTGTAGATAAATGTGGTAAGTTTAACTTTATACGTGTAGATACATGTGGTAAGTTTAACTTTATACGTGTAGATACATGTGGTAAGTTTAACTGTAGATTGTCTGCTAAATGCCAAAATTGTAAATGATCTATTCATTATATCCATTGTCTATATAGATGTATTTTCACTGATAGATTCTTATTATTATCTCATTCATAAATGTTTATCTTGTCATCCTAACATGATGTGTGTGTTCATTCATTCAGGATGTATTGACGCCGAGGGCAACGCACGTGAGGTGAGCGCTGTCACAGTTCTACAACCTTAACTTTGGTTGTTCTCTTGTTGACATTTCATGATGATGTTCTTGCTGTCTGTTGTGTTGTGTCTGTGGTCTCAGTTTAATGATCTTACTGTCTGTTGTGTCTGTGGTCTCAGTTCAATGACCTTACTGTCTGTTGTGTCTGTGGTCTCAGTTTAATGATCTTACTGTCTGTTGTGTCTGTGGTCTCAGTTTAATGTTCTTACTGTCTGTTGTGTCTGTGGTCTCAGTTTAATGATCTTACTGTCTGTTGTGTCTGTGGTCTCAGTTTAATGATCTTACTGTCTGTTGTGTCTGTGGTCTCAGTTTAATGATCTTACTGTCTGTTGTGTCTGTGGTCTCAGTTTAATGATCTTACTGTCTGTTGTGTCTGTGGTCTCAGTTTAATGACCTTACTGTCTGTTGTGTCTGTGGTCTCAGTTCAACGAGAGGTTCGAGCTGAACTGTCAGCAGTGTGTGTGTGACGGCTCCACCAAGGCTGTCCACTGTTCACCCAAAGTTTGTCCGGCGCCGTCCGCCAAGAACTGCACCGCACCGGGCTTTGTTCTGGTCAACCAAACCAACCCACACGATCCCTGCTGCGCTGCCTATGTCTGCCGTAAGAGAGCATAACTATCACTGATACACATGTACCGTGTGTGTGTGTGTGTGTGTGTGTGTGTGTGTGTGTGTGTGTGTGTGTGTGTGTGTGTGTGTGTGTGTGTGTGTGTGTGTGTGTGTGTGTGTGTGTGTGTATGTGTATGTCGCAAACCCCTGGACCCCACACATAGTTTTCCTCACAACTTAATTTTAAATATTTAACTTGGGTTGGGACACATGAAGTCTGAGATCCACATTAAGATGGCTTCTTGTTTCATTATGGTGTGGCTCTACAAGAGGCTAACTGTCTGTAAGAGTGTCTGTCTGTCTGTCTGTCTGTCTGTCTGTCTGCGTGTCTGTCTGTCTGTCTGTCTGTCTGTCTGTCTGTCTGTCTGTCTGTCTGTCTGCGTGTCTGTCTGTCTGTCTGTCTGTCTGTCTGTCTGTCTGTCTGTCTGTCTGTCTGTCTGTCTGTCTGCGTGTCCGGAGCTAATCTTGCAAACCACATACTATGTTTTATAGTTGACTGTCTGATGTCTTACTGTGGACATAATGTGACACTGACAGTAGTAAATGTCTTAGGTCTCCCTCTGGTGAACAGAATGTGACAGTAGTAAATGTCTTTATGTTTCCCTCTGGTGGTCAGAATGTGACAGCAGTAAGTGTCCACCGGTCAACATGAACTGTCCAGTGGGTCACGTCCCTGAGGTCAACGTCCCAGACGGAAAGTGCTGCCCAGAGCACACCTGCAGTAAGTTCTGATTGGATGACATTGGCATGTAATTGTCTTGTCTTGACTTGGATTGTCATTATCATTCATCATAATGACCATTTTGTAATTATATTATAATTGTCATTATGTATGAACTTTTACTCCAAGCTAAGTTGTCATGTTTGATTCAATCATTTAAAATCACTGCATGACTACTTCTATTTGTGTCTCTATGTGTCCTTAGAGCCCAAACGTGTTTGTGTCCACAAGAACATGGAGTTTGAGGTACGTAATGAACCATCATCATCATCATCACCATCATATTACTATATATAGTGAAGTCCACTGACTGCAGCCAGAGAAATATGTTTATGTATTGTATTTGTGTGTATTTGTTGTGTTTTTATGTTGAGGAGCACAATGGAAATAAGTCCTAGACTTAATTGCGTGTTATCCTCGAAATTCTATTAACCAAATACGCTTTGTTGTTAAAGTTGAAGCCTTGAATTCATGGAGATTTTCTTGTTTTTGTCGCATTCCTGAGACAATAATTTCATGACCGGTGGAGTCGACTCTCCTACTGACCGATGACCCGGTCATCAAATTATTACAAAGACAAAGAAATATCCATGAATTGAAGGTAGTAGTTGATAGGAGTAATTTTTGTTGTGAACGACTCCTTTAAGGTTATTGCTTTTTTAAATTTTAAATAAAAATGCAGCTGTGGAACATGTGAAAGTTTAATGTGTGTGTGTGTGTGTGTGTGTGTGTGTGTGTGTGTGTGTGTGTGTGTGTGTGTGTGTGTGTGTGTGTGTGTGTGTGTGTGTGTGTGTGTGTGTGTGTGTGTGTGTGTGTGTGTGTGTGTGTGTGTGTGTGTGTTATCCTCCTAGCCTGGGTCTCCAGTACCAGTGATAGCACGCGTGTGTGTGTGTGTGTGTGTGTGTTCTTCTAGCCTGGGTCTCCATTGATAGTGATAGTGTGTGCGTAGTTTGTGTTCTTCTAGCCTGGCTCTCCAGTACCAGTGATAGTGTATTGTTGTGTGTGTTCTTCTAGCCTGGGTCTCCATTGATAGTGATAGTGTATTGTTGTGTGTGTTCTTCTAGCCTGGCTCTCCAGTACCAGTGATAGTGTATTGTTGTGTGTGTTCTTCTAGCCTGGCTCTCCAGTACCCATGGCAGTATGCCAGGACTGTGTCTGCTCCAGAGAGCTGGATCCCAACAACAACCTGTTCATGATCAAATGTAAACCTCAGGCCTGTGAGACGAACTGTGACCAGGTGAGACTCCTACAGTACCTTATGGTTCATATTATAACCCGCACGCTCACACAAACACACATGCTCACACGCACGCACACATTTATTGAAAATGAATTTTGTATATATCCCATTTTCTCCTATGATGACAAGCCCACAATAGGGACTCCAAGTTGAAAGTGTTTTTAAAGATTGAAACATGTATGTACATGTGGAATGCATGAGGTTGTATGCACGTACTGTACAATACATAAGGTTGGTGTCATTGCTTTCAGGGATATGAGTACGTGGATGATCTGGATGACTGTTGTGGAAAATGCGTCCAGACCCACTGCTTCCTCAACGACAAGCAGACCAAACACATCGTTCTGTTACAGGTAAGAACCTCTAGCCTGGGACCAGACCAATCTGCCAGTGCAAAAAGAAAAAAAAATGATTTGGGTCTGGCACCGCTCCGTTGTGAATCCATTTCCTGTTTCCGAAGTCTGGGGTGACCAATCAGGCCCCAGTATTCAAATATGCGAGACTGTAGTTGTTGGTTGGTTGTAGGTCTAACCAATTGCCTGCAGAGCCATTGCTTTGATCCCGCCCCTTGGAAAAATAACGTCCTCATAGAAGCACCAGACTCATATCCACGCAGTGATATAGTCTGGCCACAAGGCTAAAGAACCTCACCATCAGAACCAAACACACCTCACTGTCTCTCTGTCTCTCTGTGTCTCTGTGTCTCTGTCTCTCTGTCTGTCTGTCTGTCTGTCTGTCTGTCTGTCTGTCTGTCTGTCTGTCTGTCTGTCTGTCTGTCTGTCTGTCTCTCTGTCTGTCTGTCTGTCTGTCTGTCTGTCTCTCTGTCTCTCTGTCTGTCTGTCTCTCTGTCTCTCTGTCTCTCTGTCTGTCTGTCTCTCTGTCTCTATGTCTCTCTGTCTCACTGTCTCTCTGTCTCTCTGTCTCTATGTCTCTATGTCTCTATGTCTCTCTGTCTCACTGTCTCACTGTCTCTCTGTCTCTCTGTCTCACTGTCTCTATGTCTCTCTGTCTCACTGTCTCTATGTCTCTATGTCTCTCTGTCTCTCTGTCTCTCTGTCTCTCTGTCTCTCTGTCTCTCTGTCTTTCTGTCTCACTGTCTCTCTGTCTCTCTGTCTCACTGTCTCTCTGTCTCTCTGTCTTTCTGTCTCACTGTGTCTCTGTCTCACTGTCTCTCTGTTTCACTGTCTCACTGTCTCTCTGTCTCTCTGTCTCACTGCCTCTCTGTCTCACTGTCTCACTGTCTCTCTGTCTCTCTGTCTCACTGCCTCTCTGTCTCACTGTCTCACTGTCTCACTGTCTCTCTGTTTCACTGTCTCACTGTCTCTCTGTCTCTCTGTCTCACTGCCTCTCTGTCTCACTGTCTCACTGTCTCTCTGTCTCTCTGTCTCTCTGTCTCACTGTCTCACTGCCTCTCTGCCTCTCTGTCTCTCTGTCTCACTGTCTCACTGTCTCATTGTCTCACTGTCTCACTGTCTCTCTGTCTCTCTGTCTCACTGTCTCACTGTCTCTCTGTCTCACTGTCTCTGTGTGTAACTTGTCCTTGCAGCCCGGACACAGCTACTCTCCACCAGAGAACAAATGTGAGCGCTACACCTGCGTCCAGAACGGTGGATCCTTCATGACCAGCAGATCCAGCACCCTCTGCCCTCCCTTCCAGGAGAGCAACTGTCAACCTGTAAGTATGGTTTATAACAAACACATGATGTATATTTACATGTTTTATGCTTATTATGCACAGAGCCTATGATAGGCAGATTGCTATGGTTGGTGGTATGGAGCAGAACAGCCTCTAGGGGGTGTTAGAGGTCTTTTAGACTCATTTGTGGTCATTCAAGACATTTTGTGTTATAAATGACCTAATTACATTTGATCAAATGAAACTATTATCATGGTTCCAAATTGATATGCTGCTGTATATATATATATATATATATATATATACATATATACATATATATATATATATATATATATATATATATATATATATATATATATATATATATATATATATATATATATATATATATATATATATATATATATATATATATATATCACAATGCAAAATACAGTCGTTCTGAGTTGCTTTTGTAATTTTGGATACTTTTGTACTTTTACTCATAGGATACATTACAGACAGCTGCGGATGGATGCTGTACCATGTGTGAGTATGACCATGTTCTTTTGAACATGTATGTGATGTGTAAATTCAATGAATGATCTGTTTAAATATGTAAATAATATGTAAATGCCATCAATGATCTGTTTAAATATGTATATAATATGTAAATGAAATGAATGATCTGTTTAATATTTATATGATATGTAAATGAATGAAAATTAGTTAGTCATGTTAATGTAGGTTAAAATGTCATTTAGATAGCATGTTATCTACATGCGTGTGTGTGTGTGTGTGTGTGTGTGTGTGTGTGTGTGTGTGTGTGTGTGTGTGTGTGTGTGTGTGTGTGTGTGTGTGTGTGTGTGTGTGTGTGTGTGTGTGTGTGTGTGTGTGTGTGTGTGTGTGTGTGTGTGTGTGTGTGTGTGTCCTAAAGGAAACATACAAACACAGGATTTGGTCACAGTATAAGGTGCAAGTAATGGACCAAAAATAAATCTGTATTCAACCTCAGAGATTTTCCATCAGGATGCCAGGTTCATTTGTTGACCTGGCATGTATAGTTTCAATGTACAGATTATTAATGTTTTGGTATTATACTGTTTAGACTGCTGACAGGTTCTTGGTTTACCTATGATAGATAAGATTACTATGCATTTGATGTATTACCTCGTTTTTACAGTACCTTGCTTACTGTAAATCACTCTGGATTATGAGTGTACATTTTAAATGAATATTCATCAGGTGTGGAGAGGGAGAAGGCCTGTAAGCTTTAGGCAGCATGATCTGTTTAATATGTATATGATATATGTAAATGATGTATGAATATTCATCAGGTGTGGAGAGGGAGAAGGCCTGTAAGATAGGCAGCATGAAGACCAGGATCAGTCATGGAGGATGTCAGTCTGTAGAGGAGGTGGACATGCCTTACTGCCAGGGAGCCTGCAACACCTTTACCAAGTAATTATTATATTCATATCATTCCTCTTTGTTGTCGGGCAGAAACCATGTCCAAAATATGAACTTTTCAACAAACACAACACTGCCTCATCAAAGTTGGTATGGTGACTTTACACATTGTCAGATACGTTATATTATCATCACTTTACCCACATACAGCTCAAGTGGAGGTTTTTGACCATTAATGTGGAGATAGTTATTTTTTTCCCCCCATCTGACTTGGTCATTCTAATCAATGATGGACAACACAACTACCTCCACACGTTGGGAGTTGAGGATCCAATGGAGTTAGAAGGTTTAGTCAGAAGTATTTGTATTTTAGTATTTGTAAAACCCACACACAGACATAAATTGTGTTTAAAGGGTGTTTAAAGAGCACCTGCCCTTTAGAAGTGCCCTTCTGAAAAAAAGAAAAATTAAAGATTTTTTTTTTCATTTTTTTTTTTTCAGTTTACAGCAGGGGTCTTCAGCAGGGGGTCCTCAGAGTTACTACAGGGGGTCCGCCAATTCTTTATGTGATATGATTTTTCTTTTTACCATAACCACTCGAAACCTAGCATCCCTTTTCTGAGGAGAACTTTAGCCAAAAATAGCAGATCTACAAGCCCACAACGCCTCGCGCTGCGAGGCGTTGTGGGCTTGTAGATCTGCTATTTTTGGCAAAGAGGTATAGGTGTAGAGGGAAAAGATAGCCGACCAAGTAAACAAAAAAAAGTATAATTTACTTGAGCACCTGGCCCTCAAAATCTCTGTGCACGCCACTGAAAAAGTGTCAGTGTCAGATGTAATGCCTCTCCTCTCCTCTCCTCTCCTCTCCTCTCAGATACTCTGAGCTCTCGGCGGTGATGCAACACTCGTGTTCGTGCTGCCAGGGCTCACGGTCGAGTAACAGAACGGTGGATCTGCGCTGCCTGAACGGAGACATCGTCCCGTTCACCTACGTCCACCTGGAGGAGTGTCGCTGCAGCCTGTCGGAATGCAACAGGAACGCCGCGTTGACCGCCAGGAAGAGGCGGAGTTTCAGCCTCGTTTGAGACCACCCACCCCACCCCTCCCCCCTATACTAGGTCACCTGACTGACTGGGGGGGTCCCTACAGAGAAATTATATTTATCATATTTTAATAAAGATGCAACTATAATATCCACGTCTCTGCTCTTTTATTTATCATATTTAATGTCAGCATGTGTGTCATTTTCAGATTTTAGCTGTATGGTGGAAACCTCATTATGTCCAAGGATTAAAATTATTATTATTATTATTATTTTTTAATTTAGAGTAGCCAATTATTTTTACCAAATTTTCTCCCCAATGTAGTCCAATTTAGTCGTTAATGCCAATTAATTCCTCCCCACACATCTGTGTGTGTTATGCATAACATTTGTTTCTGTGATTTTTTATTTATTTTATATTTAATTATATGATATACTATATTTACTAAATACCCTTTGTTTTGCCGTTTTCAATTATGTTTTTCACAGAATCAAACGTTTTATGGTCATGATTCACCAGGACCCTGGATGGCTTGATTCTAGGCTTAAAATAATTGATATAAATATTTTTGGAAATGTCAATGGGAAAAATGCATTGACTATTTTGAAGTGGAACCACAAAATGGCTGCCACTGCTATGCCCTATACAGCATTACTTACAATGTTTTCAGACAACAGCTTCTGAATCTCCAGAGAATCACCTCCGGTGCAGCCTGTAGTGAGGAGTTTTATCTTAAATGGTTTTATCTCTAAAAGCAAAGCTGGCTCTGGTACCGGTGCCAAGAAATGCCATTAGATTAGACTGCTGTT
This sequence comes from Gymnoscopelus microlampas, assembly GCF_963454915.1. NCBI lineage: Eukaryota > Metazoa > Chordata > Actinopteri > Myctophiformes > Myctophidae > Gymnoscopelus > Gymnoscopelus microlampas. The sequence continues at coordinate 6,607,251 of NC_139943.1, read as the reverse complement.
CAGAGCCAGACACTCACATTCATTTATATTCATAATGTTTAAAACAGTGCTTCTCAACGTGTTTCATATCAAGGACCCCTAAATTAATACATATTTGACTCCGGTCAAAAGGGGGTCCCCAGCTAAATTTGGCTATTCAAAAATAGCAGATCTACACTTAGTGCCGTGCTGCGAGCTTGTACATCTGCTATTTTTTAATACTAATACTTTTTTTTAAATCTTGAAAGTATTGGAACAAATATTACATGCATTTGAGCTCATTTAATTCAAATCTTCTCTTCTGGGGGGTCCCTGGAACAAAACATTTTCAGATGGGGGTCCGCGGTTAAACACATATTATTTTGGGGGTTCTTGACATGAAAAAGTTTGAGAACCACTGACTTAAAGGGGTAGGGTTAGTTAAGGGGGGGGGGGGTTCCAAAGTCAAGTTTACACAGTGTTATGCAGTGTTAACTTACTGTTAAGCATAATGATGATGATGAGGATGATGTAGTGCGCTCTGGATGGAAAGTGAAGCTCAATCGATATGAACACCAATCAATATTAGCTTTAAGATTTTAACTGTGAGAGAGAGAGAGAGAGAGAGAGAGAGAGAGAGAGAGAGCCTCTCAACAAGCCATCACAACTTAAACTCCACCCATACATTCACAGAGAGTCTGCACTGTGCTGTCTGTCTGTCAGCACCAGCTGTATCAGGACTGTCATATGTATTATTATTATGTGTATAGGCTACATAACGGTCCTTAGTGTAGATGGAACCATATAGCTCTATTGAAAGCAACGCGTCCAGTCCTTATCGATGGAGGTGAGCGGTCAGACCCTTCAGCACCTGGACAGCTCCTCAGGTAACGAAGCAGCTTTCTTTCTCTTTATTTATTTATTCAGGGAAGCCCATTGAGAGCAAAGCTCTCTTTTTCAAGGACGCCCTGATAGATAACAGCATATAAAATACAATACATACATAATGAAGAACAATAACAAACATTTGAATCACATTACAATGTCGCAGATGCAAATAAACATATACATGAAACATGTGCAGTCACTATGTAGTGTGTCCTCGAGAAGCACCCTGAATGTCTCTATTGAGACCCAATCGCACCAGTTTCAGAGAGTCCTGAAGTTGTGTGGAGCATAATACATGAAAGCAGTCTTTCCCTTGTTCACTGCTCTTACGTGGACTGGTATATCTAATGTGTGTTTGTGAACGTGTTGAATGTCTAGTAACTCATGTCATGTCTCTCTGTCTGTCTCATTGGCATATAGCCTACACTGAATAGTAGGCTGTTGCATCAAGAGTCATAAGCCCTCCTCCTGATCATTATGTTGTTTATATAGTAGTGTTGTTGTTGTAAAAGAAGACGAGTGCGTTAAGAGTCCATCCATGTGCACCTGTAGTGTAATTTAAGCCCTGTTGTTATGAATGAGCTGTAGCTCGGCTATGATAGAAAATAATGCCCACGTCCAGGGTAAACCTGTTTATATTTAAATGGTCTATAGACTATAAGCAAGGTGGTGGGAGGTAGATTTATGAAGCTTCACAGGGTAAAGTTAATTAACATAATCTAATCCAGGGGTCTTCAACGTTTTCAGGCCAAGGACCCCCTAGCTGAGATAGAGATGAAGCAGGGACCCCCTCTATATTGTATAAAATTGTGTTTCAGATTCAACTTTATTTGATTACTTGGTCTGCTCTTTTTTCCCTCTACACCTATACCTCTTAGCCAAAAATAGCCGATCTACAAGCTCACAACGCCTCGCGCGCTACGAGGCGTTGTGAGCTTGTAGATCGGCTATTTTTGGCTAAAGTTCTCCTCAGAAAAAGGATGCTAGGGTTCAAGTGGTTAAAGTAAAAAAAAAGAATCATATCACACAAAGATTTTGCAGACCCCTTGTAGTAACTCTGAGGACCCCCTAGAGGTCCCGGACCCCCTGTTGAAGACCACTGATCTAATCTCTGGTTCTCTGTCTCTCTCTCTCCATCCATCTCTGTCACATAGTTTTTTATTCTAATTGAATTACCCTGTTTACTCACTACACCTTTGAATCTCCGGGAGATAAATGTACAGACGCAGGCCAGGGTACAACAAGATTTTATGACATTAATCTATGATCAAATAATCCGGGAATATTGTTACGATGTAGCCTAGAGAATAAGTGTTACAATTAGGCTGCCAATGAGAGCTTTAGTTAGCAGTAAGTAGATAGAAGTGTAGATGAATGGCCTATGTGTATTTCACCGAGATGGGGGGGAGGAGAATTTGAACTTTAATGTTGGCGTGGCTCACACTTTTACATAATCCATATCATAACCATATCACTGAGCATGATGGTCCAATAAGCACTGAGGAAATGCATTGAACACATCAACGAATGGACGATCCAGAATCTACTGGCAGTCATTAATAGGATTTGGAGCCAAGGAAGAATGGTTAAAAGACAGGGTTCAGCTTAGTGTTAAAATCCACAAGCCAACCAGACATAAATAATACAAGGGACAATAGAGTAGAATTACAGTGTAAAATGTGTAGGAAATGTAAATAACCTGATAGGTGCAAAACAAACAGCATTGCTACACACAGACATTGGTGTGTAGCACCATGGGGCGGCCACAGCTGAGTGGTTAGTGAGCCCGCCTAGGGAGCCAGAGGCCTTGGTTGCCCCAGGTTCGATTCCAGGCCTGGCCAGCATATGTGTCGATGAAATTAAATTTGTCCCTGAGCAAGACTCTTAACCCCTAATTGCTCACAGGTTCTCATTGGAAACAAGACCGCAAGGACTTTCATGAACGACCTGTTAAAAGGAATTATCCTTATCCTTGTCCATAGACTTGGCAAAACACAATCTTATTGATAACAGCTGCAGCTGAATGGTTAGAGAGTCCGCTTGGGGAGCTGACGCCCCGGTTGTCCCATGGTAAAATTCCAGGCCCGGCCAACAATATGTCAAAGTGTCCATGAGCAAGACACTTACCCACTAACTGCTCCCTGAGGCGCTGCCCCCCGCCACCACCATAGCCCCATAGCCCCCACTGCTCCTGATACTTAGGATGGTTAAATGCAGATATACCTCATTTCACTGTATGACAATATACAGTGACAAATACCACAATGGAGTGTGGGCTATAGCCTGTATATTTATTTATTTAATAAAAAAGAAAACAAAATCATTTTTCTCTTTAAAACCTTGAAAAAAATAGTTTTCATCGTCACACAGATGAATAGGAACATAAATTACACTATACGTAACGTGCATTGATCCAAGCCTGAACACAATATATTGATTAATCATCAAAACAAACATGCTCTGAAGATGCACGCGGCCGTCCCCCCACCTGACCACTTAACACAGCTGTCATCGTGTTAAGTGGGCAGATGGGTGGGTCGTGATTGAACACTTTTGAGATTGATCCAGAGAAGGCCTGAGAGCTGCTGATGTAGACAGAGTGGATAGACTTAAACCTGTGTTATAGAATAGACTTAAACCTGGGTTATAAGAATGGACGTAACCCTGGGGTGGGTGAAGTGTAGACTTATAGGACACTGGACAGGGGGTCCGGGGCCCTTAGGGGTCCTCAGAGTTACTACAGGGGGGGCAGCCAAATCTTTGTCTTTCACATTAACCAGGAAGACTAGCTGTGCTTCAGGCCCGTTCAGAAATGGTGTTTGTGCCGGCTGGAATTTAAATGATGTAGATGTCCGTACCTTCTTTGTATTTACCTTGGTGGGGAGCCCCATATCAAGGGGTTTCCTGTTTAGCAGTGTTGCCATGTCTGCTTATGGTAAGCGACTTTTGGACTTGTTTCTAAAGTGTAGTTGCTTATTTGGGCTTGTTTAAACCAGTGGTTCCCACATTGTTTTCCTATCAAAGACCCCCAGATTAATATGTATTTGTCCGAGGACCTCCATCTGAAAATATTCTGTGCCAGGGACCCTGTTCAAGATTTGTGTTGTTAAAATGTTATATTTGTCTATGTTTTTTTAAATAGCAGATATACAAGCTCACGTGTCGCGATGTGATGTGTTGTGAGCTTGTAGATCTGCTATTTTCAAAAAAAGTGGTAAAAACTTAGCCTATAGTTGCTTCTTTTGGGCTTGTTTTCATAGACCTGGACGCTTTTTCTCTTGCAAAATCTGGCAACACACTGATTACCTGCATTACAGCTGCAGTGACCTACTAGGGAGGAAGTGACCAGATATTGAAGGAAGCAGCAGAAAAGGGCAATGGCTTTGTCCTGGAGAAGGGCCATAAGAATAAAGGTGAATATAAATCTAACAGGATTACACACACTTACCATGGCTGGCTGAGGAACAGTTTTGTGCTCAAATGCGTAGCAGAATAGTCTGTAAGAATTGAAGCCAACTGTGTGTTTGTGTTTAAAAAGGTTGTAAAACATAGCTGTTTGAAGGCATTATACAGTGGTCCCCCTTCCTCAATCATAGTGTGTTTTTGTTATTAAAAGGTCCAGGAGGTAGAGCAGCTGTCTGGGCCTGGGCTCGGAAGGTTTTGGGTTTGATCCCCGGCTCCCCCCCTGGGTTAGTGTTGAAGTGTCCTTGAGCAAAACACTGAACCCCTAACTGCTGCTGATGAGCAGGTTGGTGCCTTATTTAGTCCATGAGCCCAGACAAGATTTCATTATCGAAAGAGTGGGCAAAACCATACCTATATTAAATTGTTTATAGGGTCAATATAAGTAAATAAATGTATGATAACCTTTCCACAGGAGCAGCTTTTTCATATTTATCACACATTTTGTTATTTATTGTCCCCATACGTACATGACAGGTGAAAAAAATGACAAAAAATAGTTATCATAATGAAACTTCCCCAGTTGATTACTTACATGAAGACAATGATTTATCGTATTACAAGTTTTCTGAAATTGTATATTTAAATATGCAAAGTAGGCATTAGTAAAATATGCCCGAATTTGCATAACTTTCCAGAATCATTGGACAAAGCCAGAGTCAACATTCTTATTTCATTTTGTTAAGATGTTGGAGTCAAAGGTTTTTAACGAGGGAATATTCAATATCTGGCTCAATTTTGGGGCTCTGGCTCATGGACTAAAATGCCTAATTTGCATATTTAAATATACAATTTCAGAAAATTGTAATACGATAAATCATTGTCTTCATGTAAGTAATCAACTGGGGAAGTTTCATTATGATAACTATTTTTAAAATGTTGTCATTTTGATTTTTTTCACCTGTCATGTACGTATGGGGAAAATAACAAAATGTGTGATAAACATGAAAAAGCTACTCCTGTGGAAAGGTTATCATATATTTATTTACTTATATTGACCCTATAAACAATTTAATATAGGTATGGTTTTGCCCACTCTTTCTGTAATCATTGCTCAATTTTGGGGCTCTGGCTCATGGACTACTTTGTAGGTTTTCCTCTGCTGTCGGTGTGTGAGAATGTAATATATAGGGTTGGATCCAACCGGAACCGGAATTCAGGGCTCCAGTATGTGTGCAAACTATGCTTGATTTGATAGATGTCACTGTCAAATCTTTTGTCCCAGTTAGTGTTGATTTTGACAGCAAATTTTGATTTAGTTTAGTCATAGTCTTTTGATTCAAATTCCATTTAGTTTTAGTCATTGTTCTAGTCTATTATGTTAGTCTATTTTTAGTCGACTAAATCTACAGTTTATTTAGTCGACTATAATGTATTTTTGCGGTGCCTTACATCGTAATAGCTGATTTTGCACTTGGGTACATGCTGAAAATAGCCGATCTACAAGCTCACAACGCGTCGCGCTGCGACGCGTTGTGAGCTTGTAGATCTGCTATTTTCAGAGCACAACGCCCGAGCTCAACCAAACATAAAATGACTTGTCTTTTAGTTCTACTGGATCTCTTCTCCACTAGTCCCTCACTAACATTTTAGTCTATTTTGTATTTGTTGACTAAATTGACAATATATTTAGTCTTAGTTTCAGTCATCATAGCTTAGCTTTTATTTAGTTTTTGTCAGTGAAAAAAGGTAGTCGACGAACATTTTTCATTATAGTTTTAGTCAACAAAATCAACACTGCATGGTCCCAGTCCAGCCTTGCTGAAAGACAGTCAGCCCCTGACACCACTGTAAGGCCACCTTACAGATTGCTACACAACCTGTTTATCCACTAATGTTGGGGCTAAACAACAACTTGATGGATCTGATAATGATATACAGTACCATGCATGTTAAAATCATAGATACTTTACATTATTCCCCACATTTTCCTTATTATACTTCATTGTTTTTATTTCTCACTTTGGTAACAAATGCCTATTTAACATTGAGCTGGCCACAATGTTTAGCTGCCCACTGGACATGTATCCGTCTGGGGGTTCATGGGGCTTTCACGTAGGAAGTGGAAAAAACCCAGAAAGGGGGCTTTTTTCTAGTATATATTAATATATATTATATATATATATATATATATTTTTTTTTTAAGATGATTTTTTTGGCTTTTATGCCTTTATTGATAGGATAGGAAAGTATAGGCCGACATAATCTGGGGAGAGAGATGGGGGGTGACGTGCAGCAAAGGCCGTCGGGAACGGGACTCGAACCCGCGACACGCTGTAGTCTACTTTAGAGCCTAGGTTATTATTTTAAATCTCGCCTCAAGTCCCACCTTTACACCTTGGCTTTCGATAGCGTTTGAGAGTTGCTATGGCCTGTTTTTGTTTCACTGTCTGCTGACGCCGCTGCGTCTGGTATTTTTCAGTGATGTGTCTCCTTTTGTTGTTTAGTACAGCACTGTAGGATGCTGTACTAAACAGCACTTAGGAAACCTTGAGTTGTGAAATGTAGTACAGCACTTAGGAAACCTTGAGTTGTGAAATGTGCTATATAAATAAAGTGGATTGGATTATATATTATATAATATTATATATTTCTAATGTATAGGAATGGTTAAAGGTAACCGTTATAAGGATCCGGAATCGTTTAAATCCCAAAGGATCATTCCCAACCCTATAGAATGTAATGCACAACAGTGTAAAGCTCTTTGGATAAAGGCTCTATAGAAATGCATAATTTACCATTTTAAAATAAAGTAATCAATGGGCCAGGAAGTTGACAGGAAATAAACTGCTCATCAATCCATTTAGCCTCTAATGTGTTGTCAAAACTATATTAGAAATGTTTGTTTATGAAACCCTCTGCTGTAATGGACAGAGACGTCCATGGTTCTGCTAAACCTGGCAACAACAACAATTGGTTCTCAAAGTGGGGTCTGAGGACCCCCAGGGGTCCTTGGGGGAGGGGGGGGGGGGGTTCCAGGGGTCCCCAGCAAAATGTGTTAATGTAGCATCACAATCATTTTAACCACTTTAACCTATACTTTGGGCTATTCAAAACTAGCAGATCTACAAGCTCATAGCACGGCACCGAGTGCCGCGCTATGAGCTTGTAGATCTGCTATTTTTGAAAAATCATGAGAATTTGTGCAAATCTTTGAATATATATATATTTTTTAGAGTGAGCATTTGTAACTCAAATCTGTGCCGGGGGGGGGGGGGGGGGGGGGGGTCCCTGGAACAACACATTTTGAGATGGGGGTCCACGGCCAAATACATATCCTTTTGGGGGTCATTGACGTGAAAAAGTTTAAGAACCACTAGTTTAGATGTTTATTTATCCTCCTCTGTCAAAGATCTTCTTCATACTTTAATACAGGTAAGGGGTCTTCAAGGTTTTTCAGGCCAAGGACCCCTTAACTGAGAGACAGATGAAGCTAGGGACCCCCTACATATATTGTATACAATTGTGTTGCAGATAATGATTACACTTTTTCATAGATCTCATAGATAGATTCATAGATGGGAGCCCCATTCCAAAGGGTTTCCTGTTTACCAGCGTTGCCATGTCTGCTTATAATAAGTGACTCTACGGGCTTGTTTCTGAAGTGTAGGCCTATAGTTGCTTATTTGGGCTTGCTTCCCAATGTTGTTTTAAACCAGTGGTTCCCACATTTCTTCACATGAAGGCCCCCCAGATGGACCCCCATCTGAACATATTGCCAGCCAGGGACCCCCCCCCCCCATACAAGATTTGTGTTGTTAAAATGTTTCTAAAATATTTTTAAAGAAATGCACTCTTTCCAAATATGTTATTGGAAATAGCAGATCTACAAGCTCACAACGTGTCACGATGTAACGCGTTGTGAGCTTGTAGATCTGCTATTTTCAAATAGCCAAATGTAAAGTGGTAAAAGAAGCCTAGTTAGTTATTTTGGGCTTGTTTTCATAGACCAGGCTGCTTGTTTCTCTTGCAATATGGCAACACACTTATTACCCACATTACACCTGCAGCCTGCTAGGGAGGAAGTGGACAGATATTGAATGAAGCAGCAGCAAAGGGTAAATGGTGCTGTCCTAGAGAAAGGCCATAAGAATAAGGTGAATATACTTCATTGACTGGGGTCCCCTAGGTTCTATGCTTGGTCCCCTCCTTTTCTTCCCTCTACACCAACTTGTTTCACCAAAAAATAGCCGATCTACAAGCTCACACAGTGCGACCAGCCCACCATGTTATTGTGTTGTATAGACTCATGATGTTAGGAGATTGAAGAAGGTTCCACTTGTAGCAGAGGACGTTGATGGTTTAACAGACATAGTGGAAGCTTCATAAATGATGTGGATGCTTCATAAATCAACGGCATATGGCTTGATGGTTGGTTCATTAGTGTGTGTGTGTGTGTGTGTGTGTGTGTCACTCAAAATGTTTTTATTTGTTCTTTATCACAATGTATTCTCAGTTTATAAATGACGTAAATAAATGCATGCATTGTCAAGGAATTCTGAGAGAAATACGACAATATACAGTTGTTTATTTGAGCAGCAGTGGTAAATATCGGCACACTTAAAGGCATAACATGTAACTTTGCCCTGTGTTTACATGACAAAACAATAAATACATTTTTTTTACCAATATTTTCCCTCTATAGCAGCAGTTATCAGCCTCTAGTAGTGTGAAGGTGTTAACCTGCAGAAACACAATCCTCTTGCTTGGTGTTTTCACTATTTGTTTTGGGAGACAGGGATGTTTTTGGGTGGTTTTGCAGGTAAACATGCACCACCACATTACTGCAGTGGCTGATGCTGCTGCTAGTATAGTATAGAGCAGTGGTTTTCAACCCTTTCCACATCAAGGACCATTCATTTATTCGGCATTTGAGCCACGGACCACCATTTGATGAGATTTAGCCTCTCAGACCCAAAACTTTGAATATTTTGTTATCGTTGGATAAGATTTTGTCCACAATTCCATCCATGCTGTATTGATGTGGTACCATAGGAGAGACAACAGACAAACGTTAATCAAAATAACAATTCTTCTACATTCTCTAATTGTGTAGGCTTCTTGTAAATTATGTTTAACAATAATTTAACTCTTGAGAGCGTAAAATGAAACCAAATACCAACTCTCCATCGTTTAGCTGGGGACCACCTGGAACCCCCTCAAGGACCACTGGTTGAAAACCACTGGTATAGAGCATACACGGGCAACTGCCGGCCCGGGGGCCACATGCGGCCCCCACCTTTAATATCAGAATACTGATATATTATTGATTTCAGCTGTTATAATTCCAAACATGCAAACGTGACCCGCTTTAATTACTTCAGTCTATATTAGTCGCTTAATGACTAGTATTACAATTCTATTGTCTTTTTATATGTCCAATGTATTTGTATTTAAGTTCATACGGTTAACATAAGTATAACTAAATGCATTTGAAATTAAGTAAAAAATTTACTTTTTAGGATTCCAATTCAAAAATAGCAGATCTACAAGCTCAAAACGCGTCACACTGCGACGCGTTTTGAGCTTGTAGATCGGCTACTTCTGCTACTTTTGTGTGACACAGAATGGTGAAGTACGGCATTAATTTACGAAAAAGGTTAAAATACGGAGATAAGAGGTGCCGACTATATGCCCTCTGGAGTGAGTGTGGAAATATAGTGGCCCTCCATCCAATGATGGGTAAAACATTTATATATTGTATTGTTATGTAAATGCTGCCGAAGTGACATACATACTATGCCTTTAATAATGAATGGGATGTTTTGGAAAAACGTGCTGCGTTCAGGAGCTTCTATATTACCCATTAGCCTCACCTATCACTGGACAAAAGGACCTTAACATGGACAGTTAAACATTGATGAGGTCAGTAACATGAGCCTCATTAACGGTGCTAAGCCGTGTGTGTGTGTGTGTGTGTGTGTGTGTGTGTGTGTGTGTGTGTGTGTGTGTGTGTGTGTGTGTGTGTGTGTGTGTGTGTGTGTGTGTGTGTGTGTGTGTGTGTGTGTGTGTCGTAGAAGCTTAGATATTGTGAGGACCTTTTTCCTGGCCCTCACGAGATACATGTTTTTTTTCTTATACTTGAAAAAAAGATTCTAGATAGGATCAGACATTTAGAAGTTAGGTTTAGGGGGTTAGAGATAGATTTATGCCTGATTTATGCTTGGTTGCGCGCTGAAAAAAATACAAGATCTTCAAGCACGGCTTGTTTTTTGGCTTTAGGCTTACGGTTATAATTGCAAATAATTGTTTAAAAAATGGCGTTCATGAAATCACCATCCTAAAAGTGTGTGTGTGTATGTGTGTGTGGTGCTTGCTGTGTCCATAATTTTCCCAATGTTAGTAACATGGCAGACTGAAGTTTATGTCTTACAGCAGGGGTCTTCAGACAGGGGGTCCGGGACCCCTAGGGGGCCCTCAGAGTTACTACTGGGGGGGGGGGGGGGGCAAATCTTATAATAATAAACAAAACGTTCTAAAAACAAAAAAAGAAAGAGGGTGACAGGCCGTGAAGGGTTTTAAAAACACATAAAAGATCCTTAAAATGTATTCCAAAATGAACAGAGACAATGTATTTTATAAATGTGGACTTAAATAAAGGAATTAAAATGTGTGCGTGTGTGTGTGTGTGTGTGTGTGTGTGTTCTCCAGGCTTGTGTCACCAGGAGCAGCAGCAGGTCTCTCAGACTCCGTCCAGTCCTTCAAGGTCAGGAGGTCATCATGTTGAGGCGTCGAGTCCTTCCGGGTCAGGAGGTCATCATGTTGAGGCGTCCAGTCCTTCCGGGTCAAGGGGTCATCATATCCAGGTCAAAGCGTTCATCAACCACTCAGCTTCCTGGAGCTCTTCTTCTCTGTATTCTCTGTCCGGACGCACAGAGACCACCGAACACGACTCCGGTCAGTTGCAGCTCTATAATTGACCGGCAAATACGACCGTAGCAGATCTACAAGCTCACAATGTGGTGCGGTGTGAGCTTGTAGAGCCGCTATTTTCCTGCTATTTTTGACAAAAGAAAAATAAATTCTACACACAGCAAAGGGCGTCGGGATTGTGGGTCGAACCTGCGACACGCTGTCAAGCTGGATTACCAGCGTATGTGGTGTGCGCCTGGACCGCTAGGCCAGCGGACGCTCCCAAAGTGAACATTTGTAACTCAAATCTTTGCTTCTGGGGGGGTCCCTGGAACGGTAACCGTCTTCCACGCCGACATCTCGCCACTCCGACTAGTGGCTTCCGCGTGCGGTTAGGGTTAGGGTGAGGGTTAGGTATAGGGTTCGTTAACGTCGGAAAGGCGACATGTCGGAAAGCCGCCATGTAACCCCTGGAACAAAGTAGTATGAGATGGAGGTCAGCGGCTAAATACATATAATTTTAGGGGTCCTTGACATGAAGGAGTTTTAACACCACTGATAAAGCAACATACGTTTTTCAGAAAATTGTTGGGATTCAGACATTTTTAGGTGTTAACACATTGACTGCCATCGGCTAATCTCAGAACGTCCATCGTAGTGCCAAGCAATTTCTTACCTTTTTTGTTTTTTTGATTCCGTCATAGGCCCCGCTAAATCCGTTTAAAATCCGCGTTCATTTGGTTCGACACAAACACGGGACCCGACCGAACAAAACGCTGAAAACCGTGCGGCGATCCGACACTGCATTCTGGAGAACGAGAGGAAAACGCTAAAATGGTGGATGCGGTGAGAAAAACAACAAGCCAGAGATAATGGCGTCCAAAGTTGACCGCTAGACAGGAAACGGAGGCGGGAGAAAAACCGGAAACAGTATTATTTCGTTTCCGGTCCGCCCACTTCGAGACCGGAAGTGCAAAAAAAATCCGGAATCTGCACCTGCACGATTTAACATGGGAAAACTACGGGACTACGGGCTACGGGAACGGCAGTTAACGGTTGGATTTAACGGCCCGTAGGACTACGGGCCTGGCAGTGGATGTGTTAATGGGTTAAATTGTGATATTTTATAACATTCCGAAAAAGAAATGCATGTATTTATATTTAATCCATTAAGACCTGGAACGCATCTGTGTCATTTTAGATTTATTTGGCTGTTCAAAAATAGCAAAACTACAAGCTCATAGCGCAACACCGAGTGCAGCGCTATGAGCTTGTACATCTGCTATTCTTTTTTTAAATCGTGACAATGTGTGCAAATCTTTTGAGATATACAGACCCTTTCCAAAAAATTAGAATATCATGGAAAAGTTGATTTATTTCCAGAATTCCATTCAAAAAGTTAAACTTTCATAAATTATAGATTCATGGTCCACAATTTAAACTATTTCAAGTATTCATTTGTTTATTTTTACATAATTTGGGCTTCCAGCTAACAAAACCCACAAAAACAGGATTTCAAAAAATTAGAATACAGGATTTCAAAAAATTAGAATACAGGATTTCAAAAAATTAGAATAGCCTACTGTGAGAAATCAGCCCAAACTTTGCAGGGCATGAATGTTTTAAACTGAATGTTACACACTAATCATCTAATAAACTCAAAGCACCTGTACAGGCTTCCCCAGGTGTCAATAAATTGCTTCAGTTTGGTTCAATTGTCTCAGTTTGGTTCAATATGGGGAAGAAGGCAGACTTGACCACTGGGCAGAAAACCATCATCGATACCCTCCAAAAGATGGGTAAGCCACAAAAGTTAATCGCAAAGGAGGCTGGCTGTTCACAGAGCGCTGTGTCCAAGCACATTAATGTAAAGTTCAGTGGAAGGGCAAAATGTGGCAGGAAAAGATGCACATCCAAAAGAGATGACCGTGGGCTTCAGCGGATTGTCAAACAGAAGAGGTTCAAGAATCTGGCAGAGATCCATAAAGAGTGGAGTGAGGCGGGAGTGACAGCTTCCAAGATCACCACATTTAGACGCATCCGGGAGATGGGCTACAACAGTCGGGTTCCTCGGGTCAAGCCACTTCTGACCCTGAAACAACGCAGGAAGCGTCTCAACTGGGCCAAGGAGAAGAAGGACTGGACTGTTGGCCAGTGGTCCAAGGTCCTGTTTTCTGATGAAAGCAAAGTGTGCCTTTCATTCGGGAATCAAGGTCCAAGGGTTTGGAGGAAGACGGGTGAGGAACAGAACCCAAGCTGCTTGAGGTCCAGTGTGAAATATCCACAGTCAGTCATGATTTGGGGTGCAATGTCCAGTGCAGGTGTTGGTAAACTCTGCTTTCTTAAATCCAAGGTCAACGCAACAGTCTACCAGAATGTTTTAGAGGACTTCATGATTCTTTCTGTTGAGGATCTGTATGGAGATGCAGATTTCATCTTCCAGCAGGACCTGGCCCCTGCCCATACTGCCAGAAGCACCAAAACCTGGTTTGATGCCCATGCCATCACAGTGCTTGACTGGCCAGCCAACTCTCCAGACCTAAACCCTATTGAGAATCTATGGGGTATTGTCAAGAGGAAAATGAGGGACACCAGACCCAAAAACAAAGAAGAGCTGACAGCAAGCATCAAGGACATCTGGGCTTCCATAACGCCCAGGCAATGCCACAGGCTGATTGCCTCAATGCCACGGCGCATCGAGGCTGTGATTAAGGCAAAGGGGTTCCCAACCAAGTATTGAAGATTGACATATCGTTTTGAAAGTGCCATATTTTGATTTTGATGTGATCCTAATTTATTTTCTTTTTTTCTCCAAGTAAATTGTGATTTCTTCACAGTATTCTATGTTTTGAAATCCTGTATTCTAATTTTTTGAAATCCTGTTTTTGTGGGTTTTGTTAGCTGGAAGCCCAAATTATGTAAAAATAAACAAATGAATACTTGAAATACTTTAAATTGTGGACCATGAATCTATAATTTATGAAAGTTTAACTTTTTGAATGGAATTCTGGAAATAAATCAACTTTTCCATGATATTCAAATTTTTTGGAAAGGGTCTGTGTGTGTGTGTGTGTGTGTGTGTGTGTGTGTGTGTGTGTGTGTGTGTGTGTGTGTGTGTGTGTGTGTGTGTGTGTGTGTGTGTGTGTGTGTGTGTGTGTGTGTGTGTGTGTGTGTGTGTGTGTGTGTGTGTGTGTGTGTGTATATGATTTAAAGCGTTTTAACTCCGATCTTTGCTGGATTTAACATTTTCTTCCACCTGGCTTCCAGCAGCAGTGGTAGCAGTGAACGCATGTCTGTTGTCTGTTTGCTTTATATTATTATTATTATTATATTACCCCTACAGTAACAGAAGGGATGTTCATGTACAATTCAACAGTGTACTAGAAAGGAGAACTAAAGTCTATTTACTTTACTTTATTGACTGTTAGATTAGGTAAATCATATCAACACTGTTTAATAAATGACTATACATAAAGTCACTATCTATCTAAGGCTAAAGGACACCTTTATGGCTTCCTTATCGTTTCCTTTATGGCTGTGTTCGTTGTCATTTCAATAGACACTGTGAATAGACTGTGCTGCAAAGACACAGAGCTTTTTTCCCCAATTCATTTTCGGTTCTTATTTATAAAAGGGACAATCAATATGGAGGGGACAATAATATATATTTGTATTCAGTAGATCATGGGACAATGTGTATACTGTAGGTAGCACTGCACCGGTAAACAGTGTTGATATGATTTACCTAATCTAAAGCAAAGTCAATAGACTTAAGTTCTCCTTTCTGTTACTGTAGTGTAGGGGTTGAAGGTATACAATTTACATAACACAATCGCAATAACGTTGCTCTGTTTTAGCATTGCCTGGGTTTAGTGTTAACCACTAGGCTATACATTGTCAGAATGTAACATACAGTACAGCTGGATTTTTTGTTACTTAATAAGCTTCTACATGTAGCTATTTATACTTGTATGTCAAATATGGTCTGAAGAATCAATAGAGAATTCTGGAAATGTGTGTCTGGAAAAGTGTAGAATTTTGAAATCCCTGATTATGACACCAAGTGTCACTGACGGCCAGGATTTCCGACTAATAACATTAATAATTGATGGGAGTGGGACACTTTATAAACATTTAAATATGTGGGCCTGCTGTAAGTGTGTGTGTGTGTGTGTGTGTGTGTGTGTGTGTGTGTGTGTGTGTGTGTGTGTGTGTGTGTGTGTGTGTGTGTGTGTGTGTGTGTGTGTGTGTGTGTGTGTGTGTGTGTGTGTGTGTGTGTGCGTGCGCGTGCGTGTGCACACGGTATAAGCATTATACTGTGAAGCCGAGCATGTTTAACCTGTGTAACGATGATTCTGTGTTCTCTAACATTTCAGCTAACACCCCTGATGTCATTGTTGTTAATGAAAACCATAGGGAGGTGTTCATTCTCGAGGTCGGCTGTGCTTTTGATTACAGGTTAGAGGAAGCCTTCCTAACCAAAGTGCTAAAATATCAACAGCTAGAGCAGACCATCTCTCAGCTAGGCTACAGATGTCCTTTGGTTTTTATCTTTGGTAGCCTAGGACACGTGCACAAGTGGGTTGTGAGGGGCCTGCAAATGGGCGGCCTCTCCAAAAGGAGGGCTAAACAATTAGCAAGGTACTGCTCAATATCAGCTATTATAGGAAGCCGCTCAATTTGGAGGAGGCGTTGTTTCCTTTACCCATGATTGTTGTCCGCTGTGTTCGACAAGTATGCCATCTTTTGTTTTGTACATGTATAGTATGTAACAATGCTCTGCTTTACATGCACTTTGTAACTGGCTGTTTTCCCTTTATCTGACTGCACTGACAGTGTTTATGTCCTTTGTACATCCTGTACTTCTTATTATGTGGACATAAATACATATTGTGTGTGTGTGTGTGTGTGTGTGTGTGTGTGTGTGTGTGTGTGTGTGTGTGTGTGTGTGTGTGTGTGTGTGTGTGTGTGTGTGTGTGTGTGTGTGTGTGTGTGTGTGTGTGTGTGTGTGTGTGTGTGTGTGTGTGTGTGTGTGTGTGTGTGTGTGGGTGTGTGAAAATAGGTGAATGTACTTCACAGTGTAAAGCTCTTTGTATAAATGCACCATTGACGGTTTTTAGAAAAGTCTCTCTCAATGAGCTGTTGGTCCTCCAGACGCCATGAAGTAACACATCAGCAGTTTGGAGTTCAGAGTGTTCAGAGCACTCTGTGGTCCAGATGCATCAACCTAATGCGTTTATACTGTAGCTGCATGTCCTACGTGTCAGGATGCACTTACAAGTTACTGCAACCATTCAGCCTGGCTCCACATTCACAACGCTGCATTGTCTGCTCTGTTGTAACCTCACATGTCCACAACAACAACCAAAAAGAGAACCTGACATGTGTTCCAATGGATCCAGTGTAGTCGTTAATTAATCACAAGCTCTTGTTTTTTTTTTGGGGGGGGGGGGTATTTATTTTTGGGCTTTTTGTGCCTTTCATTGATAGGATAGTAGTTTGACAGGAAATGGGGAGAGAGATGGGGAGTGACATGCAGCAAAAGCCATCGGGATCGGGACTCGAACCCGCAACATGCTGTCAGGCTACTTTGGAGCCTAGGTGCCCGGACCGCTACGCCAGCTATCCGGGCCTCAAGCTCTTGTTAAACCTTTTCATTCGTTCAATATTAATAAAACCCACAGACACACAATAGTGAAAATAGCAGATCTACAAGCGTCGCAACGCGTTGTGAGTTTGTAGATCTGCTCATTTTGATGCTTTTTCACAACACACAAGTGCGACAGTAAAGTAGAGCATTAATCTACAAAAATGTAAACAAATTAAGCTGAACATACAAGGTTTCTAACAACACTATAAAACATAAAGGCATGTCAGTAAAGAATAACCAGGATGCTGAACTAGACCACAGGCTGGTTGTTTTATGGTCTGTTTAATCACTGAAAGGTGGTTTTGGTTCTACTCTGTTATGATGCTGTTACATGATGTGATTTCATTGTTTTATTGATGTGGTTTATAGAGCTACACTATAATACTCAGCCACAGTTCAACAATGATTACACTATGATAGATAAACAGGTGTTTTGGCCTGTGCTCTGAGACTGTATTGTATTTCACCTTCTATATACAGTACTTCCCTGATGGGGTCACCCAGGGGCTTATACTTCGTACCCTTCTTTTCCCCCTACACCAAATGTCTTATAGCTGAAAATAGCTGATATATGAGCTTGTAGTTTTTTTCTTCTCATTTTCATGTCGTGGTGGGGGACCCTGATTTTCAACAAGTTTTACAAATAGTTGATCATCAATCAACTACTTCTGAACGTATTAGTCTTCTACACCATAGTGGAGACTATTCTTCCTGGGGTCCAGGCAACAACAAAAAAAAACACACCACAATACAAATAAAATGCAGAACAACATGGTCAATGTTAGTGAAATAAACACAACATTAGAGAAAAATATTTACATTAAAAAACATGTCTGTCTGAAAATACCAATAATAACAACCTAATTCAATCTAATTTAATCTAATTTCCTTTCTGATTATTGCTTCCATAAGTTTATTTTTGAAACCACATGCATTCTAGTTGGAGTCAAATGTGGGAGGAGCACATTCCAGTTTTAAGTGTTTAAACTGATTTGGATGTTTTATTAACACATTTTGCTGGGGACCCATTGGAACACCTTCAAGGACCCCTTGGGGTCCCCCAAACCACATATTTTAGCGGTGTATTAGAAACGCTTATTATCCATTGACTTAATGCTCTTATAAGGCACAAAAAAAACATTTATTTATGACTGGGAGCAACAGTACACCCAGTCATCTACAGGAAAATGAACTTTGATTCATTGTTTTATTGTGTGTGTGTGTGTGTGTGTGTGTGTGTGTGTGTGTGTGTGTGTGTGTGTGTGTGTGTGTGTGTGTGTGTGTGTGTGTGTGTGTGTGTGTGTGTGTGTGTGTGTGTGTGTGTGTGTGTGTGGGGCATTCCTGTTATCAGAAGACAATTTATCAAAGTCCATTTCCTTGTTTAATCGTGTCAGCCTTTTTGTGAGACTGAGAGTCACTCGTCAGTCAGAGACTGTCTGCGACTGCGACACGAAAAAACTAACCGAGAGGCAAATATCAATCAATAAATAGATCAATGAATAGACGGACGGATCATTTGAACAACCTGGCCGACTGATATCTGCTACAATCTCCACTGAGGTAAGAACAGGCAGATTACAAAAAAGTGCTAAAACTATTACTGTTACTATGAATACTGCAACCACTAGAAAAAAACATTACTACTACTACTGTACTTACTAGTAGTATATTACTATAATAACTACTAGTATAACTACTACTAGTATTGATACTCATAATGTTATTGTTTTGTCTTCTAGTATTCCTCTGGTGTAACAGCCTCAGAGAACATTCCAGATCAGGTGTGTGACCGGCAGACAAAATGGCTTCCCGTTTGACTGTTCAGGAAGAGGAGCTGAACTGTCCCGTGTGTCATGACATCTTTAAACATCCCGTTGGGCTGTCCTGTGGCCACAGCTTCTGCAAAGACTGTCTACAGGAATGGTGGACGGAAAGACCAACAAAAGAATGTCCTGTTTGTCAGAGAAGATCCTCCAAGGACAATCCTCTCACAAACTTTGTGCTGAAGAACCTGTGTGAGAACCTTTTGGAGCAAAAACGCCAGAGCTCCTCATCGGTGTGCTCTGAGGTCCTCTGCACCGCACATGATGAGAAGCTCAAGCTCTTCTGTCTGGACGACCAACAGCTGTTGTGTGTCGTGTGTTGCGGTTTAGAGAAACACACCAGGCACAAGTTCTTACCTGTGGACAAAGCGTCTGGACTTTACAAAGAGAAGGTCCAGGAATCACTGAAGCCTTTAAAGGAGAAACTGAAGGTCTTTGATAAAGTTAAAACAGATTACGACAAAACAGAAAATCACATCAAGGTTCAGGCCAGGAACACAGAAACGCAGATTAAGGAACAGTTTCAGAATCTTCGTCGGTTCCTACAGGAGGAAGAGGAGGCCAGGATCGCCGTTCTGCGGGAGGAAGAGGCTCAGAAGAGTCAGGAGATGAAGGAGAGGATTGAGGGTCTGAGCAGAGAAATGGAAACCCTCTCCAATGCAATCCAAGCTGCTGAGGACCAGCTGAGAGCCGACGACCACGTCTCATTCCTGCAGAACTACAAGACCACGATGGAGGGAGTCCAGCTCACCCTGCAGGACCCACCGCCGGTCTCAGGAGCGCTGATAGACGAGGCCAAACACCTGAAGAACTTGACCTTCAGAGTCTGGGACAAGATGAAGGACATTGTCTCCTACACTCCTGTCATCCTGGACCCCAACACTGCTCATCCTGAACTCATACTGTCTGATGATCTGGCCAGTGTGAGACGTGGAAAGAAACAGCAGCTTCCTGACAACCCAGAGAGGCTTGACCGCTGGTCGCACAGAGTCCTGGGTTCTGAGGGCTTTAACTCAGGGTCTCACAGCTGGGATGTTGAGGTTGGAGACAATAAAATCTTTACACTAGGTGTGTGTGTGGAGTCTTACCAGAGGAAGGGAAACACAGAGAGTGGATACTGGTTTATAAATTCAAATTTGGGTGA
This sequence comes from Gymnoscopelus microlampas, assembly GCF_963454915.1. Lineage (NCBI taxonomy): Eukaryota > Metazoa > Chordata > Actinopteri > Myctophiformes > Myctophidae > Gymnoscopelus > Gymnoscopelus microlampas. The sequence goes on along the minus strand of NC_139943.1, from coordinate 6,587,474 downwards.
ATACAAAGCACTCTCCACATCAGGGGTTCAGAGTACTGTTCTCTCAGTGAATCAGAAACCCTGGAGGATCAGAGTCCAGCTGGACTGGGACAGAGGACAGCTGTCCTTCTCTGATCCTGATTCTGACACACACCTACACACCTTCACACACACTTTCACCGAGAGACTGTTTCCATTCATTGCTAAATATGGTGGTATGTCTCTGAAGATGTTACCAGGGAAGATCTGTGTCACTCTGGAAAACCACAGTTAGAACGTCTGGTGTCCAATAAAAAAAACCTACAGAATATATTGATCTGGCATTGATTAAGGGCTAATATTTTATGGCAGGTCATTAATTATTATTATTATTTTTTAACCCTTTTAGGGGCACGGTGGCGCAGTCGGTAGCGCTGTCGCCTCACAGCTAGAAGGTCTTGGGTTCTATTCCCGCCAGGGACGCTGTGGGCGCTGGGGGCGTGTCTTCTCCTCCGCATCATCAGCGCCCATACCCTAGGTGGGGTTGGCGAAAGGGCCTACTCTGTGTGGAGTTTGCATGTTCTCCCCGTGTCTCCTAGGGTAGTTAATGCCCTCACAAAAACATGTAGTAATCCTGGTCACTATACTGCCTCAGCCGGGGCGCCTGATGGAGGGGAAGGGAACTGGTTGGAATAACGTGTTCCTTCCACGCGCTACGTCCAACCAGTGAAACTCCCCCCTGTCAGGTGACAAGAAGGTCAGTTGGCTCTCATGCATTGAAGGAGGCATGAGCTCGGCTCTGGCCTCCCTAGGCTGGTGGGGGGAGTGTAGTGCCCAGGATCACTTAGCAAATTGGCACCGGGTGAATAAAGGGTTACAAAATCGAGGGATAAAAATGATTTAAAAAAAATATTATTTTAAATCGGTTGCAGTGATTAATTAATTCATGTATCATTCAGTTTCAAATGACTTTGGTATTTTAGACAGACAGACAGACAGACAGACAGACAGACAATGCTTTACAAACACAGCTGTGGTGGACAGATAGTTAGACAGACAGACAGACAGATAAAATGATTCCTGATAACATACTTTTATCTTGTAGTAAAGGGTCTTCAAAACGGGGTCTGGGACCCTTAGGGGGTCCTAAGAGTTATTACAGGGATCAAACTTTTGTGTGATAGGAACTTTTTCCTTTTTTTTCACTAAACCACTTGAACCCTAGTATCCCTATTCTGAGGAATATTAGCCAAAAATAGCAGCACTACAAGCTTGTAGATCTGCTATTTTAGGTTTGGTGTAGAAGGAAAATAGTGCAGACCAAGTACAGAGCAAGGTAACAAGGTAAAAACACCAACATTAATTGACAGAACACAGATGATAGTGTTGTCAAGTCTATGAAGCTATCTATGACATCTATGAAAGTTTAATTTTATACAATTTGTAGCGGGGGTCCCTGCTTCATCTCTCTCTCAGTCCTTGACCTGAAACATTTTGAAGACCCCTGTTGTAGTGTATAAACAATCAGTTGGTAATTCTATTGGTATAATGGTGACATGTTTGATATGATTATTACTGATAACATGTTTTATATTGTAGTGTTTGTCATTTATGGATCAGGTTTGAATTCTATAGTTTCTATGTGACAGTGATGATGTCTGTTGATGTATTTGATCTGATTAAAGATGATGAGAGTAAAGTGAGTCAGACATGTGTTTGTAACAGTCAGCATTCAGCAGATCATACACTAGAAGATTTATTAAACGTTAAAGTACTCAATCAACCCTGCAGTAGTTGAGTAAAAGTATAGATAGTGCTGGTCAAATATTACATAGTGAAAGTTACTCTGTCAAATTGGTACGGTAAAGTATCGGAGTGCATACTTAAAAAAAATACTAAGAAGAATTCAAAGTGCATGCTTTTAAAAATACTTAAAGGACGACTTCACCCATTTAAGATGGTTATAGTTCTACTCTGTTATGATGCTGTTACAAGATGTGATTTCATTTTTTTATTGATGTGGTTTGTAGAGCTACACTTTAATACTCAGCCACAGTTAAACAATGATTACACTTGGGGGGTTGGGAGGAGTCCTAACAGTGGTGTAAAGTAACAAAGTACATGCACTCAAGTACTGTACTTACAGTAAGTACAAATTTGAGGTCTTTTTTTTCAATACCTTACTCTATAAAAAATATTGTACCCACTACAATTATTTGAAAACTTTAGTTACTAGTTACTTTGTAGATTTGATCATTACAAAGCACACTAACCCTACATTTATTTCGGCTATTTGAAAATAGCAGATATACCAGCTCACAATGCGTCACAATGTAGATCTGCTATTAAAAAAAAAATGTTTTATACATTTTTAACTTGTGAAATGGGACATTCTGCACAATTAGTACTTTTTCTTTTGGTACTTTAAGTACATTTTGATACCAATACTTTTTATACTTTTATTCAAGTACATTTTGAATTCTAGACTTGTACTGGTACAGTATAATCATTTATAAAGGTACCAAGCTATATTCTTTCAAATTAAATAATGTGTGGTGTGTCTTTAAATGCCTGGGCTCCACTCACTGTAACACTTAATGAATAGTAATTAGCTGGCCTTGCAGTTCCTGCAGAGAAAGCAGACCGCCTGCTGTTTCCAGCAGTTCACCCTGAGAGCCACAAGGTGGCAGCATGTCCTCATCTATATACTGTATCCTCCTCCTGTCCATTGCCAGAGCCTGTTTATCTGCTGACCTACATCAATAGAAATGAAGCTAAAGCAGAGAAAACTGGGGGCGACAGAAACAATAACATTGAATGATTGAATGGATTTGTTTTATCGGTCCTTTATAGGACCAGTCTGTTGAGGAGGTGTTTGGGATGAGGAGGTGCAACACGTCCCCACGCCTCCCAAACAGAAGGATGATGATGAGGGGGAGACCCGCTGAGGAGAGGCAGATGGTCCAGAGACTGCTGCTGGTCTGGAAAATCCTCTGTTATTTGGTGGCGGCTCTCCAAAAAGATTGCAGATCTACAAGCTCGCAAGGGGTCGCGGACGCCTTGCGAGCTTGTAGATCAGTAATTGTTTTTTTTTTGGCACGTGATATACCGTCGAATGACTGAGCATAAATTAAGCATAACAAACAGACAATAATACTCACTTACCATACTGTACGCCCACACACACATCTACTGAATGGAGTCTGGTTTGTCACCCAGTCTCTCTCTCTCACACGCACACACACACACTCACACTCACATAGAGTATTTTAAGCATGCTTGTCAAAAACTGCACACAAAGAACGGCAGATCTACAAGCTCACAATGTGTCACAATGTGTGAGCTTGTGGGTAGATCGATATTTTGGCTATAAAAGCCGTATATAAGTGGTTAACAGCAGTTGTCTCTCCGCTGTGATAGATTTATGGTAATAACGGTATTTAACGGAGCGGAACAAGGCTTCCCTTTCAGTGGTTTAAGGCTTGTTTGACCTTGAAGAGTGACCTTCACCAGCGTAGAGGCTATAAAATAATATACGTTATAGTGCGGCACGATAAATTGTTGCTGAGGCTGAATTGTCCCTTGTTTCTGAGTGAAGGTTAAAAGCTGTGTTGATTATTGGGGGTTTACGTCCCTGTGACAGCGTCATGTCCAGGGGGTGTAGGCTACTCCTTGTACATCGTGTCCAGGAGGTGTATTTGTACATCATGTCCAGGAGGTGTACTTGAGTGCGTTGAAATTCTTTATTGGGAATAACCCATTGAGATGAACCATCTCGTTTTCAAGGGGGTCCGCAATTACAGAATATACATAATAATACATATTAAAGGTAGACTAAGTGATATCTTTTGGTTAAAATAAGTGTTAAATATATCTGTATTCTGATAGTACTCATTGATATAGAATGTTTGTTCCGTAACAGGAGTGCATGTTTCTCCAGCTCTTTGGTAATCAGAACATGCATTTTCAGGTCGGGATACCTATTTTATCCAATCAGGAGAGAGAACTCGCACAGGATACAGATTAAATAAGTGAAATTGGAAGTGATGACACAAATAAATGAGCAGACAACATTTTGAGCTGGAACATTGGACATTTAAGCTGATGTGGGTACTCTCCTGATTGGCTGATGATTGGTCACCCACCTGAAAATGTATTTTCTGTTTATTAAAGAGGTCATGTTTCATAGGCCTGCATGCATATCCAATGGATGACACACATTCTACATGTGTTTTATACTCTCTTGGCTTCATTGTTGTTTAATGGGATGCAAACAACACATAGTCTAATACTATCTTTGGCATGCTGATTAGCATGGCATTAATATTCATGAGCAACAGTAGAGGCCCCCATGGGAACAGATGTTCAACATCAATCAACACAAACGGAAGTAAATAATATATTGATTGTTTGGAGTTTTTTTCTGGGTAGAGTAGTAGAACCATGGGTCTTATTTATAAGATATATACCAAGGTAAGAAGAATGAAGCATTTTCAGTGGTTGAATGTTATATATATGTATAGACCATTGGTTCTCAAAGTGGGGTCCGGGGACCCCCAGGGGTCCTTGAGGGAGTTCCAGGGGGTCCCCAGCTAAATGATAGATTAGGAACCATAATGGACCCTTATGGGTATGTATACATGGAACCAAATGGACCCGTTAGGGTCCATTTGGTTCCATTTGTACACTCTCAGAGTTAAATTAACATTGATTTTACGATATAAATTGGGGTCCAAGAGATAGAAATGCCATTAAATGGGGGTCCGTGGCCTAATGCTTGTCAAGCTGGGGGTCCTTGAAATTAAAAGGATTCACTGCAAGAGCCGTAAAAATCTTCTCTTATGGGGGTCCCTGGCATATCTTTTCAAATGGGGGTCCGCGGGCTAATAAGTGTCAATTTGGGGGTCCTTGACGTTAAAAAGTTTGAGAACCACTGGTATAGACAATACAGCAGTGATGGAAGAAGTACTCAAATGTTTTACTTCAGTAAAAGTATCAATACCCTATTGTAGAAATAGTCAACCCGATCTCACACAACATTGCACAGAGTGTCATTCCGTGCATAGACAACTGGAAAACCCGAAAATCCGTGCATAGCCGCCTCGCATCGCCCCCATTGTGACTAAACCATTTCGGAGGCGCGCAGTCTCAAGCGAACTGGAGCCACGTGAGGGACCACTGAGTGAGCTAAAGCGAACGAGTTTCCGTCCCGAACGTTGCGACGTTCCCTTGAGCCTACTCAGCGCCGTTTGAGTTATGTACCGATATGCACAGAATCGTAAATTTTGTTGTGGGGACTGCTTCCGGGTTACAACCGGTTACACCCACTGTGGGACTCGGCGTACATATGCACGGATGTTCCGGGTTTTCTAGGCGACTATGCACGGAATGACGTGCACTGGGTCCGTGCAATGTATACTAAATTGTGTGAGATCAGGCTGAAATAGTGTGTTACCAACCCGATCGCCAGAGGAAACGTTCTCATTGAACGTTTTTCAGCGTTTCTCAAAATCCGTGCATAGACTACTGGAAAACCACAAATTCCGTGCATAGCCGCCTCGCATCTCCCCCATTGTGACTAAACCATTTCGGAGCCGCGCAGTCTCAAGGGAATTGTCGCTTTGTGAAGGACCACCGAGCGCGCTAAAGCGCGCGAGTTGCCGTCCTGAACATAGCGACATTCCCTTGAGCCTACTCAGCGGCGTTTGAGTTACGTACCGATAGGCACAGAATCGTAAATTTTGTTGTGGGGACTGCTCTACTTCCTGGTTTTTCCAGGTTGCGACTGGTTACGCCCACCGTGGGACTCCCCGTACATATGCACGGAATTTGGGGGTTTCTAGGCGACTATGCACGGAATGACGTGCACAAATCCGTGCAATGTATACTAATTCTCTGGCGATCAGGCTGGTGTTACAAGTACAAGTTCGGTACCAAAAGTAAAAGCACTCATTATGCAAAAGGTCGCATTTCACAAGTTTTCAAATGTATAAACTGTACACAAAACCTTTGAAAATAACAGATCTACAAGTTCCCAAAGCGTTGCAAAGCAATGGGTTGTGAGTTTGTAGATCTGCTATTTTCAAATTGCCGCAAGTAGGTCTGAAGTGGTTTTGTAATAATAATCAAAATCTACAAAGTAACTAGTAACTAAAGTTTTCTAATAATTGTGCTGGAGTAAAAAGTATAATATTTGACTTTGAGAGCAGTGTAAAAAAGTGAAAATACTCCAGTAAAGAAAAAGTAGGCCTACCTCAAAATTGTACTTAAGTATTCTACTTGAGTAAATGTACTTAGTTACTTTCCACCACTGGTAGCCTTATCAATCAGTATGGAGCGGGGCGGTGTTGTGCTTGTCACAAAGAGGAGCTTAACACGAAATAATAAATGTGTTTATTATTTTCTTTGTCTTTATTGTTGTTTAATGGGACAAACACAACACAATGGTTTTCCAAAAATAGCGTAAACTATGCATATTTAGGGTTAGACTGCATGCTGATTAGCATGGCATTAATATTCATGAGCAACAGTAGGACCCCATGGGAACAGATGTTCAACATCAATCTACACAAACGGAAGTAAATAATGTATTGATTGTTTGGGGTTTTTCTGGGTAGTGTAGTAGAACCATGGTTCTTATACTGTATATAAAATATATACCAAGAGAAGAAGGATGTAGCATTTTCAGAGGTTAAAGACTGCTTTGCTTGGCCCACTGGATGGGAAATTTAGATGTAAAAAACTCTCTGATGGAAGCATGGATAAAAACACGGTTGTGTGCAGAACTATTTTTTGTTGCTTAAACTTATGTATTCACTCATTGATTCACTCATATACCAAAATCTGTTTTAACTGAAAAGAAATTGCTTCTCAGGTCAAATATTGATATGCGATTAAACATGCAATTCATTTAGATTAATTAATTACAAAGCCTCTAATTAATTAGATTATTTTTTTTAATCGAGTCCCAGCCCTATTAAGTATAGTACTTGAGTAAATGTCCTCAGTCACTTTACACCACTGTTGAACATTCCACATTCTGGTGGCATAGCAGCAGTATTGTTTTCTTACAGGTGGCCTATATATAGCCTACTTATTCATCTTCTATCCTATCATAATATGCCCGTTTCTAATAATAAGTGAACTGCTATGTATTATATATTGTAGAACATAATGTGTGTGTGTGTGTGTGTGTGTGTGTGTGTGTGTGTGTGTGTGTGTGTGTGTGTGTGTGGGGGGGGGGGGGGGGGGGGGGGTGTTGACGCAGCTCCGTTTGGACTTCTAGCCGTTCAGAAGGGTCTGGTGTTACACCGACATTGGTGACCTGTTGAAATGACTCCCACCAGGGGTCACTGTTTTGCAATTTGCCATCAGTGAGGAAATGCATAGAGAGTCCCTTGATGTTTAGTTTACCGATGTTTAAACTGCAGTAACAAATACATAGTAGAATGCTGTTTTGTTGTGTTTGGAACTATATGGTTTGGAAGCATTTTCTCCACCATCAAGCACCCAGCTTTTTGTGTGAAATCAACTTTTGTTTTGCCAAAAAATGTAGTTCATCCACCAGATGGGAGAATATTTGCTTAATTCAACAACGCCCCCTACAGGGTAAAGGCCGAATGAAGTGTTCGATAGGATAGGTCACCGATGTGCGCGTAACACCTGTCGGTCCATCACAGGACCTTCCCCTCCCGCGCGTTGCCATGACAACTCCCACCGAGCTTAGACAGGTGTCGGGGGGCGGGGCTGGGGGGACGTATCGCTCAGAGAGAGAGAGAGAGAGAGAGAGAGAGAGAGAGAGAGAGAGAGAGAGAGAGAGAGAGAGAGAGAGAGAGAGAGAGAGAGAGAGAGAGAGAGAGAGAGAGAGAGAAGAGAGAGAGAGAGAGAGAGAGAGAGAGAGAGAGAGAGAGAGAGAGAGACACGGAGAGAGAGAGAGGCACGCACTCACACACACAGAGAGAGGCACGCATCATAACGTCAGAATGAAGAGAGCACCGCCTACACAGAAACGCCACCACACTTTATAGTTTAACAGCGGTGTATTCATAAGGATTATTACATTCATATTGAAGGATTCATATAAGGATATTATATTCATAAGGACGGTATGATGGTTCATCACTCAGGCTCCATCCAGTCCTTCAAGCAACACAAAGGTTTGTTTTATAGAAACACACTTCACTTTGACTGTTGTGTCACGTGTGTGGAATGTTCTATGTTGTTGTATTCTATGTTCTGTGTTGTTGTATTCTATGTCAGTGGTTTTCAACCTTTTTCGCGTCAAGGACCCCCAAATTGACACATGTTAGCCCATGGACCCCCATTTAAAAAGATATGCCAGGGACTGCCAATCTACACTGTGTCATCATCATCAGTGTTCATTTAACTCTGATAGTGTACAAATGGAACCGGTTCCATTTGGTTCCATTTGTACACTCTCAGAGTTACGGACACATAAGGGTCAATTTGGTTCCTAACTATTAATTTGGCTGGGGACCCCCTGGAACCCCCTCAAGGACCACTGGTGGTCCCTGGACCACTGGTTGAGAACCACGGTTCTATGTTGTTGTATTCTATGTTCTATGTTGTTATTGTGGTCTTAATTGGTCTTCATCGCCTCGAGCGCTTTACTCTCGCGCTAGTCATTAATTGAGTTGGAATGAATGGAATGTTTGTGGCACGAGACGAGATGATGTGACGCAGAGTTGTGTCTGATGTTTTAATACAGGGGTCTTCTGCAGGGGGTCCGGGACTCCGTAGGGGGTCCTCAGAGTTACTACAGGGGGTCCGCCAAATCTTTGTGTGATAGGCTATTTTTTTAATTGTTTTTACATTAACCACTTGAACCCTATAGCATCCCTTTTTTGAGGAGAACTTTAGCCCAAAAAAGCAGATCTACAAGCTCACAAGGAGGGGTTGTGAGCTTGTAGATCAGCATTTTTTGTTAAAGAGGTATAGGTGTAGAGGGAAAAAAGAGCAGACCAAGTAAACAAAAGAAGTATAATCTGAAACACAATTTTATACAATATAGAGTATGGGGTCCCTGTTCCATCTCTCTCTCAGCCAGGGGGTCATTGGCCTGAAAACGTTGAAGACCCCCGGTTTAATATCTTCTGTTTATCATGGATATAACTAGCCTTTGATCAAGACTATCAGAGATGTATTTGATAGAGTCTGACTTTTACACTTCGCAAAAATATGTCAGAATCGATTAACAACCCATTTAGACTGGGAAAGACTCATTTTTAGATTTCTTTGGGTATTAAAAGAAAATAGCAGATCTACAAGCTCATATAGCGCGGCACCGAGTGCCGCGCTATATGAGCTTGTAGATCTGCTATTTTTTTTTTTGTTGAAAAATCGTGACAATTTGTGTAAATCTTTAAATATATATATTTTAAAGCAAACATTTGCAAAATGTTTTGTTCCAGGGACCCCAGAATTAAAGATTTTAGTTACAAATGTTCGCTTTAAAAAATAGATATATATTCAAGGATTTGCTCAAATGTGTACGATTTTTCAAAAATAGCAGATCTACAAGCTCATATATGAGCTTGTAGATATGCTATTTTTGAATAGCCAAAGCAATCTTAAAATGACAGAGATGCGCCCCCGTATTGAACGGGTTAAATTCATCTATAGTTTTGATCCAAGGCTAGAATATAATATAACCATAATAATAATAATAATAATAATAATAATAATAATAACAACCACAATAAACAGTTAATAACTCCATTCACACAACACATTATACAGGCCTATATTATGCTTTGGAATTAATGGGAAGACATCTGTTGTCTCCATGTCTCTGTCCATGATGCTGAGACACATCTGTTGTCTCTATGTCTCTGTCCATGATGCTGAGAGACATCTGTTGTCTCTATGTCTCTGTCCATGATGCTGAGACACATCTGTTGTCTCTATGTCTCTGTCCATGATGCTGAGACACATCTGTTGTCTCTATGTCTCTGTCCATGATGCTGAGACACATCTGTTGTCTCTATGTCTCTGTCCATGATGCTGAGAGACATCTGTTGTCTTAATGTGTCCATGGTCATTTTAGATGTCTTTGGGCTATTCAAAAATAGCAGATCTACAAGCTCATAGCGTGGCACCAAGTGCCGCGCTATGAGCTTGTAGATCTGCTATTTTTGGAAAATCGTGAAAATGTGTGCAAATCTTTTTTTTTATTTATTTATTTTCTTAACTTATGTTGCCATATCAGTGATTCTCAGACTGTTTCATGTCAAGGACCCCCACAGTGATATGTAGGCTATGTGGCCACGGATCCCATCTCAAAATGTGAGATCTCAAAAAGGAAGATTGAGTTACAAATGTTTGCTTACAAAAACATATATTCAAAGATTTGCACAACTTCTCACAATTAAAACAAAATAAATAGCAGATCTACAAGCTCATACTATGAGCTTGTAGATCTGCTATTTTGAATAGTCAAAATAAATCTAATAATGACAGAGATGTGTTCCCGGATTGAATAGGTTAATATCTCTGTCCATGGTGCTGAAAGCTTGAAGTTCTCCTATAGTCATGTATGTCGGTATGTTTTTCTATCAGACTCAGTGAAAGCATCCATCCAGTCAGGCTGACTCCTTTTCATGGATTGAATGTTGAATGAGTCTGTAAATAGTGCAGCACGTTTAAGAATACTTTGTGTGTGTGTTCATTATTCATGATGAGACAGCTGGGGCACGCTTTCCTGATTCATGTCCACCATTTGTTCGGGGGGTGGGGGGGGGGGGGGGGGGGGGGCATGTTGTTAGTAATAATAACCTACTGGTCTGGAATCATTAGTAATTAATCAATTATGCAAAGTAGGCTGCAGATGGAGACATGTTTAGACGATTATCAGTCTTTTAAAGGAGCAGCTCACCCAAAAAATAATTACTTATTTTCTATCAATTGTGACTGAGTACAATGATATAGGCCGCAAGTAGGCATTTGTCTTTTTTTTTTTACAGATTATTAAAGTACAGAATATAAGCTTTCAAATGAAGTGTCATTAATTTAAATTTGAATCTTGTTATCTATTATTATTACATACTCCATGAAGCATTGAATTCATAGGGATTTTTTTTTTTTTTTTGTCGCATTCCTGAGACAATAATTTGATGACCGGTGGAAAGATGCTAATGTGTCCAGTAGGAGACTCAGTAAGAAAAAGAGACTCTGCAAGTCTCCTACCTCCTACTCTAATTATTGGCTCAATGCAACAACAACAAACAAAAAACAAAAAAATCTCCATGAATTCAAGGCTTCATGGGGTGTGTAATTGATAGAAAATGAGTCAGCTTTTGGGTGAAATACTCCTTTAAAGACCTACATTATGACACTTCTTTCTTTCTTTCTTTCTTTCTTTCTTTCTTTTGTTCTTTCTTTCTTTTGTTCGTTCTTTCTTTCTTTCTCTGTCTTTCTTTCTTTCTTTCCTCCCTCTCTCTCCAGACACAGTGTACATGAAGTAACATTTGGGTTTCCACATCAATATGTTCCAGAATTAGCTCATGTTCCTCTGTAGTCCCTGGGCAGGTTTCAACAACACTGCTGCTGCTCCTACTGATCCTATTTCTACTGTTTCAGCCTCTTTACTCCTTGCTTTCTGCTTTAGTTTCACAATAGATTAAGAAAAAGGTTTAATACGTTGTCTTAATTTCTCTTGCTTTGGCTAACTGATCAATCAATGGCGTCTGGGACCCGATCTACAAGTCTCATCAGCACAGCCTAAAATCCAGTGGTGTAAAGTAACTAAGTACATGATGTACTTAAGTACAATTTTGAGGTACTTTTACTTTACTGGAGTATTTCCAATTGTCTATACTTTTACTTCTACTCCACTACATCTCAGAGACAAATATTACTTCACTACAATTATTTGACAACTTTAGTTACGAGTTACTTTGCAGATATACATGATTACATTATGAAACATACATTAACCACTTTAGCCCTGTTTTATATAGGCTATTTGAAAATAGCCGATCTACAAGCTCACAACGCGTCACATCGCGACGCGTTGTGAGCTTGTAGATCTGCTATTTTCAAACGTTTTAGTACTTTTACTTTTGGTACTTTAAGTGCATTTTGATACCAATACTTCTGTACTTTTACTCAAGTAAATTTTGAATTTGGGACTATTTATTTTAACGGAGTACTTCTACATTGCAGTATTGATACTTTTACTCAAGTAAAACATTTGAGTACTTTTTCCACCACTGCTAAAATCTACAGGCAGGGGAACCTCCTGGGTCCATGTCAGAGTCTAGACTGAGCCTAAAGAGCCTCCTTTCCTTTCCTAAGGGTCCCCATCGACCCAGGGGGTCCCCGTGGACCCAGGTCTCTGAAACGACCAGCCTGAGGACAAAAGCTCATTAACCGGCAGATTAAAACGTCGTCTAATAGCCGACCTTGCCAGCGATTCTGAGCATTTTCACTAAACTCTGAAAATATATTAATAATATTATTCTTCTCAACGATCCATCCAGTGATCACTTTAAAAGACGTAGCCGAGTCTTGTAGCATCAGGGGGGAAATATGTGTGCTGTCGCGATAATCCGTTCCATAGTTATTGGCAGTTGAATGTAGGTTGTTTTTGCCAAAAAGCAACAGAAAATGTTTTTTTTTTCAAATCCATCAGAATGGGAGTGAACGTGGCTGTTTTTTTTTTTGCGATCATGTGATTTCCTGCTTCACTGAGAGTCAAATGGTGACTCATAGGTTAGCGAAGAGCGCCATCTCATGTAAAAACTGAAAAAAATCAACATGTGGGGTGTGGGCGTTGGATTGACATACGTCAAAACACATCATTGGTGGTCTATTGACCCCAGGAGGGTCCCCACATGATTATTCGGGAGGTCCTCAGATGACAGTGAAGTGACACTTTTAAGGACTTTTAACACAGTGATTGCCAAGATATTAAACATAGTTTTCTATCCCCTTGCCAGCGTATAATTACCTCAATCCGATGATATTTGAAACGCTGTGGAACCGACATTGTGTCCCAAAAACACAAACAAAATAGTCCCCGTGGGTTGGTGGAGGGATCTGTGTATCCATAGGAACGACATACAGTAGTTCCAACCGCGATCCGCCATTTTGGGGCTTCGGCCCGCTGAAAACTAGTGGTTTTCAATGCAAAAAAAAAAGAAACTGAGTTAGGGCGCGCTCCCACCGCACTTTTATTTTACCTCTGGGGCAGAATCTGCCAATGCTTTGTCAATGCAAATGCGTGGATTCACGCAAGAGCAGATTTTTCCGCTTATCGCGCAGACCTTGCGTTTATCCGCTCTACACGAAGAAGCATAAAACTGCTGGAGGCAGGAGCTGATTTCCCCCCTCTGTCCAATCGGGTGAGTCGAAGGCGGACCGTCCCAAGACTCAGGAAGCAACATGGTGCTCTCAGTGGACCAACTGGTTGTAGCCATAGATATATATCTATGGTTGTAGCTGTTGCATCTCACCCAGTACTTTATGATTTGTGCACTTGGGGTTCGTACATCTACATACACATTCAGATTTAAAATATAAAGTGCTTACCCCATGGCCACGGATTTTACAATCATGTACGGCCCCTCAAAAGTACCCGTATCTTCCGTATTGTTCAATAAAAAGCATTTTAATCCGATTGGTGGCCATTTTATAACGTACCAACAGTGCAATACACCTCTTAACCGCTAGGGTCGCGCAGTTGAAAGCATACGGAGAAAATGACCACTGATTGGATTAAAATGCTTTTTATTGAACAATACGGAAGATACGGATACTTATGAGGGTCCGTACATGATTGTAACATCCGTGGCCATGGGGTAAGTACTTTATATTTTAAATCTGAATGTGTATGTAGATGTACGAACCCCAAGTGTGAAAATGCAAAGACATTTTTTTGTCTAGTGGCTAGTGTCTAGTGGCGGTGCGGGCTATACTACGGGGACGGTCTTGAATGTGAGTGACAGGTGCGTCACAGCGTTTTTCTAGAATCCGCTGGCTGCAAAAAACTGTGGCCGCGCACAACCTGCGTTTAACAGCGGCCAGACAACTTTTGGTGAGAGCGCGCCCTTACAGCTGTTTTTCTGAAAATCTCAAAAACAGGAAGCGGATGGCTTCCTGTTTTTTTGGAGCGACGTCACATCCACATTCTACTTCTTTGAGTGACGATCGATCATTCCAAAGCTGTGTTAGGTCGCCCCTTGTGGAATATTCCCCAAAAAATGAAAGAACGCATCAATGTGATCTTGGCAATCAATGTGTTAAGACCTTTTTAATACCCAAAAAAAAGAAAAGAAGAAAAAGCCGTTGTCAGCTTGTAGATCTGCTATTTTCACAATATTTATCTGTGGAACCGAGTCAAACTAAATGTAATGCCTCAACTCCTACAATTCCAAGTGCTTGTCAGGGTGGGGGGTCCCCAGTTCATTGTCAGGGTGGGGGGTCCCCAGTTCATATAGCAACATTAATAAAATAAGAAAGTGGAATTAACAAATTAAGGAATACTTACTTAGGATTTAGAAGGCGTTCTTAGAAATCGTCTTCAGGTCTAAATGGGTTAAAGATCTTAAGAAGTGGAGTGATATGATGATGATACCAGATTAAAGATTATGTAAGAAGTGGAGTGAGTTATGATACTCTTTCTTGGTATTAAGTCCTGGAGTTGCAGGCAGCCTTTCTGAAACAGCTCTGGCTGTCTGATTGATTTTCAGGGAGACCTGTTGTTAAGACTCTGTCACAGCAGTCGAGTCGACTGAAGATGAAGTCTTCCCCAAATCCTCTAATCCCTGATATGGTCTTAAGGTGATAGTAATCTATCTGGGCTAAGCAATCCAGGCTTTAGTGGAAAGCTTAGATCTTAGAGCTGAACAAGCGGCAGCCAAGAAAAAACGTACGGTTGAAGGAAGATTAGAAAAAACGATAAGAGATTAAACAAAGACAAATAACTGTCTGTACCTCAGTATAGGAGAGACATTTACCAGATTGGATGGTTTCACGGTATAGCAACAAGATCAGGCATGTGTTTTGGCCCCAAACCGTTCAGTGCTTTATAAACCAACTGTAGTCATTTTTTTTTAATTAAGCCAGATTAAAGGAGTGACAACTATTTGACTCTTATAATAATTCAGACTAGAGTTTGTTCAATTCTTGATATTAAAGTTCAACTTTCTTTTTCTTTCTGCAGTGTTATTTCAAGATTTCTTTGGCTATTCAAAAATAACAGATATACAAGCTCATAGCGGGGCACCGAGTGCCGCGCTATGAGCTTGTACAGTATATCTGTTATTTTTGAAAAGTCTTGAAAATTTGTGCAAATCTTTGATAATATATTTTTAAAGCGAACATTTGTAACTCAAATCTTTGCTTCTGGGGGGTCCCTGGAACAAAATATTTCACAAATGTTTGCTTTAAGAATATATATATTCAAAGATTTGCACAGCTCATATATAGCGCGACACTCTGTGCCACACTATGAGCTTGTACATCTGCTATTTTTTAACCAAAGAAATCAAAAAATGACAGAGATGCGTTCCCGGTCTTAATGAACTAATGACACTACGGCAGAAGAGATGGGACAAACAAGCAACACTGTGTCTTATGTAAAGCTCAATTTATACTCGCCATCGCTCGCCGCTGGTATCGCCGCCAACAACAACAACAACAACTGATTTACAAGCTCACAAAGCATCACGATCATTAGCTTGTATATCAGTGGCTGTTTGTTGGCTAAACGACACCCTGGTTCTGTGGAGTATTTAGGCGTTCAGAGAGGACGGTGTGGACATTCCACACACAGCCGGGTAGAGTTACTGTAATGAAAAATCTATAAGACATATCAAACAATGTTCAGGCTCATGTTTCTAATGGAAAATACTACTTCAGACTCTGTGTGTGTGTGTGTGTGTGTGTGTGTGTGTGTGTGTGTGTGTGTGTGTGTGTGTGTGTGTGTGTGTGTGTGTGTGTGTGTGTGTGTGTGTGTGTGTGTGTGTGTGTGTGTGTGTGTGTCAGCGCGTGCGTGTGCGCATGAGTGAGGGCGAGAGAAAGAGGCAGAGAGACAGAGAAGGAGGCAGAGGAGGGAGAGGGTGGATATAGAGAGATATAGAGAGAGGTACGTAACCTTTAAACACATTTTGACAAACTGCTGCTATTGGTGCACAATTTAAAATACATTTGAAACATTTGCTGCTATTTGTTTCAAAGGTTTTTATCCCAAGCTAACCTTTCCGATGTGTATATAATTACTGTATAACTATTGCTGACAGCAAAACTCTCATGGTTTTGTAAGCTAGTGTTTTCTAAGTTGCAACGTGGCTCTGTTTTGATTGTTTTGCTCCATTTTCGCTTTGGTAATGTAAACACATGTTTTCTCACGCCAATAAAGCACCTTTATATTGAATTGAATTGAGAAAAGAAGTGTGAGAGAAAGAGAGAAGGAGAGAGAGAGAGAGAAGTTCCAGTGAGTAGACCACTGTCCTCTTACACCTTATTTATACTGTGTAAGACAATGCTACTGAGCCTGATCTGTGGTCTCATGGTGGTATAATTTGGACCATATCTCAGGGTCTGGAGCTTGTATGATTCACGATTCTGTGCCTAACGGGACATAACTCAGACGGCGCTGAGTCGGCAGAAGGTGACTTCGTAATGTGCGACTCGCTCACCTTAACTTGCTCGGCGGTGCCTCTCGTGGCTCAAGTCCACTTCTGGCGGCGCACCTCCGTCGTGATTCGATCCCAGGAGGTTGGGGCTTAAAGCCTAATGATTAGCGAGGCACGCCACAGAGGCAGGCGCTGGAATGTTTTTTTTTGCTGTATTTCAATGCGACTCCACCCCGTGACAGCACATACATAGGGTAACATTGAACACTGTAACAAGTATTATTTAATTATTAACAATTTAATTGAAATGTATGTTAAACATGTATGTGATTATTACACTTAAACCCTGGCATCCCTGTGTTGGGCCAATTTGTTTTGAGAATTCAAGAACAGTAAAAAGGCGCTATGCATTGTGGGGTTGTAGATCGGCTATTTTTGGCAATTTGTTGAACGAGGGAAGTATATAGGATTAAGTGGTTAGAGTCATACTAGTCTGTAGACGAGTTGATCCAGATATGTTTAAGGTGTCTTGCCCTTCATAAAAATAGCAGGTTCACCCCTACTGTTGTATTCTGGTGAACAGTATAAACCCTTTAACCACAGTGTGTATTCTGACAGTGGCAAGCTGTGAACATTTCAGTGTTCAAAGTGTGTGGATGTAGAATGGAGACAGGAGTGTGATGTTGTTTACTGCTGTTAAGTCAGGAAGGTTTGGTGGTGTTTACTGTCAGAGGCAGACTTTACTGTCAGAGGTAGAGTGGGGCGGCCGTAGCTGAATGGTTAGAGAGCCCGCCCGGGGAGCCAGAGGCCCCAGTTCTTGTCCCAGGTTCAATTCCAGGCCAGCCATGTGTCAAAGTGTCCCTAAGCAGGACACTTATTTAACCCCCCTGCACGCACCCTGTGGGCAGCCGTCAGCTGGGTGAAACTGAAAACAGAATTCCCCCCCGCGGGAGCAAGTCATTGTTATTAAGCAGTGTTGGTAAAGTCATGCAGGTTTGGTGTTTATAGTGTCAGAGGTACAGTAGAACAGTGTCAAGTCATCAAGGAGTCAACACAGGAGGCATTGCCCTAGTGTTGATTTCGGCGACTAAAACTATGACGAAAAACGTTAGTCGACTACCTTTTTTCACGATGACTAAAACTAAGACTAAATATATTGATCATTTTGTCAAATAAAGTGTAAAATCAGGCATTATGACGCCATCAAGCCACCGCCAAAATACATTTTTGTCGACTAAATCAACTGTAGATTTAGTCGACTAATCTTATGATATTTAGTCGACGGAAACTAGACAAAAACTAAAACATTTAAGATGACTGAAATATGACAAAAATACTATTGACTAAAACTAAATCAAGATTTGCTGTCAAAATCAACACTGTTTTGCACCAAATCCCATCCTGACGTCATTATTAACATCACAAGTAATCACCACACATAAGAGACTCACAGATTGAGCGAGAGAGAGACAGAGAGAGTGAGAGTGTGTGTGTGTGTGTGTGTCCGTCCAATTGTGCGTGTGCGTGTGCGTTTGTGTTTGTGTGTGTGTTGGGGGGAGGGGTGTCTGTGTCAGGGTAATCTGCTGTAGTTATGTAATACTGAGGTTGTGCCATGGTTGTGTAATATGATACCGAACGCTGTGATATGATACACACACACACACACACACACACACACACACACACACACACACACACACACACACACACACACACACACACACACACACACACACACACACACCACACACACACACTAACCAGGTATATTATATACTGCTACTACATATTATTATTATTAATGAAGTGTTTGTGGGGAGTACACTACAGTAGGTTTACTGAAGATGAATGCAAGGACACATTTTCCTCCTGCTGAGACACAAATCCTTTAATCCGTCATTGTGTGTTGATATCAGCAGGCTGACATTGTGATTGTGTCTTAATGTGACTTTTCTCCTCTTAAACCCTATCATAATTAGTCATCCGGGGTCCCCCAGGGGTCTTTACTTGGTCCTCTCCTTTCCTTCCTCTACACCAGGGGTCTTCAACGTTTTCAGGCCAAGGACCCCCTAGCTGAGAGAGAGATGAAGCAGGGACCCCCTACTCTATATTGTAAAAAATTGTGTTTCAGATTAAAGTTTTTTTTTACTTAGTCTGCTCTTTTTTCCCTCTACACCTATAGCCTCTTTGCCGAAAATAGCAGATCTACAAGCTCTCAACGCCTCGCGCTGCGAGGTGTTGAGAGCTTGTAGATCTGCTATTTTCCCCTCAGAAAAGGAATTCTAGGGTTCAAGTGGTTAATGTAAAAAAACTAAATCCTATCACACAAAGATTTGGCGGACCCCCTGTAGTAACTCTGAGGACCCTCTAGGGGTCCCGGACCCCCTGTTGAAGACCCCTGCTCTACACCAAATATCTTCGCTGAAAATAGCCGATCTACAAGCTTGTACACTGGCTATTTTTTTACCGGATGTTGACTTATTATGACATGTCCAGAATAGGGATGCTATGGTCTACCAAAAGTAAACGAACAGAGGAAACAAAATACTTTACAAATGCTCGCTTTAAAAATATACATTTTCAAAGATTTGCAAAAATGTTGACGATTTAAAAAAAAACAGCAGATCTACAGTACAAGCTCATAGCGCAGCACTCGGTGCCGCACTATGAGCTTGTATATCTTCTATTTTTTTTTTACCATCCCTTTTCTGAGGAGAACTTTAGCCAAAAATAGCAGATCTACAAGCCCACAACGCCTCGCAGCGCTTGTAGATCGGCTATTTTTGGCAAAGAGGTATAGGTGTAGAGGGAAAACAGAGCAGACCAAGTAAACAAAAAAAAGTATAATCTTAAACACAATTTTATACAATATAGAGGGGTCCCTGCTTCATCTCTCTCTCAGCTAGGGGGTCCTTGGCCTGAAAAACGTTGAAGACCCCTGGTTTACAGTATGTAGCCCATGGTGACATCGATCAATTCTGGATTAAAAGCTTCTAATATATTAACAATTCCCCAAAATGTGCGTTGCAATTTTCTTCTATAAATCTCACACTACTAAGGCAGCAAGGTGCCCTTTTTTTTTACTTGAGCACCTGCCCCTCAAACTGTCTGTGCACGCCACTGTTGAATGGTATGAATGTGGGATGTCCACGTGACCGGTAAACATGTGTTGGTTCCCAGTCACTCTTGATGTATTTGTCAGTGTCCTGTTATAGTCTCATTCTCCTGGCTGCTATTTTCTCGCTCACCCTCGGTATTTCCCCTCATACATATTCTTGTTGGTAACATGTTGTTCACTCTTGCTGATGTTCAGTACGGCAAGCAACATCCTGGCAGTGGTGGAAAAAGTACTCAAATGTTTCACAAAGTATCAATACTACAACGTAGAAATACTATAGAAAAGTAAAAGTCCGGAATGAAAAAATGACTTGAGTAAAAGTACAAAAGTATTGGTATCAAAATGTACTTAAAGTACAAAAAGTAGAAAGTACTCATTATGCAGAATATCCCATTTTACACATTTTGAAATGTATACAAATCCTTTGAAAATATATAACAATCATTTGAAAATAGCAGATCTACAAGCTCACAATGTGTTGCATTGCTATTTTCAAAGGAACGTATATAGGGCTGTGGTTAATGTATGTTTTGTAATAATAATCAACATCTTTCCAGTAAGGAGTAACTTCAAATAATTGTAGTGGAGTAAAAGTACACTATTCGCCTCTGAGATGTAGTGGAGTAGAAGTAAAAGTACTGCAAATTGGAAGTACTCCAGGAAAGTAAAGAATACCTCAAAATTGTACTCAAGTACAGTACTTGAGTGCATGTACTTAGTTACTATCCGCCACTGCATTCTGGTGTAGCACCCGTCTAGAGTCTTCTGCAGGGTTGGTTTCAGGGTCCAGCATTCACTGCCATAACCCATTGAGACCTGAAGCCGATGTCTCCTAAATCTAAACAGTTTTCTGAAAAACGTATGTTTCTATATCAGTGGTGTTCAATCTTTTTCATGTCAAGGACCCCCACAATGATATGTATTTGGCAGCGGACCCCCATCAAAATATTTTGTTCCAGGGACCCCCAGAAGCAACGATTTGAGTTAAAAATGTTCGCTTTAAAAAAATATGTATATCAAAGATTTGCACACATTTTCACGATTTTTTTCAAAAATAGCAGATCTACAAGCTCATCGCGCGGCACTTGGTGCCGCGCGATGAGCTTGTATATCTGCTATTTTTGAATAGCCCAAAGTGTACAATAATGCTTTTTAGCTCAAATCTAAAAATGACACAGTTCCAGGTCTTAATAGGATAAAGCAGAACAGACTCTATGCTGTTGCATAGAAGCTGAGTTTGATTTGTCGGGGAGAGGATGTTATATTATAGCTGATAATAAAACACTCCATGGAGAAAAGAAAAGGGCTTTGTTTTTCCTGGAAACTCACCGTTCAGCCCTATTTCAACCTGTCTATATGAGTGAGTGAGAGAGAAAGAGATAGCCTGGTGTATTCTGGTCTGTTTTTATGTTTTTAACTTGCTCATGTAAAATGTGTGTGTGTGTGTGTGTGTGTGTGTGTGTGTGTGTGTGTGTGTGTGTGTGTGTGTGTGTGTGTGTGTGTGTGTGTGTGTGTGTGTGTGTGTGTGTGTGTGTGTGTGTGTGTGTGTGTGTGTGTGTGTGTGTGTGTGTGTGTGTGTGTGTGTGCGTGCGTGCGTGCGTGCGTGCGTGCGTGCGCGCGCGCTCCGGCTCAAGCAGATGAATAATTGAGGTGTAGAATCGGGGAACTGAGGCATGCTGGGAAACAGCCCACTGACCTGATTCTCTGTCTATCTGCTACTCTATGCCACACACACACACACACACACACACACACACACACACACACACACACACACACACACACACACACACACACACACACACATAGTTGCTTCTGATGTCCCACACACTTGAAAAAAACATCAGTCTCAGTGCTTAAATACAAACAAGTCCAGAATTTACAGAATGTAAACAACAACACATAGTATGCAGAATGTCCCGTTTCACAAGTTATCATATGTCTAAAATGTATACAGATCTGTTGAAAATAGCAGATCTACAAGCTCACGATGCAACGCATTGGGAGCTTGTAGATCTGCTATTGTCAAATAGCCAAAGTTTAAATAGGGCTGAAGTTGTTAACGTATGTTTTGCAGTAATAATCAAAATCTACATAGTAACTAGTAACTAAAGATTTCAAATAGTGGAGTAAAAGTACAATATTTGGATCCGAGATGTAGTGGAGTACAAGTAAAAGTACGGCAAATTGGAAATTCTCCAGTAAAGTAAAAATATCTCATAATTGTACTTAAGTACAGTACTTGAGTAAATGTACCGAGTTACTTTCCACTACTTGTATATCAAGCCGCCTTAGGCTACAGAAACAGGAGCTAGGCTCGTGGCCTATGGTTCCAAAGGCTACTTACTTTACAGCGGTGACGTACAAAACTAGCCGATCTGTTTTTGCATGTTCTCCCCGTGTTCCCTAGGGTAGGTACCCTCACAGAAACATGTAGTAATCCTGGTCTCTATACTGCCTCCCCCTGGTCAGCCGGGGAGCCTGATGGAGGAGAAAGGAACTGGTTGGGATAACGTGTTCCTTCCACGCGCTGCGTCCTACCGGGGAAAGTCCCCTCCGTCAGGTGATAAGAAGGTCAGTTGCCTCTCATGCATTAAAGGATGCATGAGCTCAGTGCTGGGCTTTCCCTAGGCTGGCAGAGAGAGTGTAGCACCCAGGATTACTTAGACAATTAGCGCTGGGTGAAAAAAATGGGGTTACAAAAATCATGGGATAAACATTTAGTGAAAAAGGAAAACAATGCTGATCTGCAAGCTCACACAACGCAACGCACATCAGACAGATGGGGGTATGGGTACGCATACTACAGGGAGGGAGTATGTGAGAGAAAGTGGATAAGACTGACAGTAGCAACCGAAGTGGAACAAAATATGTATACCATTATGCAGTGGTGGTAAAAGTACTCGCATTTCTTACTTAAGTAAAGGTATCAATACTGCAATGTCGAAATACTCTGTTACAAGTAAAAGTACCGGCATTCACTCAGTACTGTACTTGAGTACATGTACTTTCCACCACTGCTTTTATGTTTAATGATTTAACATCGCTGTGTGAAATCCGCTCAGGAGGCAATAATTGCAACTCTTTCTCTCCATCAATTATTTGTGACGTTATTATATTCTTCAAAAGGGTCGGACATCACTCATTCATTCATAGCTTCATTATGCTAGCTATGGTATTCTCTTGTAGTTTTATAATGAACATGCTGTAGTTCAAAGAGGGTGCTTTGATTAAAGCAGGGGTCTTCAACAGGGGGTCCGGGACCCCTAGGGGGTCCTCAGAGTTACTGCAGGGGGTCCGCCAAATCTTTGTGTGATATGATTTTTATGAACCCTAGTATCCCTTTTCCTGAGGAGAATGTTAGCCAACAATAGTCGATCTACAAGCTCGTAGATCGCTGAGCTTGTAGATCGGCTATTTTTGGCAAAGAGGTATAGGTGTAGATGGAAAAAAGAGCAGACCAAGTAAACAAAAAAAGTTCAATTTGAAACAAAATGTTATACAATATAGAGTAGGGGGTCCCTGCTTCATCTCTCTCTCAGCTAGGGGGTCCTTGGCCTGAAAACGTTGAAGACCCCTGGATTAGAGATTAGGGAACAGTTAGAGAACCACGCTGCTCTACTTATAACAGAGGATCAGATATATAAATAGCAGACCACACATCGTAGTTACCCACACCGTGCTGCTCATACAGCGAGGTTAGCGATCGATGCCTGGGATCCAAGCTCTACTAGTAACTGAGCTGAAAAGAATAAATAACAAGCAATTAATCAAAGACACAAAGCTTCATACTAACGCACAGAAAGCTACATTTGGCATAAAAACTATATTGCTCGCTCGCTCACTCACTAATTCTTTACTTAAAGGTAGGGTAAGTGATTTTCTTTGGTTAAAATAAGTGTTAAATAGCTCTATAATTATTGTGATAGTACTCATTGCTTGTCTCTCCAGCTCTTTATAAAACAGAAAATGCATTTTCGTTTCAGTTTCATTCCAATTTTATCCAATCAGGATAGAGAACTCAATCAGGATATAGATTAAACAAGTGAAATTGGAAGTGATGACACTAAGAAATGAGCTGACAAAATTTGAACTGGAACACTATAAAAATGAAGCTTAAAAATGGGTTCTTTCTCCTGATTGGCTGAGATTTTGACACCTACCGGAAAATGTATTTTTAAGAGCTGGAGAGACGGGGAGACTCCTGTTACTGAACAAACACTCTGTAGCTATGATTACTATCAGAATATAGTATTTTAACCTTTTAACAAAATACTTTTTGTTTTAACCAAAAAATATCACTTACCCTACCTTTAAGTAAAAGTACTGATATTGCAATGTAGAAATACTTTGTTACAAGTAAAAGTCCGGAATTAAAAATGTACTTGAGTATTGGTATCAACATGTACTTAAAGTACCAAAAGTAGAAGGTACTCATTAGGCAGAATGTCCCGTTTCACAAGTTTTCATATGTGTAAAATGTATACAAATCTTTTTTGAAAAAAGCAGATCTACAAGCTCACAATGCGTTTTATCGCGACACATTGTGAGCTTATAGATCGGCTATTTTCAAATGGCCGAAATGTATATAGGGCTGAAGTGGTTAATGTATGTTTTGTAATAATAATAAAATAAAAAAAAGTAACTAGTAACTAAAGTTTTCAAATAATTGCAGTGGAGTAAAAGTACAATATTTTCCTTTGAGACTCCAGTAAAGTCAAAATTCCTCAAACGTATGTACTTAGGTACAGTACTTGAGTAAATGTACTTAGTTACTTTACACCACTGCGCGCGCGCGCACACACACACACACACACACACACACACACACACACACACACACACACACACACACACACCGTAAGACACATTTTAATCTATCAACTGCAAAGATCAGACTGGCGAGTTGCCCAGGACAGTGTTGCCAGATGCTGTGAGAGAAACAAGCAACCAGGTCTAGGAAAACCAGCCCAAAAGAAGCGACTATATGGGGCCACATGAGCACTTTAACAATTAACATACACATCAGCTATTTGAAAATAGCCGATCTACAAGCTCACAACGCGTCGCGATGCGACGCGTTGTGAGCTTGTAGATCGGCTATTTTCAAATAAAATATTGCGTGGACATTATAATAAGCAGATCTGGCAACCCTGATCCTGGAGCGACCTTTAGCTCGTCATCAGCCCGTCACCATGCTTCTTGCTGCCTTCATCTGTCAGACACTTAGTGACACACACACACACACACACGCACACACGCACTCACGAACGTGCACGCACGCACAAAGGATTAACTCTCTCTAAAGCACTTTTATCCAGCCCACAGCTAGATTAAAAGCAGGATTTAACATCAGACGAAGCATTTATATGTTTGTTTTTATATTTACATAAACTTATACAACACAATGCATTCATATGTCTGTGTTTATGTTTACATCGACTTATACAACACAATGCATTTATATGTCTGTGTTTATATTTACATCGACTTATACAACACAATGCATTCATATGTTTGTTTATATTTACATCGACTTATACAACACAATGCATTTATATGTCTGTGTTTATGTTTACATCGACTTATACAACACAAGGCATTCATATGTTTGTTTCTATATTTACATCGACTTATACAACACAATGCATTCATATGTTTGTGTTTATATGTACATAAACTTATGTAAATATAAACTTATACAACACAATGCATTCATATGTTTGTGTTTATATGTACATAAACTTATGTAAATATAAACTTATACAACACAATGCACTGTCTTGTCCTGCCCAACATGAGGTGGACCATGCTATCTTTTCACCAAAGAAAGCAACACGTTCGCGTTTACTCGCACTGAGCCTGTGTCTGACCTCCAGCACATTGAATGTCCTAACGACCCATTAAGACCGGGAACAGATCTGTGTCGTTTTTAGATTTCTTTGGCTATTCAAAAATAGCAGATCTACAAGCTCATAGCGCGGCACCGATATATATATATATTTAAAGCGAAAATGTGTAAAATATTTTGTTCCAGGGAACTCCAGAAGCAAAGATTTGAGTTAAAAAAAAAAAAAAAAAAAAAAAAGCAGATCCACAAGCTCGTAGCGCATCGCCAAGAGTATATCTGTTATTTTTGAATAGCCCAAAGTAATAGAATAATGGCTATATCTAAAATGACACAGTATGCGTTACCGGTCTTAATGTTTTAACTGACATTGCATTGCAGTCTGTGCCTGAGTCCATTTCAAATGTCACGACTTGTGTATTCATTCTCAGGCTTTCCATTGTCCATTTTCCTCCCTCAGTTTCTGTCTCAGCAGACTCCATCACACTGTTGTGTTTGTCATGCTCCTTGCTGAGTGTGCCAATGAACATGTCCTCTTCCTCCTCACGTTGCTCTACTCTACTGCATGCACTCTCTTTCTAGTGTTGCTGCCAAGAGTCTGACTCACTCTGTGATCTGCACATTTTGGCAAAGTGATTTTTTATTTTGGCAGTTTTTGCAAATCTGTCCGATTGCAGCAATCAGAATCAGTTTTATTGTCACTTCCACAATACACAGCAAAATGCCGTTACAACTCACGGTGCTTCACATTTAAAAACAATAGAAACATTAAAAATCACACCCAGTGTGAAGTGAGCGGTGATATTTATGAGTTATTAATTTCATCATGCATCTCGGTAGCCAATTACAGCACGTCCTGCGAACTGACGTGCTTACATTTTTTACATTATTATTAATTTCATCATGCGTCTCGCTAGCCAATCACAGCGCGTCTGCGAAGTTTGAAGTTAATTTCATCATGTGTCTCGCTAGCCAATCACAGCACATCACACCCAGATTATTTTTTAGCCTATGGGCGTGTTTTCCACAGCATGGCGTCACAGCGAAAGACAAATTTTCACAACGGAAAGAAAAACTTTCACCACGGATGGGTCCTAAACCCTCTTATAGGAGCGGTTGCACCGCTCAAAAAGAGGCAAGTTAAAAAACATTAAAAAGTAGAGAGAGCAGACAACATTGGTAAAACAATAAGTGCTGATGCATTCAAAGTGCAATATACTGTAGCTAAACAAGCTATTCATCCCTAAAGATGTTACTTTTGGGGGCAATATGTGGCGAGCGTTCAGGGATCTGATGGTTTGAGGGGAAGAAGCTGCTGGATGACCTGCTGGTGCTTCCCCCTGAGCTCTGGAACCGCCTTCCAGATGGCAGGAGTTCAAAGAGATGGTGGGAAGGGTGGGAGGAGTCAGACATTATTCTCATGGCCTTCCCGACACATGGATCTGTGTATAAGTCAGATATGGGGGGGAGAGGGACACCGGTGATCTTCTCTGCTGCTCTCACTATCCTCTGCAGGGACTTGCGGTCGGCATCCGTACAGTTCCCATACCAGACAGTGATGCAATACGTCAGAATGCTCTCAATGGTTCCTCTATGGAAGGATGTCATAATAGACAAGGCGGAATTCACTTTTTTCAGGACATCTATTTGTTCCATGTTTGAAAGCACATCTATTGCAACTTGACACGTTCTGTTCTGTCCTTGCTTTTACTCTAAAGTCTCTTTTTTTCTGACAGTTTTTACTGTGCTCATTTCCACCTCTTCTGTCAGTGCTTTGACCTGAGTATTTGTTAGTTCACTTGCCCTGCAAATATCAATGTCTTTTTTCTAGTGACAAAATCTGCTTCTCTTAACAGTCTGCCTCTCACTTGGACATATGCCACACACAATTCAGTACCAGGGAATCGTGCAGGTTTCCAAATTCACACAACCTTGGCCTTGTTCTTTAAATCCGTCACATAGGAATCAATTATGGCCTGTGACTGCTTCTGTGCTCGTGTGAAGAATATGTGCCGTGTATACGGTACGTTTTTTTCTGGGCTCACAGTATAGTCCTTAAACTTCCTCTTCAGCACGGCTATATTGTTTACCTCGGCGTCGGCAAAGACAAAAGTATTGCATACTTTAATCGCCTCTTCTTCCGCGACGCGGGAGAATACTCTGCTGCCAATACTGACGAGCTCAAAACGTTGGCTCCAGTTCCTCCAATTTTCGGCAAGATTGCCTCGCAAACTCGGGTTCGTTGGAGGTTGAAACCGAGCCATCCCGTTCTACTTCTTCCGACTTAACTTCTGACACCATGTAATGTATTGATGTGGCGTGACAACGACTTTATATATACAGTATGTGACTTGACTTTTTCAGCACAGACAACAACATACAGACTGGTGCATATACTGTAGTACAGGGGTCTTCAACAGGGGGTCCGGGACACCTAGGGGGTCCTCAGGGCTACTATAGGGGGTCCGCCAAATCTTTGTGTGATAGTATTTCGTTTTTTACATTAACCACTTGAACCCTAGAATTCCTTTTCTGAGGGGAACATTAGCCGAAAATAGCCGATCTACAAGCTCTCAACGCCTCGCGCTGCGAGGCGTTGAGAGCTTGTAGATCGGCTATTTTTGGCAAAGAGGCTATAGATGTAGAGGGAAAAAAGAGCATACGAAGTAAACAAAAACATTAATCTGAAACACAATTTTATACAACATAGAATAGGGGGTCCCTGCTTCATTTCTCTCTCAGCTAGGGGGTCCTTGGCCTGAAAACGTTGAAGACCCCTGCTGTAGTACACAGTGAGCTTTACATTTAGGACAGCATCTCTGTTCAAAACACATTCTATCCACTTAAACATTTATATTTCCGTTCATACAATTTGGTGCATGAATGAGTACAAAATGGAAGTTAGCTGACGCTGAGTTGTCAGTTAAGCTGACGACTCATTTAGATTTACACAGAGTCATGGAGGTCCCATTAGGAGCCATTAGCTCCCTTTTCCTCTGACATACGCTGTAAAAATCATTTAACCCCGTTGAGCTGTACAAATGGACCCCAAATGGTCCATTAACACTGAGGATTTTAGTGTTTTAGTCCTTGTGTCGTGTGTGTGTGTGCTGGGATGGCTTAGCGTTCAGCCCTATTTCAACCTGTCTATTTGAGTGAGAGAGAAAGAGATAGCCTGGTGTATTCTGGTCTGTTTTTAGGTTTTTGGTCATGTAAAAGGTAGGTGTGTGTGTGTGTGTGTGTGTGTGTGTGTGTGTGTGTGTGTGTGTGTGTGTGTGTGTGTGTGTGTGTGTGTGTGTGTGTGTCTCTGCTGGGATCGTTGTGTGTGTGTCTGCTTTGATGGTTGTGTATCCATAGTGTTGCGTGTGTGTGTGTCTGCTGGGATCGTTGTGGTGTGTGTGTGTGTGTGTGTGTGTGTGTGTGTCTGCTGGGTCAGAGCAGCAAAATAATGTTGTTGTGGTAGGTACTGTATATCATTTAAGCTGCCCTGAGACCAGCATTGAGAAAGTGCCCTGAGAGCAGACAATTAACATTGTTGTATATATATACCTGTACAAGGCTATACGCTGCCCTGAGACCAGCATTGAGAAACTGCCCTCAGAGCAGCAAATTAATGTTGTCGTATGTATATAATTTAAGCTGCCCCGAGACCAGCATTGAGAAAGTACCCTGAAAGCAGCAAATTAACAGTGTTGCCTATATACATGTAGAAGGTTATAAGCTGCCCTGAGACTAGCATTGAGAAACTGCCCTCAGAACAGCAAATGAATGTTGTGGTATGTACTGTATATCATTTAAGCTGCCCTGAGACCAGCATTGAGAAAGTGCCCTGAGAGCAGCAAATTAATTTTGTTGTATGTATATCATTTAAGCTGCCCTCAGAGCAGCAAATTAATGTTGTGGTATCTATATGATTTAAGCTGCCTGAGACCAGCATTGAGAAACTGCCCTGGGAGCAGCAAATTAACATTGTCGCATATATATACCTGTAAAAGGCTATAAGCTGCCCTGAGACCAGACCAGACCTTTCTGCCCCCAGAGCAGAAAATTAATATTGTTGTATGTATAGATATACATACAACAACATTAATTTGCTGCTGTCAGGGCACTGACACACACAACACTATGGATACACACACAACACTATGGATACATATGGTTGTGTATCCATAGTGTTGTGTGTGTGTGTATCCATAGTGTTGTGTGTGTCTGCTGGCTGCTAAAATCTATCAGCTATGGATACACAACCATTAGGTTGTGTATCCATAGCTAATAGATTTTAGTGCTTTATTGTGTAGCATCTGAGTCATCGTGTATGCTAGGATCGTTGTGTATCCATAGTGTTGTGTGTGTGTGTATGCTAGGATCGTTGTGTATCCATAGCTGCTCAGACAACAAGAACAGCTCAGTGTGTAATGGAGACTGCAGCACATTTATTAATCCTTTAAGACCGGGAACGCGTCTGTCATTTTTAGATTTATTTGGCTATGTTTTAAAAAATCTTGAAAATTTGTGCAAATGTTTGCTTCTGGACAAATAAATACATATCACTTTGGGGCAGTGGTTCTGAAACTTTTTCAAGGACCCCCAAATTGACACTTATTAGCCTGCGGACCCCCCATTTGATAAGATATGCCAAAAGATTTTTTTTACGGCTCTAGCAGTGATTCTCAACCATTTTAATTTCCATTTGGTTCCATTTAGTACACTCTCAGAGTTACAGACCCATAAGGGTCCATTTGGTGCCTAATCTATCATTTAGCTGGGGACCCCCTGGAACTCCCTCAAGGACCCCTGGGGGTCCCCGGACCCCACTTTGAGAACCATGGCTTTAGGGGGTCCTTGACATGAAAACGTTTGAGAACCACTGATATTATAGCAACATAAGTAAACAATTAAAAAAAAAAAGAAAGTTGTAGAATCCCCCAGAAGCAAAGATTTGAGTTAACATATTTTCTTACATTTTTTAAATATATATATTCATAGATTTAAAAAAAATGCAGATCTACAAGCTCATAGCGCGGCACTCTGTGCCGCGCTATGAGCTTGTAGATGTGAACAGCCTAAAGAAATCTGAAGTGACATAGATGCGTTCCCACTTCCCAGATTGAATGGCTTAAATAAACATAAATTGTGTGTCCGTGTGGAGAGAAGGTTGCGAGTTATGACCTGATCATTCCACCCGTGCCGATGTGCCAGCCCTGGTTGCCCGTAGCAACAACATCCCCCTGTCTGCTGGGGCACAAGAAAAAAAAAACATGCCATCTTGAAATAGTGCAGGAATAACTGAACCCCGTAGTGGACTGAAACTAAGTACTTTTACTCGAGTACTGTACTTAAAGGAGTAGTTCACCCAAATAATGACTTATTTTCTATCAAATTACACACCCCATGAACAGTGGGGGCTGAATGGAAGGGCGTTAGGTGCTGCTGCACAGGGCACCAACCTTGGGGGGGGGGGCACCAAACGGCGGGGATTTGACTATTAAAAAAAATAGCTTGACAGCGCGTCGCATATTGAAATGTGTGGGAACCACCGATTTAGAATTTGCAGAATCGGCCTCAGGTCTTAGTGCGTTATGGAAATGTCTCTCGGCCAGGCCAGAAAACGGAGATCATGTTTTCTCCCGTGTGTCTGTCTGTCTGTCTGTCTGTCTGTCTGTCTGTCTGTCTGTCTGTCTGTCTGTCTGTCTGTCTGTCTGTCTGCCTGCCTGCCTGCCTGCCTGCCTGCCTGCCTGTCTGTCTGTCTGTCTGTCTGTCTGTCTGTCTGTCTGTCTGTCTGTCTGTCTGTCTGTCTGTCTGTCTGTCTGCCTGCCTGTCTGCCTGTGCATGGCTTATCTGGTTAAACTGCTGGAGCGATTAAGTGTCAGGGGTGATGATGAATGATCAATAGAGTAGAACAGTACAACAGTGAGCGATGTGGTCCAGTTCAATGGTTCTCAAACTGTGTTCATGTCAAGGACCACCCAAAATGGTATGTATTTCGCCACGGACCCCCCATCTCAAAATATTTTGTTCCAGGGACCCCCCAGAAGCAAGATAAAAATATGTATATTCAAAGATTTGAAACTATTCAAACTATTTTTCAACAACAAGCTCATAGCGCTCACAACAAGCTCATAGCGCGGCACTCAGTGCCGCGCTATGAGCTTGTAGATCTGCTATTTTTTTTAATAGCTAAAGTATAAAATATGGATGAAGTGGTTAAAATGATTGTGACACTATTAACAGATTTTACCTGGGGACCCCCTGGTATCCCTCCTTGGACCCCTGGGGGTCCCCGGACCCCACTTTGAGAACCAATGGAGTAGTAGAACAGTGTATCACTACTTTTCCTAAATGGTGCTTGTCTTTTTCTGTCACCTCCACCGGTGACAGCCGTGGCCGAAGGCGTTAACATTGTTTCAGTTGTCCAATCGATGTCCATACATACTGTACTGTACGCGTGTCTGTCAAAATGTCTGTCAAATTTCCTCTGGGACTCGAGGACTGATTGGAATTTTGTGGGTCAATAGGAAAAAAGGAAAAAAGGAAAAACCCATTTGATATGATGTCAATAATAATAACTTACATGTCACCAACAAGTAGAGTAACCTAAGTCCTGACGTCACTCGCACAACCCCTGGGTCACGGACAGTGTTGCCATGTCCGCTTATTATAAGCGACTTTGGGCTTCTTTTTTATTTTGTAAAGTTGCTTGTAAATATTGGCTTGTTTCTAAAGTGTAGTTGCTTATTTGGACTTGTTTCCTAATGTTGTTTTTAAGCCAGTGGTCCTCAAACATTTTCATGGCAAGCACACCCAAAATAATATGTATTTTTTTGTTGTTGAAAATAGCAGATTTACAAGCTCACAACGCATCGCGCCGCGTTGCGTTGTGAGCTTGTAGATCGGCTATTTTCAAACAGCCGTAGCCTAGTCGCTTCTTTTGGGCTTGTTTTCATAGACCTGGTTAATTATTTCTCTCGCAGAATCTGGCAACACTACTGGTCACGGAAGTAATTTCTCTATGGAGAATAACATTGGGTCGTCTTAGAATCGTCTCATATAAGAATTGTGGTCCAAAAATAAACACATTACACATTGTCCCGGCGATATTGTCAGGGAGGTGGCTCTGTATCGTTTACGATGGCCAGTCCTATTTGATACAGTCAAGTATTATTATTATTTTTTTAACGGTATTAAACGTTAACATTTTCTCGCCGTCAGTTGTTGCTTCATATCCATATGAGTCAAACCGCCCGGCTCATTTGTTTATTTTTGGAACAGTTCTCATATGCCCAGGGACGTGCACAGATAGACTCTAGGTGGTGCTAGAGCGCCTGCCCTTTGCCCTCTTGACCAGAAGTGCCCTTTTAAAAAAAAGAAAAAGAAAACGTTTTTTTTTTTTCAGTTTACAGTAGGGGTCTTCAACAGGGGGTCCGGGACCCCTAGGGGGTCCTCAGAGTTACTACAGGGGGTCCGCCAAATCTTTATGTGATTATGATTTTTCTTTTTACCATAACCACTCGAAACCTAGCATCCCTTTTCTGAGGATAACTTCAGCCAAAAATAGCAGATCTACAAGCCCACAACGCCTCGCGCTGCGAGGCGTTGTGGGCTTGTAGATCGGCTATTTTTGGCAATGAGGTATAGATGTAGAGGGAAAAAAGAGCAGACTAAGTAAACAAAAAAAAGTATAATTTACTTGAGCACCTGCCCCTCAAAATGTCTGTGCACGCCACTGCTCATATGCCGTGATATTAAACACGTCTATGGGAATTCAGAATGGGTGGAGGGAAAAAACGTGACTCAGGTAGTAAATTACGTCAGACCCCGATACATATACTATACATGTGGACATTCATGGATGTTAACCTCATCTGTATGGCAGATGCATAAACCTGAGATTCAGCATTTCTACTTTGAGATTCTCTTTGTTCATTATTCATGATGTCAACTTCTGCTGAACGTGATGTACATTCCATCCATTTCCATATATGGGCAGCACAGGACATAAACAGCATGAGATCTCGATGTGGGGGTCAGGGGACCCCCAGGGGTCCTTGAGGGGGGTGTTAAATGATTCATAGTTAAGAATAAAAATGGACCATTACAGGTCTGTAACTCTCATCAGGTCTGTTGCTCGGCGGTGGGGGCGACGCCACGCCGAGAGCCAATCAGCTTACAGCATTTGGTGTAAGCCCCTGGCAGTGGTGGACAGTAACAGAGTAAATGTACTTGAGTACTGTACTTTAAGTACAGATTCTGAGGATCTGTACTTTACTTGAGTATTCCATTTTTTGATACTTATTACTCTTATTTGAGTTCATTTCCAAGACAAATATTTTAGTTTTACTCAAGTACATTTCTAGGAAGGCTGTAAAGTACCGAGTTCTTTTAGGTTGGCTGTTTTTATTTAATTTAGTTCTGGTTCCTCAGTCATTTTATGTTTTTTATAGGTGTTTCTGCAGCCCTGCACTATAACTTAGTGGTTCTACAAGCAAGCAGAGAGTTACTTCTCTGAAACAAGAGTTACAAGGTCCAATAAATTCATACGGGGACCCCCAGGGGTTCTTGAAGGGGTTCCAGGGGGTCCCCGGCAAATTTTGTTGATATGGCTTCACGATCAGTTTAACCACTTTAACCATACATTGCTATTCAAAAATAGCCGATCTACAAGCTCACAGCGCGTCGCTTTGTGGTGAGCTGTTAATTTTTAGAAACATTTATTACTCACTGTGTTTATTGGACACACACCCTTGGCCAAATGGAACGTGATGGCACGGTGGTTTCAGCGTGTCTTTGTGAGCTGGATTGATAAGGCGACGCGCCGCACAGGCTCGTTGGATGTTGGACGGTTCACATCAGCAGCCTTTGCAGCCCTCATACACAGTGGCGTGCACAGACATTTTGAGGGGCAGGTGCTCAAGTAAATTATACTTTTTTTTGTTTACTTGGTCTGCTCTTTTTTCCCTCTACACCTATACCTCTTCTACAAGAGGTATAGGTGTAGCGCCTCGCGCTGCGAGGCGTTGTGGGCTTGTAGATCTGCTATTTTTGGCTAAAGTTCTCCTCAGAAAAGGGATGCTAGGTTTCGAGTGGTTATGGTAAAAAGAAAAATCATATCACATAAAGATTTGGCGGACCCCCTGTAGTAACTCTGAGGACCCCCTGTTGAAGACCCCTGCTGTAAACTGAAAAAAAGTGCCCTTTTTTAAAAAGGGCACATCTGGTCAAGAGGGCAAAGGGCAGGTGCTCTAGCACCACCTAGAGTCTATCTGTGCACGTCCCTGCTCATATATTCCTCATACTGCGGCTTGTGATGTATTTTCAGATGGTTGAGCAGGTTTCCCTTGCGGCGAACACTCACAACTCCACACATGAATTGATCTCGGTCAACGTTACACTTTGTACTATATCTGAAATATGTCCAAACAGCGGAGGTTGATCCCTTTCCAGGGTTCCAAGTTCTTTGCCTTCTGCTCCGCCAGACATTTAGTTTCGACCCGTCTCGTCCGTTCTCCGTGTCATCGCTGCCTGCTGTTGTAAACAGGAACCTTGAGGCTGCGCGCCGGTGCAGAGAAAACCTGCCATTGGACCATGACGATCAGGCAGTATGGAAAGCCAAAAGGGTCATATTTGGTTTAGGGCAGGGGTCTTCAACGTTACGGTTTTCAGGCCCCCCTAGCTGAGAGAGCAGGGACCCCTATATTGTATAGAATTGGGTTGCAGATTAAACCCTTTTCTTTTTAACTTGGTCTGCTCTTTTTCCCCTCCACACCAAACCTCTTTTCCAAAAGTTCTCCTCAGAAAAGGGATGCTAGGGTTCAAGTGGTTAATGTAAAAAATATCATATCACACAAAGATTTGGCGGCCCCCCCTGTTGTAACTCTGAGGGCCCCCTAGGGGTCCCGGACTCCCTGTTTGAAGACCCCTGGTGTAGGGGATGCTTGATTTTAAGCTGATCTGAAGAGTAGATTATAGTGTGTTTTATCACAGAAGCCAGCCAAGGATTGGACTATCTGTTTTAGAAAATGATTTTTTAGCAGGCTTTCAGTGTGGATGAATTCTTAACCCATTAAGACCGGGAAAGCATCTGTCCCTTTAGATTTTAACCACTTTAACCATTATCTTATACTTAAGCTATTCAAAAACAGCAGACCTACAAGCTCATGAGCTTGTAGATCTGCAATTTTTTGGGGAAGAGAACATTTTTAACTCAGATATTTGATTCTACACATGTCTTATACATCCTAACAGTTTTTTGGAGAAAAAAAAATCTTGCTATAATATCAGTGGTTCTGAACTTTTTCATGTCAAGGACCTCCAAAATGATATTTCCCCCCCCGCCCCCCCCCCCCCCCCCCCATCTCCAGGGACCCCCAAAGATGAGCTTGTATATCTGCTATTTTTGAATAGCCAATTCAAGTGTATAAAATAATGGTTAAAGTGGTGACACAGATGCGTTCCCGGTTCTAATGGGTTAATGCAGCAGAACAGTGTCTGAAGGTCAACTCAGAGACTTCCTCAGTGAGGGTGAACGACACAGCTAGCATGAATACATTAGCATGAATTAAATGAGTTATTTTAGTAGTCTACCTCACATGGCCTTAGATTGCTGCTTCAATATCATGTGCGTGCATGTGGTGTGCCCAAAACTCTTCCGCCCGGTTCTCCTCAGTGGCTGCGTGGAGCTATTGATCTGCATTTGCACACAGCCATTGACCATTACCATTTGTTAGCGTTTTTGTGTTCGCTGGCTCCCGGGTTGCCAAATCATGTGCGTGAAACAAGCGCCGGTGTTGCCACATCCGTGAAACAAGCGGACCATCCGTGAAACAAGCGGACCATATGACGCACTATGACCATATGACGCACTCTGAGATGTAGTGGAGTAGAAGTAAAAGTATTGAAAATGGGAAATACTCCAGTAAAGTAAAAATCACACCCTGTGTGAAGAGAGTGGTGCCTTTGATGAGCCCCGTATTGTCATCACCCGTGTTGTCGTCAATGTTTGTTTATTGGACATACATACATACGGACACACGGACAAAGTCAGATATAGGAGTGGTTGGCACCACTCAAAAAATCCTCAAAAGTGTACTTAAGTACAGTACTTGAGTAAATGTACTTAGTTACTTTACACACACGCACACACGCACACACGCACGCTCGCAGGCAGGCAGGCAGATTTGGGGATTTTGTGCATTTATAGAGGGATTACCACAGCAATTTAATTATCCCTTAATTGCATAATTCCTATTGATTAGATTATGCACAGTAGTGATACTACTGCAGGGGTTGAAATGAGGAGTATAAGCATTTCATTATACTAATATTGTTACATATTATTTATGGCAATTCAATATAATTACACATGCTGTAGGAACAACGGTATGGAGTTGAGTCAAAGGTCAGACCAGGTCAGACATACAGAGATGTGTTTCATCTCATTCATCTCATTCATCATGAGGATTAGCTTCTGAATGTATCATGGTAATTCAACATCACAGGATGACCTACACGACCTCTGTCCATAAATGGTAGGATTAAAGTTCATGACAGACCGATCTGGCTGTACATACATGCACTGAACATTGCGTGCCTACTGTAGCAGTTAAGTTGAGTTCCCATTAAAGGAGAATTCTGGACTAAGTTTTTCTTACCTTTTCTATGATATGATATCTTAGGATGAATGGTACAGTAGAACATTTTCATAACTCCATCCTGGGTTCACCACAGCTTAAACGTGTGCGGATAGGCCTTGCGTTAGATCACATATTTTAATAGCTTTTAAAAACATTTTTTTTTTTAGATCTGACGTTCATAGTGACAGAACACTATGCAACCCAAAAAAAAGTCTGTCTCACTAGACGAGATTGAAATATCGAGATTTCAATCTCGTCTAGTGAGACTTCTGTTTTTTTTTTTTTTTGGGCAGTGTTCTGTCACTATGAACGTCAGATCTCAAAAAAAAAAAAAAAAAAGCTATTCAAATATGTGATCTAACGCAAGGCCTATCCGCACATGTTTTAAGCTGTGGCGGACCAAATATGGA
Organism: Gymnoscopelus microlampas; assembly: GCF_963454915.1. Taxonomy (NCBI): domain Eukaryota; kingdom Metazoa; phylum Chordata; class Actinopteri; order Myctophiformes; family Myctophidae; genus Gymnoscopelus; species Gymnoscopelus microlampas. The sequence continues at coordinate 6,549,912 of NC_139943.1, read as the reverse complement.
GTTATGAAAATGTTCTACTGTACCATTCATCCTAATAAGATATCATAACATCATAGAAAATGTAAGAAAAATGTAGTCCAAAATTCTCCTTTAAGACCAGGAACGCATCTGTGTGTCAATTTTAGATTTTCTTTGGGCTATTTTTGAAAAATGTTGAACATTTGTGCAAGTCATTGAATATATATGTTTTTAAAGCGAACATTTGTAAAACAGTTTGTTCCGGGGAAAATATATATATTCAGAGATTTGCACACATTTTTTGTGAAGTTAAAGGTTAGGGTTTAGGCGCCACCTGGGCGACACTAGGGATTGGGATATGAAAATTTCATGTCACGATTATTGTGACCAAAATAATAGCAATTTATGATATTATCGCGATAATCTAAATTATGCTTAAAACTCTTAAAAGGCCACTTTTGTTAACCACTTGAACCCCAGCATCCATAGTCTGGGGAGTGGAACCTTTGCCAAAAAAATAGCAGATCTACAAGCTCACGATGTGTTGTGAGCTTGTAGATCTGCTATTTTTTGGCAGAGAGATTTAGAGAGTGAAAAAAAGACTGTATCAAGTACGTTTTACCAATTCTAGAGAGTTTAAGTGGTACGGGATATGCAGCTCGCCTGAGCTCTGTAAAGGTGAACTGATCCCGGTGTATGACGGAGGACAATTTCATCATACATTAAAATCTCTGCGATATGATTACTGTGAGCGTTTTTTTTTTTATCGCGATAAACGCTAATAACGATTACTGTCCCATCCCTATAGGCGACACGCCAAAGGAAGAGGGGAAAATAGCCGAGTCACACCTGGCCTGGAGTCCAATTAATTAATTATCCTCTGGGCCGTGGTGTGAAGACACACCTGTTGTTCATCAGCATAATGATACGCAGCTGCCTGTCAGGCGTGTCATTTAATCCCCCAAAGGTCACCTCATGGAAATAAAACAGCCAATGAGACAGCAGATGGAGACGATGCTGTTATGATAGCGACTACTCTCTCTCTGTGTGTGTGTGTGTGTGTGTGTGTGCGTGTGCGTGTGCGTGCGCGTGTGTGTGTGTGTGTGTGTGTGCGTGCGTGCGTGCGTGTGTGTAGAGAGTACTGTATTAAAAATGTGCTTGAGTAAAAGTACAAAAGTATTGGTATCAAAATGTACGTAAAGTACCAAAAGTAGAAAGTACTGAATATGCAGAATGTCCAATTTCACACATTTTCAAATGTATAAAAATCTTTTGAAAATAGCAGATCTACAAGCTCACAATGTGTCGCGGTGCGACGCATTGTGAGCTTGTAGGTCTGCTATTTTCAAATGGCCGAAATGTATATAGGGCTGAAGTGGTCTGTGTGTGTGTGTGTGTGTGTGTGTGTGTGTGTGTGTGTGTGTGTGTGTGTGTGTGTGTGTGTGTGCGTGCGCGTGTGTGCGTGTGCGTGCACTTGCACTTGCAACAGTAGACAAATCAATTCTCAAGTTTACAATAAAAGCCAGACTCTGTGTGTCTGCCCACTAAATAGAAGCTTGCCCTCCGGTACCTCTCTGGCACAACATGATTCATTCTGTTTACTCCATAATAATCAAGACCTGGAATCTGTTGCACACATAATGAACTGTTAAAGAACTGCGCCGCGCCACTGGACAACAAGTACATCACCATATTAACAAAGCTGTTAAAATCGACTGGGTTTGCCTTAACTCAGTATAACAATACAATACATGTAGTGTTGTGGTTGAGAGTTCTCCTAATACTCCGGATGTGATCGTGATTAATGAAACCACCAAGACTGTTTTTTCTTTACATTTTTTATACCACGATTTTGCAACCCATTTTTTCACCCGGTGCCAATTGCCTAAGCATGTAATCCTGGGCGCTACTCTCCCTCTGCCAACCTGGGGAGAGCCCCGAACTGAGCTCATGCTTCCTTCAATGCATGAGGAGTGAGCAGGCCGCTTCTTATCACCTGACAGGGGGGGAGTTTCCCCGGTAGGACGTAGCGCGTGGAAGGAACGCGTTATTCCAACCATTTCCTTCACCCTCCATCAGCGATTCTTAATGCCGCGATTTTTTAAATCGCTTCAAATGTTCAGAATCGATTTTATTTTTTATTTTTTTGTAATATGTTTTTATAAGGTTGTACCTTTTTCACTGGCACTTTGTCTGAAATCAATGTCAGAAAGACTGACTGACATGATCTGGCTGCATTGAAGTGTATGATTCAACTTTTCATGGTTTATATATTGTTCAGAATTGTTTTAAAACATTCTAGTATAATTAAAGGGATTTGGGGAAGAAAATGGCAATAAATTGCATAATCGAATCGCAATTAATCGCAGAATCGCAATTTAAATCGAATCGGCACCCTAGGAATCGATTTTGAATCGAATCGTGAGGTAAGTGAATCGTGACACCCCTACTGTACATGGATACTTGCTTCAGCTGTATTAAATACCAACCACTTGCACACATGCCATCTCTGCATGTGGGTACAATTGGAAAACAATTGATAAAGTAGGGCATGCTGTAGGAGGGGCGTGGATACCGTGATGATTTGATTGACAAGCTACACAACCAATAGTATTAATTCCCCACCCCCGCTCCGGTCCCAACCGATAGCCTTCATTTCTGAGTGCACCGGATATATAGAAAGATGAAAAATAGGCTTAATTTACGGTCTGTATGGGCGTGACGTCGTCCATACTTTTTACTGTCTATGGCATACATGGGCAAATGGTGGCCCGGGGGCCACATGCGGCCCCCACCCTCACTTAATGCGGCCCACAGGTTATTATCTGAATACTGATATATTATTGTAGCTGTTTACAATTCCAGACATGCAAACATGACCCGCTTTAATTACTTCAGTCTACATTAGTAGCTTAATGACTAGTATTACAATTAAATTGTCTTTTTTATGTCCAATGTATTTGTATTTAAGTTCATAAAGTTAATTAGTATAACTAAATGCATTTGAAATCAAATAAAAATGTAACTTTTCAAGATTAAAATTCCAAAATAGCAAAAACAAATTCAGGATTCCAATAAAAAAATAGCAAAAATAGCCAATCTACAAGCCCTAAACCTTTTTTTCAGCTTGTAGATCGGCAATTATTTTTGCTACTTTTGTGTGACATACTGTAGAATGGCCTGACAGTATATGCAATGTGGCCCTGTGGAGAGAGTGTGGAGATAGTGTGGCCCTCTCCATCATCAAAGTTGCATCACCCCTGGTCTATGGGTAGGAGTTTCTGCCTGGTGTCACCACAGTCAGCTCAGAATGTAATTAGTTTGACTCGGGCCAGGTGTGAGTGACTCAGGCCTGGTGTGAGTGACTCAGGCCAGGTGTGAGTGCTTCCGTCAGCCACCAGCCTCCCTGCAGACATCAGTAGCTCCATGGTAACTTATCCTTATCAACACTTCTTTCCATGTAGTTTGTGCTGTTTCTTCTGTCCTCTGTGTGTGTTGACATTATGTTCTGCTGTGTGCTTTGATTTATTAACCCATTAAGACCTGAGGCCGACCCCCAAAATGATATGTATTTGGCCACACAGACCCCCATCTGAAAATGTTTTGTGCCAGGGACCCCCCAGACGAGAAGATTTGTGTTAAAAAAAATCTAAATTATTCAACATGTTTCAAACACTTTCAAGGTTTTTCTAAAAGCTTGCAGTACTGTACGAAGTGACACACAGTGAGCTTGTATATCTGATCTTTTTGAGGACCACTTCTCTAAAAAGAGTTTCCTGAAGAGTGTGTGTGTGTGTGTGTGTGTGTGTGTGTGTGTGTGTGTGTGTGTGTGTGTGTGTGTGTGTGTGTGTGTGTGTGTGTGTGTGTGTGAGAGACAGATGCTTGCCCGGTTTTTAATTGGTTAATTTGCTGCTTTTGAAGTGATGTTTTTTTATGGAGGAGGACTTGGACTGGATTCCTTCCTCCTAATATCTCTGTCGTCCTGTATTTATCCTGTTTGTTGTACAAAACCAGTTCAAAAGAGGCTATAGACATCATCCTCTGGAGGCTTATGATGTAGGTTGAAAATCATCTTGCCATAAAAACTTGGCAAGGCATTTCATTTGGTGGGGGGGGGGGGGGGGGGGGGGGGGGGCGGCGTTCAACAACACCAGACCATGAATCCATAACTGGCACGAGGAATTAACAATCTTCTTTGCAGATTACAGAGAGGAGAGAGAGAGAGAGAGTTTGAATGACAGAAATAATGTTCAGAATGATCAGATCCTACGCATTAACGCTCCGATCGGCGCGCTCTCCTCTGTGGGTTCTGTTCTTTCTCTGTGGGTGCTCTGCTTCCTCTGTGGGTGCTCTGCTTCCTCTGTGGGTGCTCTGCTTCCTCTGTGGGTGCTCTGCTTTCTCTGAGGGTGCTCAGAGCCTCCGACTCCTTCGCACCAGTGTTGCCAGATCATGCGAGAGAAATACACGTCCATGTCCACGAAAACAAGCCCAAAAGAAGCAAGTTTTCCACTTTGACCCAATCGACTATTTGAAAATAGCCGATCTGCTATTTTCAAAAATATAAAGATCAATATTTGGAATATTTTTGAAAAAATTTAACAACACAGTTCTTGTATGAGGGTTCCTGTCACAACACATTTTCAGATGGGGGTCTGTAGCCAAATGCATGTTACTTTGGGGGTTCTTGACATGAGAACCGCTGATTTAAACAACGTTAGGAAACAAGCCCAGAGTCGCTTATAGTAAGCGGACATGGCAACACTGCTTGGCGACCCTGTGCCTCAGACAGTGTTTGTTTGGAGGGTTGATTAGAACATGAAAGCATTGCAACAAAATATACAAAGAAACGGGGCAGATGATCCAGGGATTACGGCTGGTTTGTCAGCCTGTGGAGGTCGACAGCGAGGACAGATTAGATTAGATTAGATTAGATTAACCAGAACACAGAAACCCAGTGAAGTGACATTGACAAATGAAGGTAGTGAGGAAAAAGTGGGGTTGGAGATTGAAATTGACCCCATGAGAACTTGTGAACTAGCAGTGGTGGAAAAAGTACTCAATTGTTTTTGCCTAAGTAAAAGCATCAATACTGCCATGTAGAAATACTCTGTTACAAGTAAAAGTCCGGAATTCAAAATGTACTTGAGTAAAAGTGAAAAAGTATTGGCATCACAATATACTTAAAGTACCAAAAGTAAAAGTACTCATTGTGCAGAATATGCCATTTCAAGTTTTCAAATGTATAAAAATTGTTTGAAAATAGCCGATCTACAAGCTCACAATGCGTCGCATTGCGACGCATTGTGAGCTTGTAGATCGGTGATTTTCAAATGGCCGAAATGTATATAGGGCTGAAGTGGTTAATGTATGTTTTGTAATGATAATCTAACTAGTAACTAAGGTTTTCAAATAATTGTAGTGGAGTAAAAGTAAAATATTTGCTTCTGAGATGTAGTGGAGTTCAAGTAAAATTATTGGAAATACTCAAGTAAAGTAGAAATACCTCAAAATTGTACTTAAGTACAGTACTTAAGTAAATGTACTTAGTTACTTTCCACCACTGACAGAAACCCAGTGAAGTGACATTGACAAATGAAGCTAGGTGGTGAGGAAAGAGGCGGGGTTGGAGATTGAGATTTTGACCCATGAGAACTTGTGAACTCTATAGTGAGAACATGAACTCACTTTACATTAAATCTCTGTAAGAGAATACTAGCACACACAGAACTGTCCTTTGACCCACTCAATATGGGAACGCATCTGTCAGTTTAGATTTCTTTGACTATTCAAAAATAACAGATCTACAAGGGAAACCCAGTGAACTGAACAACACAAGGTACTGAGGGAAGAGGGGGGGGGGGGGGGGGGGGTTTGTCGATTGAGATTGAGACGCGTGAACTCTATGAACTGTACTTGTAAACTCTAAGATTATGAACTCCTGGTCAATGCACTTTGAACTGTGTGAGATTATGATGGAGGACAAGATCAGTAGTTTGTTTTCTGAAAATACACATTAACGTGAATCCAACGTATTAATAGAAAATATCATGTGTAAACCAGTGTTGATGTTGGTCGACTACCTTTTTTCACTGACGAAAACTAAATAAAAACTAAGCTATGATGACTAAAACTAAGACTAAATATATTGACAATTTTGTCAACAAATAAAAACTAGACTAAAATGTTATTGAGGGACTAGTGGAGAAGAGATGCAGTAGAACTAAGACTAGTGGAGAAGAGATCCAGTAGAACTAAGACTAGTGGAGAAGAGATCCAGTAGAACTAAGACTAGCAGAGAAGAGATCCAGTAGAACTAAGACTAGTGGAGAAGAGATCCAGTAGAACTAAGACTAGTGGAGAAGAGATCCAGTAGAACTAAGACTAGTGGAGAAGAGATCCAGTAGAACTAAGACTAGCAGAGAAGAGATCCAGTAGAACTAAGACTAGTGGAGAAGAGATCCAGTAGAACTAAGACTAGTGGAGACTAGTGTCTAAAAGACAAGTTATTTTATGTTTGGTTGCGCTCAGGTGTTGCACTCTGACAATAGATCAACAAGCTCACAACGCGTTGCGCTGCGACGCGTTGTGAGCTTGTAGATCTGTTATTTCAGCATGCAAGCAAGTGTAAAATCAGCCATGATGACGCCATCAAGGCACCACCAAAATACATTTTAGTCGACTAAATCAACTGTAGATTTAGTCGACTATAATCTTATGATATTTAATCAACTAAAAGTAGACTAAAAATATGACTAAACCTAAATGGAATTTTGTTCAAAAGACTGACTAAAACATTGTTGATAATGCAGTCAAACATCTATGTAGCTGTCTATGAAATCTATGAAAAGGTTTAATCTGCAACACAATATTATACAATATACATAGTGGGGGTCCCTGCTTCAACTCTGTCAGCTAAGTGGTCCTTGACCTGAAAAAACGTTGAAGACCCCAGCATGGTTGAATCAATCAATCTGAACCTGCACACGGGCATTGACCATTGGTTTATGAAGACAGCGTTGAGGCCCATTTTTCCACTTTCCCCAAAGTGAAGCTGTTTATTTGCATTTATTTATGTTTTGCCTCAGGCTATGGGCTCTGTTGTCACGGTTACGGTCCCCACAGGCTATAGGATCTGTAGCCACGGTCACGCTCTCATAACTCAGCCAGGCAGTGAGTGGACCTATAGCCAGTGTTGCCATGTCCGTTTATTATAAGTGACTTTGGGATAGTTTTTCTGTGAAGTAGCTTGTACATATTGATAGTTAGTGGGTTGCGTTTTTTTTGGGGGGTTGTTTCTAAAGTTCAGTTGCTTATTTTGGGCTTGCTGTGTAATGTTGTTTTAAACCAGTTGTTTTATTTTCATGTCAAGGACATGAATGTATTTGTCTGCAGACCCCATCTGAAAATATGTTATGCCACTAGTGCCAGGTACCCCCATACAATATTTGTGTTGTTAAAATGTTTAAAAAATATTCCAACTTCCTCAGGGCAGTGATGTACGTTGTCCCAGCACTGTTTTTACATGTTGTTTTTTTCTCAAGTTCAGGGTGTTATTGGACGCTGAATGTTTGCTGAATGATGGAGCATTGTGTGGAGATTGGGGAAGAATATTAATCATAATGCAATTATTTTCTTTTTTTAATACAAGAGACAGTTTTAGGTGGTTGGAAAAAAAATCATATTTGTGGGGATTCATATTTTCAGTAAACAGTTTCAGTGAAGTTTCCTGAAAAACTTATCTTGCTGTATCAGTGTTTCTGAAACTTCTTCATGTAAAGGACAGTGGTGTAAAGTAACTAAGCACATTTACTCAAGTTCTGTACTTTACTGAGGAATTTTTTACTCTACGGGAGTATTTCCAATATTCAGTACTATTACTTCTACTCCACTACTTCTCAGAGGCAAATATTGTACTTTTACTCCACTACAATTGCGACGCAAGTACATTTTGATTACCGGACTTTTACTCTTCCTACATTGCAGTATTCATACTTTTACTTGAGTAAAAATGTTTTGTACTTTTTCTACCATTTGTAAAGGACCCCCACAATTATATGTATTTGGTGACCCCCCCCCCCCCCCCCTGCCCCCCTCCCCAATCTCAATATTTTTCAGGGACCCCCCCAGAAGCAAAGATTTGAGTTAACACTTGGGGTGCCAGAGTTTTATTAAAAAAATGTACGTTGAGTGCCTGGATTTTTAACCATTTTTGAACCACATATTTTGTGACAAGTAGTCACAAAATATTTTCAGTGATCACCGTCCTCACGGTGATCCCCTCATTACACACATAGAGGTCTCGTACAATCGGGGGGAAAAATGTAAAACATTCGGTAATCCGTTCCATAGTTGCAGCCAGTTGAAAATAGTCAAAAATACATTGTAAAAAAAAAAAGTACACAGGAGCAGAGATACAGGCTTTTGAAGTCATAAGTTAACCAGGAAGTGGATTAAAGTCTAAATCTTCGAAAAATGATATCTCCTGGTGCTGTGAAAAAAAAAAAAGAAGAATTGAAAAAAGAAAAAAAAAACATTTGTTTTTCATATTTTTTTCAAAAAACTTATATATATGGTTTTGTCACTCCATGGGTGTATTTCCAAAACCGTATATATACGTTTTTGGCACCCAATGTGTTGTTAAAAATGTTCACTTTAAAAGAATGTATATTCAAAGATTTGCACAAAATGTCATTGGCACATTTTATTCTTTTTTTAAATAGCAGATCTACAAGTTCATATCGCGGCACGAAGTGAAGCGTTATGAGCTTGTGTATATCTGCAATTTCTTTTTTGGGGAATAGCCAAAAGTACAAAATGACACGGATGCTCTCCTGGTTTTTAATGGGTTGATGGTTCCTCCTCCTCCAGGCATGCACACCAGCATCAGCGAGACCCTGAAGGAGAAGGGTCTGAAGCCGTCCCGCCGCAGCCTGCCCTGCCTGGCCCAGAGTCAGACTCACCCCATCAACCTCAGCCACTTCCTGTCTGTGCCCCTGAGCCCCCCGGAGGCCAAACCCAGCCATGATGGCCTCCTCGCACAGAGCATCAGCACGTCGTGCACACTCCTCCCCCCTCAGACAGGTAAGAGCAATAGACCAATTATTTGTTTAAAAAAAAACAAAGAAACATTTAGACAGGACGCACAGGTGACTGTTTCATGTAATCAATTCCCAACAGATCCCGAAACCTGTTTTGGGGCAGCGCTGGTTTCAGTTCATTCAACCTCCTCTGTGTGTTGGCTAGTGGGGTGCGCCCCAGCGAGACATATTATGTACTTCGCCCCGCAACGGTATCGCACGCCGAGAACAGCTGACATACAAGCTCACGACCGCGTCGCGGATGAGACAGTTGTGAGCTTGGAGGTCTGCTATTCTCAGCCGCAATGTTCTCTGCGCGCGACACTTTCGCGGGACGGAGCATAAATTAGGCTTCACAGGCTGCAGCTGCGCGAGCAAGATCAGGCTCTGGTGCCGTGATCACAGAGCGCTCCCTCCGTTCTTATGACAGCCACTGGAGGAGGGGTTTGAGGGACAACTGCTTTGAATTGTTATTATTGTTTACACACAACAGAAACCAAGGCTTATATATTTCAAGAGCGAGAAATCACAGTAAAAACTGGGAGAAAAAGAGCATCTAAAAGTTTGATGGGATGCATTTTTACACGTGAGTGACCAGTGACCACTTTAACATTGCATCTTATGAGCGGTGGGGTTCATTTGGTGCCGGCCTGCGCGCGCATACTGGTTCTTATCAGTGTAACGTTGTCTGTTAAGGCGTCTATAATTCATCCGACTAATCCATTTAATAATTGATTATTTTAATAACATTTTTGTATTTATTTCAAGACATAGATAGATCAAAGCGTACACATGGAATCAAAGGGACCCTTACTGGTCCCTTTGGTTCCATTCGTACAAAACATAAGACAATAAGTGTTATAGTGGCAGAATTTTCCAAACTGTCACTTATTTAAGGTGGGGTTTACTGTATTTGCACATCCATTTGGTAGCAACTCACAGACTCTATGACGCAGGGATGATGACGTTTATGGAGCTTTACTGAATACTCACAACACAAGTACAAAAAATGCACTCAAAAAGACCAACATAGTCCTTGTACGAACACAGTTTGTGTTCTGTTCCAGTAACAGGTTAATTGACATCAAAACACCTGTGAAATATGGTGAAAAACATACGGTCAAAAACAGTTTGTTCCCTGCACACCAAACTAGCGTCTTTTCTCTTTCTCTCTCATTCATGATACATTTTGATGAATTTCACCTGGCCAGCATATATCTGCATCAACTTTAGGAGGCACATTTTACCAAATGACTGTAGAAAGCTCTACTTAAGCATGGATAGACTATGTAGGCTACATGCGTTAAACCCAAACACACAAGACAATATTACACAATACAAAAATGTGAATTAAATACTGTTACTAATGTTGTTGAGAAATGCTGCTCATGCATATTGTGTGTGTGTGTGTGTGTGTGTGTGTGTGTGTGTGTGTGTGTGTGTGTGTGTGTGTGTGTGTGTGTGTGTGTGTGTGTGTGTGTGTGTGTGTGTGTGTGTGTGTGTGTGTGTGTGTGTGTGTGTGTGTGTGTGGACTGCACACGGAAACACTGTTAATTATGATAAGTTACTGTGTCTGTCTTAGACAAGTCCCTATATGAGCGTATAGCTCTATCACTGTATATTTGTATTTTTAAATTGTTGTCATTCAATTCCATTTTACGTCACCTGAGCCTTGGAGATATGCATTGAAAAGAGTGCACCTCCTAGTTGTGTGTGGGTTTAATTAAATGCAGGTGATCTGCGGTGAACTGCAGGTGATCTTAGAAACCACAGGTTAAACAAGGGAACCAGGAGACCTGGTACTGCCAGACCCCTAGTGGTTGAAATCTGAATGGCCGGACTTCACATGACATGTCATGCGAAGTCACGTCATGCGAGGTCCCTTCTATGCCCATGTATGGACGAAAGAGGGACAAAATATGGACATACATTTGTCCCCATATATGGACGAAATAGGGACAAAGCCTCATGTAGGCCGACCCTCTGGGTCTGGCAAAAATAATGTGATGACAAATCTAAACCAACAAATCTATTATCATACTTTGTTTGTATGACTACGTGATGACATCATCACTCAACGACATCACAATGTCATCATCACAACCATGTCCTTTAAAAGGAGTGTCTAGACGGGTGAACAATGTACCATATTAGGACGATCAACAGCCATTGGCTTCCTTGATTACATTACATTACATTACATTACAGTCATTTAGCAGACGCTTTTATCCAAAGCGACTTACAATAAGTGTATTCAACATAGGTAGGGAACGAAAACTACTAATCACCAGAAGTTTTAAGTGCATTTCCTGCAAAAACAAGCAACCAAGAGTATACCTAGCGCTAAGGTAAAAGTGCAATATATCAGCTACCTACTTTCTTAAACAGATGAGACAAAAATGGCAAAATCAAATGAGCACGAGCTAAAACAAATAAGTGTATCGACTAAACAAGATCCAATAAAACAATACAAAAATAAAACAAGAGTTCGTACAACTAGTTAACAACAAGTAGGCCAGGCAAAGAGGAAGGGTAGTGTTTCCTGAAGAGGTGGGTTTTCAGCCTGCGGCGAAAGATGGGCAGTGACTCTGCTGTCCTGACATCAGTGGGAAGTTCATTCCACCACTGTGGGGCCAGAACAGAAAAAAGTCGTGACCGTGTCGATCGACCAGAAGGACCGTTGAGTGGCGAGGGAATCAGTCGCCCCGAGGTGGCAGACCGGAGTGGTCGGGCAGGGGTGTGGGCATTGACCAAAACCCGGAGGTAAGAAGGAGCTGTTCCTTTCACTGCCCTATAGGCTAGCACCAGGGTTTTAAACTGAATGCGAGCTGCTACGGGGAGCCAGTGCAGAGAACGGAGAAGGATAGTTGTTTGGGAGAACTTGGGGCGGTTGAACACCAGACGAGCCGCAGCTTTCTGAACAAACTCCAGAGGTCTGATGGCTGATGCCGGAGCACCAGCAAGGAGGGAGTTGCGGTAGTCCAGGCGGGAGATGACAAGAGCCTGGATGAGCACCTGGGCTGTTTTCTCCGTGAGGAGGTCGACCCAACGCCATTGGCCTTGTTGATTGGCCAAACTTAGTGTGACGTTTGTGCCGCTGAACCAATATAAGTTGCAACGTTAAAAATAGGAATCCACTCTTGCAGAGCAACACTTGAAATGTTTCACTGGACGGTGTATCTGGATGCAGTGCCATTTTCATATGTTTATGCTGCCGTAGCAGTGGGACACAAAATGTTCTCATTTGGAAGGAGCGTGTACTGTAATGACAACATAGATCAGATTGATGTGCATGTCTTAAACACTGTGTCTTTACGCTGGGTGAAGTTGCCCCCAGTAACACCTGGAAGAGGAGAACGTCACCTTGAGGTTCCCTCCAGGCGCCGGGGACACACAGCTGTACTGATGGATGATATGGTTTACATCTGGGGAGGCCTTACAAACATAGAGGAGTCTCTCTGCAACGTTCTTTATGCATTTGATGTGGACACCCACCGATGGGTAAAGCCTAAGGTTTCTGGTATTGTCCCAGAGGGGAGGTGGGGCCACTCAGCCTGTGTCTTGGGGAAGGTCATGTTTATCCATGGAGGAGACACCCGGCTGACTGGACGCACTTATGACATGTACAAGTTGGACACCAGCACAATGGTCTGGTCTTTAATTAACACCAGAGGAACTACACCAACTACTTTATACCGTCCCTCTGTCACCATCATCGGGACAAAGATGTTTGTATTTGGGGGCCGGCAGGAGGGCCAGCACTACAACATGGTATTTGGGGGCCGGCAGAAGGCCTGGGACTACAACATGATCAGAGTGTTTGACACAGAAACTAACTGCTGGCTGAACACACCTTCTGCACAGCTTCTTCCAGAAGTGCGCTGCGGTCATTCAGCCTTTGCCTACAATGGAGAGCTGTACATATTTGGTGGCTTAAACAACTACCAGACCTTCAATGATCTGTGGAAATTCAGTCCAGGGACCTTCTCCTGGAAGAAGGTTGAGCCCAAGGGGAAAGGCCCGTCGTGTTCAACGTATACGCCGTACTGTTGCATTGTGGGCAATTGTATCATCCTCTTGCATGATAACCTGTACATCTTAGACTTGAGTCCTAGTCTGAAGACGTTATCCAAGCTGGCAGTTATTCAGTACGGTCTGGATCAGTCAGAACTCACACACAACGTCAGGTGGGAACTGGCAGCCATGACAACGAAGAACAGAAGGAAAAAAGCAAAACATAGAAGGATTTGCTGAGCTCACCAGTTAACAAGACAGGGTGTAATTAGGGCATGGCTTCACGTGGATCTGTGACATCATGTGGTCAATCTATGATGTCAGTCGTCTATGACATATCTGTGATGTAATGACTCCTTATATGGACACGGTTTCAGCCTCACTCCACCACCACTTCCTCATAGACCACCTGACTCTGAAAGACACTAGATAGTTCTGGTTTGATTGATTGATTGATTGAATACTTTCTTAACAGTTTGCCAAAAAAAAAACACAGGAAAGTACAGTTCAATACAAGGTCTGCTATAGGAGGATTAAACCCAAGAAAGCACTATGGCTTGTTTCCATTGGGGTCCCGTCTACTCAATTCATCGAAACATTTAATGACAGACAGATATACAATACTATGCAAAAAAATCATATAACCGAGTATTAATCAACAAGACCAGGAGACCTGGTTCTGCCAGACCCGGAATAAGTACTAAGATCAGAGCACTACGTCGCGGCTAAGCCGGACTTCACATGACGTGTCAGCCTGTGTCTATGCCCATATATGGACAAAAGGGGGACAGACTTTTATGGCTGGGGCCTAAGGGCAAAGGGGGCATGCCCATGTATGGAGAAAACAGGTCCAAAGCCTCATGTAGGCCGATTCAAGTGAAGTTTGAATAATTTGGAATTTTTAAACACCATTTTTCTCTTCTGGCGGTCCCTGGCACAAAACATTTTCAGACGGGGATCGGCTGCCAAATACATGTCAATTTGGGGCTTGAAAAAGGTATGAGAAACAGTGTAGCAGGTATACATTACATAATAGTACAGTCTATTGATAGCTGCTTAAACAGCACGCACAGCTGACTCCTGCTGCTGTAAACTCAATTGTATTTATTTAATTTTCGTATGTATCATTACTTTTTTGGACCAATGGACTTCCGTACATTCCCCTCCCCCGGCTCAGTAATATGATGTAATTAATCACAGCTGTGTAGCTTGCTCTGTCCTGAGCACTGCAGCAAGTTTATTTACATCTAGCGTGGATATTTTAATACCTTGAAATCGGACATTTTGATATTTTTTCACAGAGGTAGTAGGTACATGGACGTGTTGCTATTATTTGACAGTTTGTGTTTATGCATGGTCACTATAGAGGGGGACAAATTATTTGTATACATTTCTCATCCCAAGTCTGCTCCTAATCGCTCTGGTCTGAATGAATGCATCACACAGCTAGTTTGAGAGTAAAAACCTCACCTCTCATCACCGCTGCTCAGTGATGTCATTTTGTAGTTCTCCACCCACCGAGGTGGAGCATTTAGGGGCCTTAAGGCTCCATTTTTGGGCAAGAATGACATCATCTGAGCGGAAGATTTCCTGGAGCTGCCGCCGCGGAGCTGCGGGATGCCGTCGGCGGTGGGGCAGGTGCCGGGAGGCGGGGCGGCAGCAGCAGCAAAGGAGCGGCATTTTCCTATGCCTAACCCCTAACCCTAACCTCAGTAAAACTATTTCTAAACCTAACCCCTAACCTCAGTAAAACTATACCTAAACTTAACCCCTAACCCTAACCTCAGTAATATTTTATTACAAGGATTAGTAGGCTATGGTCCTACTGATTCTGCGCTGATTCTGCGCAGGTTATTTATTTTATTTTTTTAAATATTTTTTATTAGGGAATTCAATTTAGGTTTCACAGACATAATATATGCATGTACAGTTATATTCATATCCCTGCACAGGTTATCTCTGGTGAACTGGTGATCCTAGGACTCACAGAATAAAAATAATGTGATGACAAATCTAAACCAACATATCTATTATCAAAGGTTTTTTTGGGTCATTGTGTTTTCTACGTAATGACGTCATCACTCAACGAATGTCATCATCATAACCATGTGTTTTAAAAAGAGTCTCTCTGTACCGGTGAACAATTTACCATATTAGGAAGATCAACAGCCATCGGCTTCTTTGCTTGGTCGACCCAACACCATCGGCTTCGTGGATTGGCTAAACTTTGTGTGACGTTGCCGCTGAACAAATATATGTTGCAACGTGAATATGAATCCACTCTTACAGAGCAACACTTGAAGAGTATCTGCTTTTATCTGCAGTGGTGCTGTTGTGAGAAATGTTTCACTGGTTGGGGCATCTGGAGGCACGGCCATCTTCATTCGGTCATGCTGCCATAGTAGTGGAACACAAAGTGTTCTCATTTGGAGATAACTGGAACTGTGATGGCAATGTAGATCAGATTGATGTGGACGTCTTCAACACTGTGTCTTTACGCTGGGTGAAGTTGCCCCCAGTGACATCTGGGAAAGGAGAACGTCACCTTGAGGTTCCCTCCAGGCGCCGGGGACACACAGCTGTGCTAATGGATGATATCGTTTACATCTGGGGAGGACTTACACGCAGAGGGGGGTCTCACTGCAACGTGCTTTATGCATTTGATGTGAACACCCACCTCTGGGTAAAGCCTAAGGTTTATGGGACTGTTCCAGACAGGAGGCGCCACCACTCAGCCTGTGTCTTGGGGAAGGTCATTCTTATCCATGGAGGACGCACCCAGCTGACTGGATGGACTAATGACATGTACAAGTTGGACACCAGCACAATGGTCTGGTCTTTAATTAACACCAGAGGGACTACACCACCTGCTTTATCACGCCACTCTGCTACCATCATCGGCACAAAGATGTTTGTATTTGGGGGCCTGGGGCGGCAGGTCTACAACATGATCAGAGTGTTTGACACGGAGACCAACTGCTGGCTGAGCACACCTTCTGCACAGCTTCTTCCAGAAGAACGCTACGGTCATTCAGCCTTTGCCTACAATGGAGAGCTGTACATATTTGGTGGCTCCAACAAGGGCCAGACCTTCAATGATCTGTGGAAATTCAGTCCAGAGACTTTCTCCTGGAAGAAGGTTGAGCCCAAGGGGAAAGGCCCGTGTTCAGTTCATAGTTCTTGCTGTTGCATTGTGGGAGATCGTTTCATCGCCTTTGATAATGACCTGTTTATCCTAAACTTGAGTCCTAGTCTGAAGGCGTTATCCAAGCTAGCAGTTATTCAGTACGGTGTGGATCAGTCAGAACTCCCACACAACGTCAGGTGGGAACTGGCAGCCATGACGACCAAGAACAGGAAGAAAAAGAAAAAGTGGTTCACAAAAAATAATAATAAATAAAATATAATTTGCTGGGTTCACCAGTTAACAATACAGGTTGTAATAAGGGTGTGGCTTCATCTGGATCTGTGACATCATGTGGTCAGTCTACTATTTTTAGCGGTGCCAACCGCTCTACACTTGACTTTGTCCGTATGTTATGTCCGTATGAGCACGGGATGAGCACGGCAAAGAAGAAACACATAAAAACACACGCACACACACACACACACACACACACACACACACACACGGACTTGGAGATTGCCTATGCCAACTCTCCTCTCATTGGCCACACGTGCCACTGGTTATCAAAGAGGGGTCCAGGGACCCCCAGCGTAGGTTATGTCCGTCCGCCCGTATGAGCACGGGATTTTAAACAGCTATAACTCCAGTTTGCAGCATGCCACCAAGTCCACATTTGGTATGTGGACTTAGACCACCAATAGGGACGAGCATGAATTGCTGAAGTTATCAAAGAGGGGTCCAGGGACCCCCATCGTATTTTATGTCCGTCCGCCCGTATGAGCCCGGGATTTTAAACAGCTATAACTCCAGTTTGCAGCATGCCACCAAGTCCAAATTTGGTAAGTGGACTTAGACCACCAATAGGGACGAGCATGAATTGCTGAAGCTATCAAAGAGGGGTCGAGGGACCCCCAGTGTATGTTATGTCCGTCCGCCCGTATGAGCACGGGATGAGCATGGGATTTTAAACAGCTATAACTCCAGTTTGCAGCATGCCACCAAGTC
Source organism: Gymnoscopelus microlampas (assembly GCF_963454915.1). Lineage (NCBI taxonomy): Eukaryota > Metazoa > Chordata > Actinopteri > Myctophiformes > Myctophidae > Gymnoscopelus > Gymnoscopelus microlampas. Next base: position 6,532,731 of record NC_139943.1, on the reverse strand, counting down.
CAAATTTGGTATGTGGACTAAAACCACCAATAGGGACGATTACTTAAGCCCCGCCCCCTCTGTCTGCCCATTGGCTGGGCTTTAAACAGCCATCATTCCAGTTTGCAGCATGCTACCAAGTACACATTTGGTAAGTTGACTCAGACCACCAATAGGGACGAACTGAAATGAGTTAAGCCCCGCCCCAAAGGCACCGCTTCCTTCACACAGGGTGTGATTTTTGAAAAGCTCTTTACAAATTCATTCATGATGTCAGTGGTCTATGACGTGTCTCCCTGCCATTGACAGAGTTCTCCGTCATTTGAAATCCAACCATTGACCTAGATCTGCGTCTTTTCCAAACTTTTTTTTTTTGAAAATCCCACAAGAGGGCGCTCTATCGCAACTCACGAATGATCCTAGGACCCTGAAAGAAGAAATGGACAGATGTGACGTCATCCCAAGAAATGACATTCCCGTCCACTCCTTCTTTATGAGTTTTAGAAAAACAGTCCTTTCTCTTTTTTTCTCTTTTTTTTTTGTGAAAACGGCTCTTATTCAACAGCCGACCGGAACAAAATGGCCGATCGCGGTAAAAGAAAAAAGTTGTTCCAGTGAATAGACCAGACCCCCCCCCCCCCCCCCCCCCCGGACACTTTTTATTTGCATCAGCATGTTCGTAGTGGCTTCTGTCAAAACAAAGTGAATAACGCTGGCGGCAGCAAAATTATTAATGAAATATTACCTGCCAGTAATAATAAACTGTATTTGTGTAGCACCTTTCATGACATGACATGCAGCTCAACGTGCTTTACAGAGCAAGAATGCAACTACTGAAAAATCCAAGTAATTTAACAAGGCAAAAAAGGAAAAGGAAAAGCATAAAACAACATTAAAATAAAATAAAAAAAATCACACCCAGTGTGAAGTGAGCGGTGTGGTCATCGCAGTGGTCATCACAGTGATGGAAGCTCACTTAAAAAAATGTTTTTTTTTTAAGTGCATATTTATAGGTTATTAATTTCATCATGTGTCTCGCTAGCCAATCACAGTGCTGAATAGAGTCAGCCAATAGAGTCAGCCAATCACAGTACAGCTAGGGGTGTACTAATGTAGAGGGGTGTGCTATTATGAGCCAATCACAGTACAGCGAAGGGTGTACTAATGAGGTGTCCCAACCCCACTTATAGGAGCGGCTACACTGCTCAAAAAAGGCAGTGAATCTATGATGTAATCTAATGGCTTCATATTTGGACCAGGTTCCAGCTCCATTCACTCCCTTATAGACCAGTGGTTCTCAAACCTTTTCATGTCAAGGAACCCCCAAATTGATATGAATTTGGCCGTGGACCCCCATCTGAAAAGGTTTTGTCCCAGGGACCCCCCAGAAGAGAAGATTTATGTAAAACAAATTCTAAATTGTTCAACATTTTCCAAACATTTAAGATATGTTTCAACACTGTTCTTAAATAGCAGATGTACAAGCCTGCAGCACGGCACGAATGCGAGCTTGTAGATCTGCTGTCCCGAATCCCATATAGAACCAATGTTATAGACAATGTCTCAACCTGTGGGTAGGGACCCCCAGGGGGGTCCCCACATGCTTTTAGGGGGGGGGGGGGGGGGTCCGCAGATGAGTGAAGTGACAATTTAAGGACTTTTAAGACCTTTTTAATACTGAAAAAGTACTCTAACAAATATTTGCTCTCTTGGTGGGAAGGTGGCCGGAACGCTCGCCCCAAAACACACTCGCCCCCATTTATTTTGTGGACTGCTCGTCCCACAAGGTTCTTGTATTCTTGTATTTGTTTTACTGAGGTTAAGGTTAGGAATACGTTTAGGTTTAGGCGTAGTTTTACTGAGGTTACGTTTAGGAATAAGGTTAGGTTTAGACGTAGTTTTACTGAGGTTACGTTTAGGAATAAGGTTAGGTTTAGACGTAGTTTTACTGAGGTTACGTTTAGGAATAAGGTTAGGTTTAGCCGTAGTTTTACTGAGGTTACGTTTAGGAATAAGGTTAGGTTTAGGCGTAGTTTTACTGAGGTTACGTTTACGAATAAGGTTAGGTTTAAGCATAGTTTTACTGAGGTTACGTTTAGGAATAAGGTTAGGTTTAGGCACAGTTTTACTGAGGTTAGGTTTAGGAATAGGCCTACCTGGTGGCGACCGTTACGAGATCGCCGGATTACACCCGGGGCAAGCGTTATTGTATTCGGTAGGAATGCACCAGCATATTTACAGATAGATCTCTTGGGGTCCATTTGGACCGCTGGTGGTCCCCGGACATGACTGAGAATCAGCATTTGAAGTATCAGCTTGCGAGCGGCGCTCCCATAGTTACCACGCTGATGCGTTGTGACACGTTGATCAATCGTGTTCAGGTTTTCACTTTCTTCTGGATGATGTCACACAGCTATGATGTCACCATTGTGACAGGCAGGCATGTCCATATTTGGGTCTAACGCAGGCACTTAGCACCGTTCTTTTTTCAACGTGGCCGCCACCAGTGTTAAGTCAGGCCGTGTGTTACAGACGACAGCTTCCGTATGTTACGGAAGAACAACGAGTTACGTACGCTTAAAGGACATGCGCTCGGTTTGTGCTGCGAGCGCGACGTGGTGGCGACTGTCCTGCGGTGGGCCGATAAAGCCAGGAGGACAGAAGAACATCAGCATGTTTGCCACCTCTCCGATGAAGCCAGGAGGACAGAAGAACATCAGCATGTTTGCCACCTCAGCATCGTCCAGCTGGAGTAAAGTGGTGTCAGACGCAGACATCTGGGGCAAGGTGGTGTCAGACGCAGAGAAGATGGTGGGGTATCCCCCCTCCCTCATGAGCCTGCGCTGTCTACTGAGCCACGAGCTCGGCTATGTGGCCACACAGGTCAGGAAGCTGGCGGGGACCAAACACCCCTTAATCGACACCGCCAGGGCTTTGGTCTACGACAGCGACAAGCACCTTCAGATGAGGAGGGGCCTGGTGGTTTTGCTCCTGTCCAAGGCAGCAGGACCCAGCAGCAGCAGCAGCATCAGCCGCCACGTTGCTTCTGATGATGATCTCCTGGCTCAGGAGGACATGGACATGGTCGGTGGCATCTACCCCAGCCAGCGGCGCTTGGCAGAAATCACGGAACTCATCCACGTCGCCTTCTTGGTGCACCGCGGCATCGTCGACCTGAGGGAGCGGAGTGATGATGGCGATGATGATGACTATTCGGACGCCGTCGTCCCGCTGAAGAACATGCGGCTCGGCAACAAGATGGCCGTCCTCGGCGGAGACTTTCTGCTGGCGAACGCGTGCACCGGACTGGCCCGGCTCCACAACACCAAAGTCGTCGAGTTGATCTCCGGCGCCATCGGCGACCTGGTCCAGGGCGTCTACTACGAGAGCCCCACCGATTCGGTCCACGACGGGCGGTCGATTGACGCCTTCTTTGACGCGCCCGCGTGGGAGGAGCAGGCCTTCCTCGCCCACGGGGCGCTGCTGGCCAAGAGCTGCCAGGCGGCGATGGAGCTGGCCAAACACGGCGAGGAGTCCCAGAGACTGGCCTACGATTATGGCAAACACCTTTCTCTGGGCCTCAAGCTCAACTCTGACCTGCGGTCGTTGGTGAAGAGCGGCTTAAACGACGGCCGCGTCGACGTCGTCCGCCGTCAGAGCGCAGCGGGCCAACGGCGGTGGGAGGTCAGCGGGTCAGAGGTCAACGGGTCAGGGAAAGGTGTGCGCTCGGCGGCGGTGGACCTGTGCTATTACCACGGCAGCAAGGCTCTGGAGGCCATCCGGTCGTTCCCTCCGTCAGAGGCGCGCTCCGTCCTGGAGAATATGGCCTCTGCCGTCACCACTGGTGTAAAGTAATTAAGTAGATTTACTCAAGTGCCTTACTTAAGTACAATTTTGAGGTATGTTCTACTTTACTGGGGTATTTCCAATTCTCTGTACTTTTACTTATACTCCACTACATCTCAGAGGCAAATATTGTACTTAATACTCCTCTACAATTATTTGAAAACTTTAGTTACTAGTTACTTTATATAGATTTTGACAAGTTGTGAGCTTGTAGATCTGCTATTTTCAAACATTTTTGTACTTTAAGTATATTTTGATGCCAATACTTTTGTACTTTTTGATACGAAACATACATTAACCACTTCAGCCCCTATATACATTTCGGCCATTTGAAAATAGCCGATCTACAAGCTCACAATGCTGGATGATGGCCGCATTGTGAGCTTGTAGATCTGCTATTTACAAAAGATTTCTTATACATTTTATACATTTGAAAACTTGTGAAACGGGACAAGTACTCAAGTAAATTTGAATTACGGACTTTTCCATGTAACAGAGTTTCCACATTGCAGTATTGATACTTTTACTTAAGTAAAACATGTGAGTACTTCTTCCACCACTGCCATATTGTGACCCAGACGCTCGCTGTCCTTTCTGATTGTAAAGCCTGCAGCATCTGGCCTCGGGGACAAAAGGGACAAAAATAACCATTAGGTGGGACACTGGAACCAAATCATTTGCTTCCATTTGTACACTCTCAGAGGAGTTACAGACCTATAAGGGTCCATTTGCCTCCTCCCAGCCATCTATATGTCAAAGGGTCCCTGAGCGAGACACTCAACCCCTAACAGCTAACCCTGAGTGCTCATCGTAACCTTCTGAGCAGCCATGAGCTGGCTGAAGCTGAAACTTAAATTCCCCTGTCCGACTAACAAAGGAAAGGCGGTCACATGCACGGTTGATTTGAATGAACACATTGACTGCCATTGAATTCATGCAGGACTCTGCCCTAGGGGTCCTGGACCCCCTGTTGAAGACCCCTGAAATGTTGCATTTATATAAGAACCTCTATCCAAGGGTGTATAGACCCCTTAACAGACGACGTCACACTGGCTGCACGCAGCCAGTATGCGCGCAACGAAACCCATTATATCAGGTCTCGTTAGGACGCGTCTCACTAGCCAACACACACAAGAGGGGGTTGGGGTGTGCTGAAACCAGTGCACCCCGAAACAGGTTGGGAATTGATTGCGTGAAACAATCACCTGTGCGTCCAGGCTCAATGTTAGTAAACAAATAATTGGTCTATACAATGTACCCATTCACACACACATTCACGGTAGAAGAAACCATGCGACGCTTCGACCTGTTTTTGCAAGGCACATAATTGTGTTTTTTGTCTCCGCCAGGAGACTATATTTTCACTTTCCGTCCCGTCCCCCCTCGGCTAAGCTAACATTGGTCAAGCCTCACGTGACACGTGACAATACGTTGAAAGAGTGTGCTCTGATTGGCTAGTGAGACGCATGACGTATAGCGGCCTATAAATAGATGAGTCACTTTGAAAGAGTCTGTGCCTCTTTCAAAGTGAGGTAAGACAGGAATAATCACGAAATGGCTGAGAAATGGCGGAGCAATACATTATGTAGACACACTGGTGTCATCACAATACGTAATATAGATAGCTTAGACAGGATTAATCAATATTTGCTGGCGGAGACTTGTGCTCCGAGGAGCACATTTTCTAGTTTCCTTTTTTAACACATTTACTTACATTGTATAAAGTCAGTGGGGCCACATTTGGAATGATGTCCTAAATTTGTCATAGATAACTGACGTCATAGATGACTGAGTGTAGTGACGACGTCCGATGGCCCAGACATTGGATCTGTAAGGTATAGGGCCATCACCAGACATTAGATCTGTAAGGTATAAGGCCATCACCAGATATTAGATCTGTAAGTTATAGGGCCATCACCAGACATTAGATATGTAAGGTATAGATAGGGCCATCACCAGACATTAGATCTGTAAGGTATAGGGGCCATCACCAGACATTCGATCTGTAAGGTATAGGGGCTATCACCAGATATTAGATCTGTAAGGTATAGGGGCTATCACCAGACATTAGATCTGCCTGCAGATGTGCCTGCTATAGTGTGACCATGTTGATACCTCACATACCTCACTGCATTTGTGAGTACAGACAATTTGGTTGTTTACTATACCAGATATTCTTCTCTTTGCGACGCGTTGTGAGCTTGTAGATCTGCTATTTTCAAACATTTTTTGTACTTTTGGTACTTTAAGTATATTTTGATGCCAATAGTTTTGTACTTTTACTTAAGTAACATTTTGAATACAGGCCTTTTAGTTGTAACAGAGTATTTCTACATTGCAGTATTGATAATTTTTACTTAATTAAAAAAAAATAGTACTTTTTCCACCACTGATTCTGAGCTGTTTGGAGCCCAGACAGATGTTTTTTTGTGTGTGTGTCAGGCTGCACGCGACCAGACTACTGAGCAGTGATCAAGGTGACTTGAGACTATAACGCCTGACTGTGTCACATGATGGCACCCTAGAGGCAGCGGTGACACACGAGGGACTTCTCTAGCCATGCATGAAATTCCTCTGGACGTTTTCTTCATCGAGTCAGAGTGACACCCGAGCAAAACGGTGCCTCTTAACCAGCTGATGATCATTCTTAGTCCACTAAGATGTTTTTTTTCCCTACAGACGTGTGTGTGTGTGTGTGTGTGTGTGTGTGTGTGTGTGTGTGTGTGTGTGTGTGTGTGTGTGTGTGTGTGTGTGTGTGTGTGTGTGTGTGTGTGTGTGTGTGTGTGTGTGTGTGTGTGTGTGTGTGTGTGTGTGCGCGTGTGTCTGTGTCTGTGTGTGTGTGTGTGTGTGTGTGTGTGTGTGTGTGTGTGTGTGTGGATTTTGACATAGTCATAGTCTTTTGAATAAGACTGATTTAGTGTTAGTCATATTTTAGTAATCTGTTTAGTCTAGTTTTAGTCGACTAAATATCATAAGATTATAGTTGACAGTTGATTAAGTCGACTAAAATGTATTTTGTCGGGCCTTAAGGCGTCGCAATGGCTGATTTTGAAAATAGCAGATCTACAAGCTCACAAGGCGTCGCAGCGCGACGCGTTGTCAGCTTGTAGATCGGCTATTTTCAGAGCGCAACACCCGAGCGCAACCAAACATAGAATGACTTGTCTTTTAGTTCTACTGGATCTCTTCTCCACTAGTCCCTCACTAACATTTTAGTCTAGTTTTTATTTGCTGACGAAATTGTCAATATATTTAGTCATAGTTCTAGTCATCATAGCTTAGCTTTTATTTAGTTTTCGTCGTTGAAAAAAGGTAGTTGACGAACATTTCTCGTCATAGTTTTAGTCGACGAAATGAACGTGTGTGTGTGTGCGTGTGTGTGCACGTTTTTCTATCTCGTGTGTTATTTAAGTTTATTGGAGAAAGGTGAGGCAGGCAGAGGTGAAAGGCAGGAAGGCGGTCCAAGGATGGAGCAGGCAATAGATAGTCCAACGAAGGGGCAACGGTTGTCGACGTGGGGTTCAGGAGCCTCCAGGGGTCCTCGAGGGGGATCCACGGGGTCCCCAGGTAAATGATTGATAATTGCGGACCAAATGGACTCTTGCAAGTCATTTGTCTCTCAGAGTTAAATTAACACTGAGGATTGGGGGGGGGGGGTCCAAAAAACACCCAGCACTGAGTAGCATGACGCGGCACTGGAAACACTACCCTGACCCTTCCTCTTAGCAGTGTTGATTTTGACAGCAAATTTTTATGTTTTAGTCATAGTCTTTTGAATCAAATTCCATTTATTTTTAGTCATATTTTAGTTATCTGATGTTTTAGTTTATTATTACTATTATTACATTATAAAACATACATGAACCACTTTAGCCCTATTATATACCTATCTGCTATTTGAAAATAGCTGATTTACAGGTACAAGCTCACTTGTGAGCTTGTAGATCTGCTATTTTCAAACATTTTAGTACTTTTACTTTTGGTGCTTTAAGTACATTTTGATACCAATACTTTTGTACTTTTACTCAAGTACATTTTTAATTCCAGACTTTTACTTGTAACTGAGTACTTCTACATTGCAGTATTGATACTTTTACTTAAGTAAAACATTTGAGTACTTTTTCCACCACTGTTTAGTAGCACGTTTTGGCTGTGAACATACTGTAATGCTTCTGGTGTTTCGCTACATTTGAAAACGAACCTGTTCTGACAAATCTCAAAAAGTGACCATCCTTTCTCTTGTCAGTGTTAGATAACCATTTGTCTGTCAACGATCTGTGTCAGTGCTGCTCACGTCGTGACGCTGGAAAGCAGCATTTAATTCATCAAATGAAAAATAGCGTAGTATCTGTTCAAGAACAGCCTTTTTCCATTAGCTTACTCGGCACTGGAAGAATAATGGGTCTGCGGTTTGGCAGTTGACAAACTCTTGCCATTAGTTTTTGTTGGAAGAGGTAACGGACCTCGGCAGGGTTCCAGGGGAATATTTAACCCCTCCTTCAGACTCCAGTCTGAAGTCCAAAAAAAAAAACAGTTTACGGGAAAGTGAAAGGCATTAATTAGTCTAAGGGCTGAGCGTATAGCAACCATGTGCATCGTCATTGTATAACGCCAGGGCTATCGGCACAAAGGGCTGGCATAGGACCATCAGTGCATCCATGGTAACGCTCCCTCCTACCTTAACCCATTAAGACCGGGAGCGCATCCGTGTCATTTTTTGATTTGAGCTAAAAAAGCATTATTTTATACTTTGGCTATTCAAAAATAGCAGATATACAAGCTCATAGCGCGGCACCGAGTCTATGACTATGAGCTTGTATATCGGCAATTTTTGAAAAACTGAAAATGTGTGCAGATTTGTGAATATACATATATTCTTTTTAACTCAAATCTTTGCTACTGGTGGGTCCCTGGAACCGAATATTTTGAGATGGGGGGGGGGGGTCCGTGGCCAAATACATATCATTTTGGGGGTCCTTGACAATTATGAAAAAGTTTGAGAACCACTGATATACTGTAGAAACATACGTTTTTTTTCAAAAAACTATTTTAGAAAACATTTGTTGAATCCCCAGAAGCAAAGATTTGAGTTTAAAAATGTCCACGATTTTTTGGAACTCCTCAAACCACAATCCTCTGCTCTGGAAACACCAACCTTCTCTGAATCCCCATGACCAAGCTCTACCATGGCATAGGCGACCAGGCCTTCTGCCGCTCCTCGACTCTGGAATGCCCTCCCTGACCACCTGAGAGCACCACAATCTGTTGATGCTTTTGACCTTTTTAATTAGCTACACTGGTTTTTCTCCTATAGGCATTATGCCCTCATGGGATTTTAAGGTTTTCTAATACAAACATTTTACCCTGATTGAGATATGTCTCAAATGTAAAGTGCATTATAAATCAAATTAATTATTGTTCTCCTTCTGGAAGGGGTGAGAGGGGTTAGCCAGCTTAGTCTCCAGCTTCCTCCTCGTCCTCCACACCGTTCAGTTTAGCACAACAAAGCCAGCTTTCTCCACCTACTTGTTTAGCCTGTCCCTTACGATGCAGGCAACCTGCAGAGAAGAGAGCAGTAGTCATTTCAGACGGGCAGCGGGTCTGCCAGTGAGGTGGTCTGTGATCCTGACAACCTGTGGTTCCCACCGCCTGCATTGTGTGTCTGCTAGCTGTTGTGGTTGGAAGGTGCTGAAGGCACTGGAGAAGTTGAAGAACATAATTGACCCACTTGCTCCCGTGAGGGAAATTCGGTTTCAGCTCAACCCAGCTGATCACTGCCAACAAGGGGGATGTGGAGCAGTTAGGGTGTTAGGTGTCTTGCTCAAGGACCCTTCGACCAGTCATATTCAGGCCTGGCCAGGCCAGGAATCGAACCAGGGACAACTGGGACTGCGGTTCCCCAGGCAGGCTCTCTCACCATTCAGCTATGCCGCCCCCAACATAATTCCTCCGGTGTTTCCCCTGGTAGGCCCTAACTAGCAGGTAGATGATGGCATCCTCTACCACCCCGATGGCCGCCTGGTATGCAAACCATAGGGGGTCGAGGTAGGCAATCTCTTACCTGCAGTTTCAGGTGTTGCAGGACCAGTCGCGCAAGAAATCTTCATGACATGCAATGTCAGGGCAACTGGCCTGCAGTCACTGGCCTTGAGGGACATCTCTTCTTGGGTACTGGGACAATGCAGGAGGTTGAGGCAGCATCCCCAGCCTCATGGAAAGGTTGAAGAGGTCCAGGAGTTGGGTTGATAGCTGCTCAGTACACCTTCAGCAGCCGGGGGGGTTGATGTTGTCCAGACCCACAGCCTTCATTCTTCATCCACACCAAGCTGGTTTATCATCCTTTTTCAATCTCAGCTTTTCCACATTTTACATTTTCATATGTTGAAATAAATCGGTTATTTCAAACGACATACCACCCACCCACTAGGGGAGCCCATGTTCTTTCTTAACTTAATGGTATCACCTGTATCTGCAAGTGATCATTGAAATGGGTTTGCAGCGTTCCTTTTCTTTGCTTTCGTTAAAAATACCCACTAAGCTCAAAGAAGGTGTACAAGGTTTCCAGCACAACGCCCATCGGTGACCTCTTCAGCTCCGCCTCTTTGACTTTGTTCTCCAGTTTATTCTTTACGTTACGGAGTCGGAGCGAAGCGTGAGCAAACACCAGCGCCAGTGAAAAAGCGATTCCAGCCATGAAGAGCAAGACGCTGCGCAGCACGAACAGCAGCACGTAGACGAGTACGATCACAGCCAACCCAAACGCCTTGGTGTTCCGCCTCTTAAACTTCTTGACGGCGGCTTCGATGTCCTTGGCCCACTTCGAACCCAGGAAGACCGCGGCCACGCCCACGTACATGCCCACTGGGTTCAGGTACCCGACCATCAGGAAAGCCACGACGGCCACGGCAAAGTAGTTTGTCTGATAATAATACAAGTTGTCGAAAACTCTGGCGCTCCATTTGGCCCAGTCTTTGGTGTCTGGTTTGGCGAACCGATCGGCGCCGGGGAAGAAGTCGGCCCATGTCCTGAGAGGTTCGAGTCCTAATACAGCCATCAGGTCTTCAGTGATTATTATAGATTATTATTATTATTATAGATCACTTTGTGATTATTATTGAAGGATCAGCTGTGTTGAATTAATCCACAACAGTCCTGAGAGAACACCAGCGCACTAAACCCTGGGCAACACTGGGTCCACCTGCTACTCTTTATATATACTGTAGCTATACATCCAAGAATGTGTGTGTGCGTGTGAATGTCCGTGTCACTTTTATGCCCATATATGGAAATCCATGAATTCTACCAAGCTGATTGGTTGAAACACTTGCCCATTTATGGAGATCCCATAACTCTTTTAAGCCAATTGGTTGAAATACGAGATCCCATAGACCACTCCCAGTCGTTGTGTCATCAGTATGGTGTCATAGCACATAGCTGTGCGTGCGCAAATGTCTATTCCTGTTAAACACATGGACTCCCTTTATGTCCATATATGGATGCCCGCCCTGATTGGCCACTTCCTGACGTCAAATAAATCGGGCATACAGGAGAAGAAGCGTGCTGCAAACAAGCGCCCAGAACCCAGAGGGAAAAGTGAAGCTCGAGTCTCCTGGTGGCCGAACTCAGGAAGTGCAGCTGGGGCCCTATGCATGAACGAGCGGAAACGGTTTCGACCAATGGGCTCGACTCACGAGTTATGCGCACGAGCTTGCGTGCGGGGTTGAGCGCGGGGTCACACCACTGCTCATGCGAGACATAACTCTAGTACACGAAGGAGCCCCGCGACGTTAGCGTCCCCAAACACTGAAGAAGGGCGAAAAAGGGAGTATGCGCTGGGCGAGCAACTCCATAGAAGTGAATGGGCAGGGATTTATTGTGACCACTCTTAGTTATTTTACTAACTCTATGGCGGCAAATCATCACGTGCAAGGTGTGTTGAGGTGTTTTTACTTTACTGGAGTATTTCACATTTTTGGTACTTTTACTTCTACTCCACTACATCTCAGAAGCAAATATTATACTTTTACTCCACTACAATTATTTGAAAACTTTAGTTACTAGTTACTTTGTAGATTTTGATTGTTATTACAGAACATACATTAACCACTTCAGCCCTATACATTTCGGCCATTTGAAAATAGTCGATCTACAAGCTCACAATGTGTTGCATTGTGTGCAGACTTTTACTTGTAACAGAGTATTTCTACATTGCAGTATTGATACTTTTACTTAAGTAAAACATTTGAGTATTTCTTCCACCACTAGTGTGTATTATGTTGTTTGAGTTAGTTCCAGAAAGCTGAGGCAGGCAGAGGTGAGACGCAGGCAGGCGGTCCAAACAGCAAACCATTCCAAGATAGATTGATTGATTACTTTATGAGTCAGAAGTGTAAACAGCAGCTGGTACAGTCAGACATTAAGGCCAAAAGGAAAGGAGCAGACAATAGAGTCCAAAGTAGAGAGACAGACAGCCAGAAGGGGAACGGTTGTCGACGTGGGATTCAGGAACCCGCAGGGGTCCTTGAGGGGGTTCCAGGGGGGTCCCCAGCTAAATGAATGATAGTTAGGAACCAAATGGACCCTTACGGGTCTGTAACTCAGAGAGCATACAAATGGAACCAACTGGACCCTTAACAGGTCCATTTGGTTCCATTTGCACATCCTCAGAGTTAAATTAACGCTGATAATTTTACAGTTTAGATGGGGGGGGGGGGGGGGGGCAAACATTTAAAGAGGTGATCAAGGTTCAATGTTCACTTTATTTGTCATTTACATGCTTGCACATGAAACGAAAATCGTACTGCAGGCCTTAGTGTACATACAATAAAATAACTATCAATAAATAACATATAAGCATAAAATCCTGCAGTGAGTTAAAACTGAGCAGCATATTAAAAAAGTACTATCCAGCATTTATAAAAATGGATAACATGGCAGCATGACAAACTGTATAACAGCACCGCCAGGCAGAACAGCCAAAGTGCGTTCATTGGGGCATAGAGTTCATCTGTCTAACAGCCTCTGGGTAGAAGCTGCATTTAAAGCCTTTCAGTTCTAGCTTCCATGGGCCGCAGCCTCTTGCCCGAGTGGAGCGCTCCATTCGGGCACTGGGGTCCAGAGGTGGAAAAAGTACTACATTTTTTTACTTAAGTAAAAGTATCAATAGGCTACCGCAATTTAGAAATACTCAGTTACAAGTAAAAGTACGGAATTTAATAATGTACCTGAGTAAAGGTACAAAACTATTGGTATCAAAATGTAGTTTTGTAATACAGAATGTCCCATTTCACAAGTTTTCAAATGTATATAGATCTTTGGAAAATAGCAGATCTACAAGCTCACAATGCGTCGCATCGCAACGCATTGTGAGCTTGCAGATCTGCTATTTTCAAATGGCAGAAATGTATATAAGGGCTGAAGTGGTTAATGTATGTTTTATAATAATAATATAAATCTACAAAGTAGCTAGTAGCTAAAGTTTTCAGATAATTGTATTGGAGTAAAAGTGCAATATTTGTCTCTGAGATTGTAGTGGAGTAGAAGTAAAAGTATAGAGAATTGGAAATACTCGAGTTAAGTAAAAGAACCTCAACACATTGTACTTAAGTACAGTAATTTAGTAAATATACTTAGTTACTTTCCACCACTGAGCGGTTCAAACAGTTTATGGGCCGGGTGAGTGGGGGTCCTCCATAATGAGGGGGGGGGGGGGGGGGGGGGGCACTGCTCCTTCACCTGCTGACGTAGATGTCCTCAATGGAAGGAGGACCAGCTGTGGTGTGGGTTATTAAGACCTGGAACGCATCTGTGTCACTTTAGATTTCTTTGGCTATTCAAAAATATTGACTTTTTTTTTTGTTAATTCTTTTTTCAAAAAACTGTTAGGATTTCGATTCGCCTCAGGTTCGCCTCAGGTTTTAATGGGTTAGTCTTCTGGGCGGAGCTCACCACGCCTTCTTGTCAGCAGCAGAGCAGTGGTTGTGATGGAGAATGTGAGAGTGTGTTCTCTGTGGCCTAATGCACGTCACACTGATGGTCCTTGTCATTAAAAAAGGTTGAGAACCACTGGTGGCTGAGTGGAGAATTACAGGTCAGTGGGAGTTCAGTGGAAAGTTGACAGAGAGACAGATGGCAGACAGACAGACAGAGAGACAGTTCGTGACAGGTCTGTCTTACCGCCTGTGGTCGCTGCTAGCCTTGGCAGCCTGTCGACCACACACACACGCACACGCACACACACACACGCACACACGCACGCACACACACACACACACCATCACCAGTGCGTGCATGCGTGTGGGCGTGCACGCACGCGCGCACACACATGCACACACACACACACACACACACACACACACACCACCCTCACCAGTGTGTGCGAACACACACACACACACACACACACACACACACACACACACACACACACACACACACACACAGGCACTGTCCATTTTAACACATGTCAACGCATCACAGAGCGGTGTGTACTCATTAAAGTGCTTCACACTGTCTTCAGTTATTGCTTCTTCACACTGTCTGTCTGTCACACACACATGGCTTTCAGGACACAGATCAGGTGACCTCAACGACCTCTTTTAGCCCATGTCATCCATGCAGGGAATCACCTGCCAGCATGCTGTCTGTGTCCCTGTGAGAGGTTAACATTCACAAGTAAGACGCGCGAACGCGGGAAGCGAACGCAGCTTGAAAATAACAATAAGAAGAATAGAAAGGAATGAGCAGTCAAAAAAATCATATTTATTTGACTGTATCTGGCTCTGTTTTTCTTAAGAGTGCAAATTAGTCATTTGGAATCCCATGTTACAGCATAGCAAGCTAGCAAGAAGAAATCTCAAACTGTCCTCAAACTAAGGCGTTTTCAACTTGCCATCCGGCCTGAAATATGCACAAATGACATGGAATTCTTAGATATCCCAATAGATGAACTCGTGTAGATGCTTTTAGATGTGTTATTTTTGACTGTAGCTGCTATATTTCTCTCAGAGAGGAGTGTCATTAGTCACCCAGGGGCAGGTGGATTTCAGCCCCACTGTAGTGCACTCTGAGATCTGTCAGCAGCCAATGAGAGCGTGAGTCACATGGGGGCGCGGCTGCACACAGGCAGTGCACACAATACTGCACACAGACAGACAGACGCACACACAACCCGAGCACGGTTTCATAGTAAGCTCCACTTGCGCGGAGGCGTGCCTTTGGCGCGCCTCCTTCCGCTGCGTTCGCAATCACACAGAGTACTTGCAGGGTGCCTGGTGGCTTAGCCTGTTAGTGCACACACCATTATGCTCCTTGTGTGAGCAACAAGGACCCGGGTTCGAATCCCAACCGTGTCTTGTGTGGCCTTTCTGTTCTGTATGTGTTTCATCTGGAACAGACTGTGAAAGCATAATGTTTCCCTGTGATGTAACACACTGTTCCTGTCTGTCCACAGCTCACGACGTCAGGGAGCTCTACCTGGACGAGTCACACAACGTCAGGGAGCTGTACATGGACGAGTCAGAGTCCACCACCTGTGAGGCCCGCAACGACGAGTCCCTGCTCATCAAGAAGCCAACGGTGACCCGGGCCAGACTGGAGGCCCGCACCAACTCACTACAGGTACCCCCGCCACCCCCTACCCCCGCACCAATTCACTACAGGTACCCCCACCCCCTATTAGACTCTCAGACCCAAGAATATTTTGTTATCGTTGGATCAGATTTTGTCCACAATTCCATGCTATAGGCCCATTGATGTGGTGCCATAGGAGAGATAACAGGCAAACGTTGATCAAAATTACAATTATTTAATTAAGTAATGAAGATGTTTAATAATAATTTAACTCTTGAGAGCAATTCAATCTGCAATTTTATACAATTATGTAGTGGGGGTCCTAGCTTCATCTCTCTCTCAGCTAAGGGGTCCTTGGCCTGAAAAACCTTGAAGACCCCTTCATTAAACTACTAACTACCTCTATAGGAGAAGACTCCGGTCCACACATTAAACTACTAACTGCCTCTATAGGGGAAGACTCCGGTACACACATCTGGGCTGCTGTTCAGAGACGGGAAGAAACGCATTGACTACATCCTGGTCTATAAGAAGTCCAGTCCGCAGGTGGAGAAGAGATGCACCTTCGAGAAGAACCTCCGCGCTGAAGGCATCATGCTGGAGAAGGAGGTAGACGTTACACACACACACACACACACACACACACACACACACACACACACACTACTGCAACTGGCATGTCGAATCATGCTTGAGACGTGGGGCTCTATTTTCGGCCGAAGATCCTATACCCACTATTTGGGCATTTAGGGGCATTGCGCAAGGGGTGTTCCTGTGCAAATGTTGCTATCTTCGGGCATCAGCCTTATCCCGAAAACAGCTGCGATACCCGTTACATTATGCATAGGTGTGATCTGGACGTTACTTTAATGAAACCAATCATCGTGGCAGATGCCATTCTACTTTAAGAGAAGACTGCGCAAGCCATTATCCCCAATGCAATGTCTCTCCCTCTCTGCCCATGGAAGAGAGACATTGCCTTGGAATAAATGTATATTTGATACACAGAATTATCACTCACACATTGCTGGTTATAGAGAACTTTAAGTTACAGCAATCTGCTTGTGTTCTGGATGAATTAAACAAAATTATCTGGTGTGGTTATAGCAAACGCAGATCATTGTATAAGTCTTTCATAAGCTTAACTGGCAACTGCTGATAAAAACACAATTTATTGACACAAGGAATTAACAGTCACACTTTTGTGGATTACAGTAAAATTGTATGGAATCTGCAGCTGCAGAGTTCACTTCGGACACCATTGGACACCATACACCTGACGTTTGCTTCATACGCTCAAGCCTTTGATTGCCTTTCAATAAAACCATATTTGATAGACATAAGTATCACGTATATGTTACTGATTATAGAGAATGTTATTATATTGTAATGCGTTCATTATTTCCTGCGAAATGGATGAATTAAACTGAAGTGTGTAATTTGGCATCGAGCATGGCATGGCAACACAAATTGTCTTCTTTGAATAGACTATCATCTTATATAAACACAATTGACACAAGGAATTGAAATTCTCACTTCTGCCGATTAAAGGAACATTAGAATCACAGAGATTTGTTGAGAATTAGGAGAGGGAGCCTCTGAATGTTGTGCCGTTATGCGCCCGGCCGACTCCCAACATGTTCCTTGCAGGCGCTCGCTCTACCAAACGAATTTGGGCATAGCGGGTGGTTTTCGGGCACTTTCCCAAACGTGTGTGGGCAAGATATCAATTTTGGGGATAATGCAACAACGCGCCCACGGGCACACCTCCAGGCGCAAATAACGGAATCGGCATAATTAATAGCTGGTATAGAGCACCGAAGTCTGACGTAATTTACACATCCTAGGTTTGTCTACCTGGTTCGTGGTTTTCCACCGCCATTCTGAATCCCCATAGACGTATTTAATATCGCGTCAAATAATAACTGTGTTCGAAAAATAAACAAATGATCCTGGCGGTTTTACTCTTATGGATATGAAGCATCAACTGACGGTGAGAAAACTCTAATGTTACTTCCGCCGAATTAGTTAAATTTTCGCCAGAAACAGACTGTATCAAATATAAGTGACTGACTATCATAAACGATACAGAACCTCCTCCCTGACAATATCACAGAGACAGTTTGTTTATTTTTGGACCACAATTCTTATATGAGACGATTCTGTGATGAACCAATGTTATTCTCCATAGAGAAATTACTTTACGAACCTGGGGATGAACGAGTGACGTCAGGACTGTTCTGTACTCTATAGCGGCCGTAAGATACCGTTTAGGGACAGTGCCAGGGGCCTTGTGGGTAATTCACGGATAGTGCGAACGGGTAAGGCTCTGGCAAAGATAGGGCCTATGATCTAAAGCACTAGCTATTAGAGCAAGGCAAGGCCAGTTTATTTGTGTTTCACATTTCAACAACAAGGCAATTCAACGTGCTTTACACAGAACGTCAAGCAAAGGGAACACAATTATAACATATTCAACATTTTCTTTTAAATCTTTAGTACAGGGGTCTTCAACGTTTTCAGGACAAGGACCCCCTAGCTGAGAGAGGGATGAAGCAGGGACCCCCCTACTCTATATTGTATAAAAATTGTGTTTCAGATTCAACTTTTTTTGTTTACTTGGTCTGCTTTTTTTCCCTCTCCACCAAACACCTCTTTGCCAAAAAATAGCCGATCTACAAGCTCACAACGCCTCGCAGCGTGAGGCGTTGTGAGCTTGTAGATCTGCTATTTTTTGGCTAAAGTTCTCCTCAGAAAAAGGAATGCTAGGGTTCAAGTGGTTAAAGTAAAAAAAAAAAATCATATCACACAAAGATTTGGCGGACCCCCTGTAGTAACTCTGAGGACTCCCTAGGGGTCCCGGACCCCCTGTTGAAGACCCATGCTTTAGTATATTTTAAAGAAATAAGTGGCAGCAGAGCTTTCTGGGAGTTTGTTCCAGATACTGTGCATAAACTGTAAATGCTTTCATCATCACACGAACAGTCATCAATCCAAGCGTATAACAGAGCACACAGGGGGGGTCCTTGACATGAACATGTTTGGGGGGGACCCCTGCTGTAAATTGTCTGACAAGCTACAATGTGTTTGTTCTTGTCCTTGAAGCCTTCGTTGATCAACAATGACATCATGTTTGTGAAGATCCACGCTCCCTGGGAGACCCTGTGTAAATATGCAGAACAGATGAACATCCGCATGCCCTTCAGGTAACCGCTGCTGATAGCGTATTCTTCCATTGGTGTGGAAAGTGGCAAACATTTATTTATTTACTTATTATCAGATGAGTATGAACTGTACATAAGGTTAGGCTTGATATTTGACTAATAAAGTGAATCAGAGGGGATGCTTAAAACAGCAGGATTACTGTTTTATGTCAATTAGGTTGATGAGTTGGGCTTTATCTGTGGTTTAATTAGTTGTTGTTTTCAGGAAGAAATCCTACTTCAAAGACTGGAAGAGCAAAACCAGCAGGTAAATAGAATGATCTTTATTCACAACTATTTGACCTTGCGTAAACCTTGCGTTACACTTATATTGGTGACCTGTCCATTTATGTGGAGCTACAGACAGCCCTTGCATGTTTTTAGCGGATGTGTCAACCTACAGTAATACGAGTTGGGAGTGAGAACGGCACTCCCAACTCAGCATAGCTTCTCCGTATTTCAGTCTGGTGTATTGCAGTGTGGGCGCGACTACCGGTGTGATGAAGGACTCCTGGCTATTTAGCTATGTGGGTCACAGTGACCTTATTGATAATTGTGTTCAGCCTAGAGAGAGGGACTGGCAGCTAACTGCAGTACAGGGCCAGGTGTGTTCAATTTAGTTTATCCCAGGTGTGTTGATTAGTGGGGCTTTAGTTTGTTCAGCTCAGTAGGTTTTCAGCAGGCAACGTGTGAAGGGCTATTTTCTCTGCTTGATATATTATCCCTAGTTTTGATCGTGTTTGGACTATATCACCGAAGATACTTTATTGTTTATTATTTGCAACATGGGACTGCGTTCCAATACTTTCTGTAACCCAGTTTTGGAATAAACGCCCTCGAAGATGAGAAGAAGACTCTCTGCATCCTTACCAATGCACCACAGTGGTCACCACTTCCCAACCATCTAAATTAAACTATCCTACATTACAACCGGGACCGTTGTAAAATGACGTGACGAGTCCGTTCCCGTCGCGTCAGCCATGTGACGCATTGGTCAGACTTTTCACCAACTCGTCACGTATAGTACAACTTGAGAGTGAGCATATATGTAGCGAGCTTCCTCAACAACGTGAATAACCATACAATGAAAATACAATACGATGAAATGTGTGTGTGTGTGTGTGTGTGTGTGTGTGTGTGTGTGTGTGTGTGTGTGTGTGTGTGTGTGTGTTATGTTGTGTGTGCAGCAGGTTCCACCAGAGGTGGTGTCAGATGAAGAGCTGGCTTCCCAAGAACCCCATGAAACTGGACAAAGAGGCTCTGCCTGACCTGGAGGAGACCGACTGTTACACCGCCCCCTTCAGCAGGGCCCGCATGCACCAGTAATATTGATTGATTGATTGATTGAATACTTTATTAGTCAGAAATGTAAACAGCATGAGGTACAGTCAGACATTAACACATTGACTGCCAAGCCCGTAGTCCTACGGGCCGTTAAATCCAACCGTTAACTGCCAAGCCCGTAGTCCTACGGGCCAAGGTCTTTTTAATGGTTTACATTAGATTAACCCCTCAGGCACTTTGTTGGTTAATCTCTTACATGAAAATGACGTAGAAGTAAAAAAAAAAAAAAAATCTGAACATGTGATCACAAAACATCATCTAAAGCAGTGATCAGGGGTCCCAAACCTAAAGTTTAATCCCAGTGATCACTCTCTCTCTCTCTCTGCCTCAGCTGCGCTGCAGTAATCAACAAAGCCGCATGGCAGGTTCGTTGGGGAAGCGTGTGCACATCACATTCCACGCTGGTAATGTGCACGCGCATCCATGCACTCTGACTGCCTATAATCACTGAATAGCAGCAGCTGGCTCTATGGGGGAAGGGAGGGTGTGCACGTCAATGCTCGCACTCGTAACGTGCACCCGCAGCAGCAACCTTTCCCACAGATCATAACACAAACACACAGCATGTTACCCCTTTGATAAACTGACTGATCGCGCCGCCAATATTGTTGTTTTGTAAATAAAATAAAAAAATCTGAACATGTGATCACACAAAACATCATCTAAAGCAGTGATCAGGGGTCCCAAACCTAAAGTTGAATCCGAGCGATCGCTCTCTCTCTCTCTCTCTCTCTCTGCCTCAGCTGCGCTGCAGTCAACAAAAGGAAGCGTGTGCACATCACATTCCACGCTGGTAATGTGCACGCGCATCCATGCACTCTGACTGCCTGTAATCACTGAATAGCAGCAGCCGCTCTATGGGGGAAGGGAGGGTGTGCACGTCAATGCTCGCACTCGGATCTGGATCCAGGTTATTGTGACCTCAGATCAAAGCCACGGTGGAAAAATAACAGGTGTCCTGTGATCGGAAACCTACAAAAGGGGCATGCGCGAAGCCCTCTTTCTGTCCATTTTCAAAAAGTTTATCCAAGAGCCGAGGGCTCGGCTTGGGAACCGGCGGCTCTCAGTCGGGGCAACAGTCTTTTTTCCAGTGGTAAGCATACTTTTCTTTATCGTTTTATGTGTTACAAGTTGATTTGATCGAGTTGTATTCGTTACTACTTCATCTGACCGTGCGTTTAGTTGATTCAATGCAGAAAAGTAAACTATCGTCGTTGCCCGCGTTGCCAGTTTGCTAAGCCATGGTTCACATGACGCTTGTATCTGTTTCAGGGCTAGGTCTGCTAAGCCACACTGGACTTGTTTTTCTGTAAATCTGCTTGGAAATTATGGTAATTGTGGTTGTGATCTTGTAGATGGACTATTTTCACCTTTTTTTAGATATGTTTGAAGTGCCCATGTGGCCTAATACTCGGCTATTCGCTTCTTGTGGGCTCGTTTTCATAGACCTAGTTGCGTATTACTTTCCCACGATCTGGCAACATAGACGACAGGCCCGTCTTGAGTGACTATGTGGCTGCGGTTCTCAACCTGTGGTTCGTTGCTCACATACAGCCACATACAGTCACTCAAGACCGGCCACAGCCTGTCGTCTATGTTGCCAGATCGTGGGAAAGTAATACGCGACCAGGGAAAGTAATACGCGACCAGGTCTGTGTGTGTGTGTGTGTGTGTGTGTGTGTGTGTGTGTGTGTGTGTGTGTGTGTGTGTGTGTGTGTGTGTGTGTGTGTGTGTGTGTGTGTGTGTGTGTGTGTGTGTGTGTGTGTGTGTGTGTGTGTGTGTGTATGCATGCATCTATCTTATGAGATGATTATGTTTAGGCTCTATTGATTTTTTTTTATTGTGTAAAAATAGCAGATCTACAAGCTCAAAGAGCTGTGTGTGTGTGGTATTAGGGGTGAGTGAATTGTCAATTATAGCACAGGAATGAAAAAATGCTAAAACCAGGGTAATGGTAAATGTATTCTCTCATATTTATTTATTCAGTGTATATATGCATGTGGTCTGTGGATGATAAATGCTTTGCTAAAGATGGACATAATATCTAAAAAAAAATATATGTTATGTTACACAGGGTCGCATGCTAGTGGTGAGGAGGAGGTGGAGGAGGGAGCAGTTGGTGGAGCGGTTGGTGGAGCTGGTCGTGCAGGTAAGAATTATTATCGTGTGTGTGTGTGTGTGTGTGTGTGTGTCAAAGAAAAAAGTATTTTATGGTAATGATCTATTTCTATAATTCACAGGACATCCCCTTCACAGCTGGGACTCAGAACGCCGCTGCTGCTCTGCAGTCTGATGAGCCCGTGGACTTCTTTCAGCTGCTACTCATCAGTGGACCAGGAGTCAGGACATTTCGAGCTCAGTCTTCCTGTGATGTTTCTTCTTCCTGGACACGGGCAGCATGCCATCAGGGTGCAAGGTGGAGATCATCGTGACGATTTTTGTTTTCTTGGCTCGCCATGCCAGTACCATCACGTCCCTGGAGTGGCGAGAGATGGTGGACCCCAGTGGCAGCTTTGCAGGGGTAACATCTGCGATGGCTGGTGGCTGTCCTCGCTTCTTACGAAGGGTCCCGCAGACGTATGTATTTTTCTTGTCCAGGAGCATAATGGCCGTCCCCACCGAGTTGTACAGGTTGTCCATATAGAGCCTATATCCACATCCGGCTAAACTGCCTAAGAGTTGTGTTATGATGACAGGTAGTGTCTGCTTCCGCTTACAGTATGGCAGCATGTTGTGGAGGTAGCCTGTTGCTGAATCACACAAAATGTACGACCTGATGCCGTACTTGACCGGCTTCTGTGGGGCATAGACCTTGAACTGTGGCGTCCCCGCCACAACAGCATTCCCTCATCAAGACTGATGTCCACGCTCGGCAGGTACATCTCCTGGAAATTGGCCAGCAAGGACTGCAGCACTGGACGGACTCTCCAGAGTTTGTCTGCGTCTTCGGGCTTTTTTGGTACAGGGCGGGGGATGGTGTTGTCCACGAAGTGGAGGTTGCTCAAAATGGCCTGGAACCTGTTCCTTGGCATGACTTTCCGGAAGACAGCGGCCTCAATGTACTCATCAGTGGACCAGTACATTTCGAGCTCAGGCTTTTGGTTGATTCCTGTCAGAAGAAAGAGCCCCAGGAAGCGCTTGAGCTCGTTTAGATCCACCGCTTTCCACTTCTTTGATCTGCCATACTTCTTGTCACTGCGCGGCTGCTGTGAGGCATAGAGGTTGGTTTGAGTGCAGATTTCCTCCAACAACTCATCCTAAAATAAACACTTATTTTTGTTTATGTATTTATTTGCACTGATTGCACTCAATTTATTGATTTGAATGATTAGTATTTATTATTTGATGTAGTTACGTTTAGTTTGAAATGACTTTGAAAGCACTTTGTGAAGCAGCTGCTACTATGTTGTTCAACCTATCAACCTCAACCTGCCTATTCATACTGCTTCATGCCAGGCAGATGTTTTACTTTTATTTATTTATTTTGCTCTAATAGCACCAATTTGTTGTTGTACTCCCTAGAGATTCATGTCATAAATGGCATAAGAGAAAAAAAGGCAAGCTTGTAGATCTGCTATGAATGTAGTATTGAGATTTTGAATTGTGTGGGCAAAAAGTTTGGAAAATGACGCTCTCGATGAATATATTGATGTTGCACATCAACTTTGAATTATTATTATTTATTATTATTTGAAAAAAAAAATGAAGAAAAAAAATATATAGTGAAAAATGTTGTTTGAATTGAGCACTTTGGGGCGAAACAGAGCAATAAATGTGTAATCAAAAGCATTTTTTTTTTTTTTATATGAACAAGTATTGTTTACATGACTGATGTCAATGAAGGCGCAAAATAAATTTGAAACACTTTTGAAATCAAGTTATGCCTCTAAATGTGTGTCATTTACTAAAACGCTCATATCTCAGCTTCTGAAGAAAAAGGCCTCTTTTTGGTGCATACCAAGCTGTATTCAAACTCCTCTAGCTAAAGAACGGAGCATGGTATCAACTCACTTTTTCTTTCAGATGAAAGAAGAGATTCTAAGCTTTTTTTTTAGATATTCTATGTTTTCATAGTCCTAGTACAAAATGCTCTGTGGGCCCTCAAAAATGAGTCAGAATGGTCAAAAACCTTGGCAGTGGGAGAGCCATTCTAGAAAACCCCTTGGCAGTCAATGTGTTAAGGCTAAAAGGATAACACAAAAAAGTCCTGGGGACTTGTTTCCATCGTGGTCCTATATATTGAACTCATCAACATAGTAACAAAATAACACAATACTGCATGTCATCCACACATACAAAACACTATATGTACAAAAGAAAAAAAGGAAAATGTCGGCAGTGAATGACATCTCTTTATGGGAAAATTGCATTTAGCTCACTGTGTGATCTCCTGATAGATGTTTTTTCAGGCCTGTTTTGAAACACATTTTCCTTATTGGTCTGAAGGAAACAATGTTGCTATAGAATAAACATACAGTAAGTGTTATAATCACCATGCTCATTGATACATCATATTAAGTTATCAAGAATCCCCATGCTCATTGATACATGATATTAAGTGATCATTAACAGTAATGAAGGTTCTGATGGTTCTTCTCTACAGCTTCATTAACAGTAATGAAGGTTCTGTTGGTTCTTCTCTACAGCTTCATTCACAGTAATGAAGGTTCTGTCGGTTCTTCTCCACAGCTTCAGCATCAACAACAGAGAGACGTTTTTCTCCAACTCCACCAGAAGCAGAATAGTTCACCACGTGCTGCAACGCACCAAGTATGAAGACGGAAAGTCCAAGATGGGTAGGAATACTGTTATTGTTATTAGTAGAAGTAAGAACATAAATCTACACAATAATGAAACAAACATTATTTTAAGACAACCCTCTTGTAGGGAGTTCACCGTCCACTGAGCAACCATAGTGAATGTATGTGTATTAGATGTTACGCCTTATTTCTGTTCTCATCCATCATTCCATCACCTCATTCTGTGTAGTGTTAATTATCTACATACTCTCACTCCCAAAACGGCCTATAGTGACTTATTGGGACAAACGTGACCACAACGTCAAACATTTGACGTAACGGGGGGGACGGGGGGTCCCCCTCATTATCATTTATCTTCACTATGATCGATCCTCTGATGGTTGGTAATCACAGGGGCTTTAACTGTACTTCCATGGGAAAAAAAAACATTTTCACCACGACTTGCCTTTCACTTTCACATTGAAAACAGCGTGTCTCGGCCAAAAAGGCAGGGGAAAAAAAGCAACTCAAGTTACACCTGATTTTCTGCAGACGCTAACCAGGAAGCAGATGGAGCATAACATCTTGTGATCACATGATCTCTAGATCGCGCTGCCTCTGTGCCTGAAATGGTGGCTTATAGGATGTGCAAGAGCGCCATCTAGTGGTAAACACTGAAAACACAGTTTGGACGTCAATGGCGCTCTGGGCTTTTGAAAAATTGGACGTCTCAGACGTCAATGGCTCTGAATGAGTTAAAACGACAGAGGTGCTCCGCCTAAAGCGGACTTGAGCCACATGAGGCATCTCAAGGCGAGTGAGTAGCCGTGCCGAACGTTGTGAAGTCCACTTCAGCCAACTCAGTGCCATTTGAGTTACGTAAACCCCCCCCCCCCCAGTCAATATGTGCCGTTGCGGGTGAGAATGAGTTGTAATTATAGACAAGATGTAAGATTAATCACACATACTGTATTGTCTTGTCTTGTTGTGTGTCCGTTCTGATGTTATTTGTCTTTGAACACTTGTCACATGCTTGTTTTTTTGGAGACACAAACTGGAGACAGTGCGTTTGGAGACACAAACGCACTGAATGACTGAGAGCCATGTTTACGTAAAAAATACCTACTGGTTTGTTGTGTTGAGGAGAGTAGCACGTTCCTATCATGTGCCACCAAAAGCATAGCTCCCAAACTGTGGAACAAACTCCCCATTACAGTTAGAGCTGCAGACTCACTCCCAATGGTCCGCCATGATCTGAAGACTCACCTCTTCAGACTCCACCTCAGCCCATAGCACTTCACCTAGCCTTGACAACCACACAGTCTTATGCAAAGGTTAAATTGTAACTTAGATAGCATGTTATTTAGACAGATGCTATATAGGTTAATTTGTTGACCTGGTATTCTATAATTTTAGTGTGTGTGTGTGTGTGTGTGTGTGTGTGTGTGTGTGTGTGTGTGTGTGTGTGTGTGTGTGTGTGTGTGTGTGTGTGTGTGTGTGTGTGTGTGTGTGTGTGTGTGTGTGTGTGTGTGTGTGCGTGTGAGTGTGCATGTGTGTGCGTGCGAACAACTTCACAGTATACTGCTAACCCTGTATGGATTTGTGTAGATATGAGTATCATCACCGTATGGTCTGGCTCAGATTAAACTCTTTATAAAACATGAACACAGAGAATTGATGACATTTTGCTAGCTAGCAAACTAATATTACACTCTCTGCTCCAACACCACTCACGTAGGTTTTGTGTAAATTAGCTATTATCACGAGACTTCTTACACAATATCGGATCAGTGCATAGACTGCCTGACACCCGATCCAGTGTGTTAGGCTGAGCTGAAGCAAGATTTCCTGATTTCCGATAAAGGCAGCGCTACAGAAGAGGTCATGGGGTCACTGACATCAATAGGGTCATCTTCTGGGAGCACATTCCATGGCAGTCATCTTAGAGCAGTGTTCATTTTGACAGCAATTTTCTATGTAGCTTTAGTCATAGTCTTTTGAATAAAGTGTCATTTAGTTTTAGTTATTATAGTCATCTGAAATGTTTTAGTTTTAGTTGACTCAATTTTAAATGCATTTTAATAGGCTTAATCAACTTTAGTCTACTAAAATGTACTTTGACGGGCCTTGAGGGCGTCGTAATGCCTGATTTATACTTGGCCTTGTGCCGAAAATAGCAGATCTACAAGCTCCGACGCGTTGTGATCTGCTATTTTTGGAGCGTGGTACCTGCGCACAACCAAGCATAAAATGACTTCTACTGGATGTCTAGTTTTTATTTGTTGACGAAATTGTCAATATATTTAGTCTTAGTTTTAGTTGTCATACTGTAGCTTAGTATTTTATCTAGTTCTTGTTTAGTTTTCGTCAGTGAAAAAAGGTAGTCGACAAACATTTATCGTCATAGTTTTACTTGACAAAATGAAGAGCGTTTTAGAGATATGTTGTTTGGGACCAAAGTGACGGACGGACAGACGAACGGAGGGCAGTCCAAGACGGGGATCGGCATCGGACCCAAAAATGTGTCATCAGTCAGGTCCAGTCAGTACTATCCTCCGGTGTTAAACCTGCCTAATGGGTACTTAACGGTGGACGCCACAAACATAACATCCGGACTTGCCAGGCGCACCCTTGCTCCGATCCGCGCCAAACTGGGCACCAACACTGTTCATGGGTCTGCCGTGAGAATAGTAACAACAGGGGCCACGAGTGATTCCATACTGTATTTAAAACCTGAGGCCGATTCTACAAATGCCTTCTAAATCAGTAGTTCCACAGGTGCGCCGATGCTCCATTCCACATCATACTTGGCACAAACACTGTTCAGGAGTCTTAAATGATAATACAAACTAAATGTCACTCATATAGAGCACTGCTACAGCTGTGTTTAACACTTCAACTGGTGACCGGTGACCATTAATCTGATTATAGGACTACATTTTCACACTATTTAGTTGATACATAATAGGCCCTCTCAGTCTGAATGATTGGGTCGTCATGTACATTTCCCATAATCATTCCTATTGATTTATTGCACTCCTTTGTGTGTGAATGATTCAGGCAGTCATCCTCTACCCCTCCCCCCAATACACACACACACACACACACACACACACACACACACACACACACACACACACACACACACACACACACACACACACACACACACGGATACGCTAATGTACACCATTTCTCTTTGTTGCGAGTGTGTCGTTCTGCTGGTTACTTGTCCTCCATTATTTTTCAACAGCTCCGCCACTTTGTTGTCTGTCGCTACTTAATTATTACGGTCGGCGCGACCGGCTGTTGCTCTCCCAGTCTGTGAGCTCCTGGGAAGGTGCGTATGTGTCTGTGTGGTGACGCCAGGGAGGGAGGCTTCTAGACTCTATCTAGTCTATTGACCTCTTTGTCCAGTTCCATTAGCCTTCACGGTAACTGGAACTCTCGCCCCAAAACACACTTGCCCACATTTGTTTAATGTGGGCAAGTGTCCGCTCGCCACTTGCCCACGCTCGCCCCCAGTAGTTCTTGTGTTCTTACATTCGTTTTTCTGAGGTTACGTTTAGGAATAAGTTTAGGTTTAGGCATAGTTTTACTGAGGGTAGGTTTAGGAATAAGGTTAGGTTTATGCATAGTTTTACTGAGGGTAGGTTTAGGAATAAGGTTAGGTTTAGACATTGTTTTACTGAGGTTACGTTTAGGAATAAGTTTAGGCATAGTTTTACTGAGGTTACGTTTAGGAATAAGTTTAGGTTTAGACATAGTTTTACTGAGGTTACGTTTAGGAATAAGGTTAGCTGTAGGCATAGTGTTACTGAGGTTAAGTTTAGGTTCAGGCATAGTTTTACTGAGGTTACGTGTAGGAATACCTGGTAGCGGCCGTTCCGAGGTCGCCGGATTTGACCCGGAGTGAGTTTATTTTGGGGCGAGCGTTTTTGGTTTTAACTTGTGTTTGACGACTGTCGTTACTCCAGTCCTGTATCGCGATGATGGCTAGCGGGGGCTGACCATTAGTCCGACGTCCTAATAGTACGACAAATGTCAGATCAGTGTGAGTTTAGAAATGTATTTATTGAAATGTATTCAAGGACCCCAACGGAAACAAGTCCGCAAGGACTTTTTTGGTCGGACCTTTTAGACAAAAGTATTATAAATGTAACTGTGTTGTTTTACATTATTTTGCCAAATTTCAATCAATTTCAATCAAAATAGAGTTAGGCATAGTTTTGTTTTTGTGTAACTGTGAAGTTAAGGTTGGGGTTAGGTTAGGGTAGACATCATTTCTTCAAGGTTAGGGGTTAGGCATAGTGTTTTGTGAGATTAAAGGAGTGTACTGTAAGTGATATTTTTTGGTTAAGACGTTTTGTTAAAGCTCTATATTCAGTTATTCAGTAATCATTGTTTTATATGTATAGTGTTTGTTCAGTACCCAGATAAATCAAACTCAGCTTCTTCTATACAACGGTAGAGTCTGTTCTCCTATATGGCAGCGAATGCTGGACCCAGAAACCAACCCTGTGGAAGTAGACGGGTGCTACACCAGAATGTTGCTTGCAGTACTAACATCAGCAAGAGTGAACCTGTTATGTTACCAACAAGAATCTGTCTGAGGGAAAACCAAGGGTGAGTGAGAAAATAGCAGCCAGGAGAATTAGGCTAGCAGGACACTGCCAAAGACATCTAAATGGTAAATGGTGCATTTATATAGCGCTTTTATCCACAGTGCTTTACATAGATCGTCTATTACATTCACCCATTCACACACACATGCACATACCGATGGGGGAGAAAACCATGAAACCATGCAAGGCACCAACCTGCTCATCGGGAGCAATTAGGGGTTCAGCGTCTTGCTCAAGGACACTTCGACATTAACTCTGGGGGAGCCCGGGATCGAACTGGGAACCTCGCGGTTCTACCCCTGAGGCACTGCCGCCCCGGCTTTCTAGAGCTGCCAGCCAGGAAATTGGTGCTGTGGGAACCAACACACGGGCAACGGTCACGCGGACGTCCCACATTAACATACGTGGACGTACTCAAGAAAGATGCTGGAGCTCAAAGTACCGACAAGCTGGCCAGATGTATGGAGAACCGGACGGAAGAGCTAGAGAGAGAGTAGCAGTCTCCCAATCTCTCCAGCTCTTTAATAAACAGAAAATAAATGTTCTGGTGGCTTGCCAAATGCATCAGGAGAGAGCTGATTAAAGTACCCTTTAATCAGCTTAAATTTTGTATAGTGTTCCAGATTCAATTTAGTTGAAACTGTAACATTTCTTTGTGTCATAACTTCCCGTTTCACTTGTTTATCCTATTAGTTTTCACCCCTGATTGGATACAATTTCTATGTACAATGCATTTTCGGTTTGCTAAATAGCCGGAGAGACCCCTGTTACTGAACAAACACTCTAAAAGAATATAGAACTATTTAACACTTGAACTAAAGAAAATCACTTTCAATCAATTAGGTTAGGGTTACTTTTTTTGTGAGGATGAGGTTAGGGTTAGACTTAGTTAAAGTCCAATGTGTTGGACCAATGGTACTTGGAGGCAGGGCCGGTGCTAGGCAATTTGGCGCCCCCCCCCCCACCGCCCCCCCCCCCAGTGGCGCCCTAGGCAATTGCCTACTCTGCCTAATGGGCGCGCCGGCCCTGCTTGGAGGAACAATGGACCATCGTAGCCTTGGATCAAGACTATCATAAATATTTGATCGATTTTGACATTTGCTTATCTATGATAGTCTTGGCCTTTACCCTCCCAATTGTCACTGGACATCCGCCCGTAAAATCTGTATATCTCCGAAAATGTACAAATGCTAAATATAAGGTGCTTAACCAGTAGCCCACGGATGTTAACTCGGCATTCGGAATCTTTGTGCACTGTATTAATCCCTATTTTTCAATAGCTAAGTGTTTCAATCCCGTCTGTGCCTGAGCGACATTTTATTTCCTCATTTACATCCTGTTTACATTGAGTGCAATACCGGCTTTCACCTGATGCGCCCCGCCACTACCACCCATTGAGGAATACAGGGGACTTCCGACAAAATCCGACACAGACGGGATTAAAACCCATATCTATAGATATCGAGTCGAGTTAACGGGTGCAGTACGTTAGTCCGACAGCGCATTCCTCCGACAGCGCAGCGCTCCGACGTTTCCAATACTAAACCCGAACCAAACCCGCACCCTAACCCTAACCGCACGCGGATGCCACATAGTCGGAGAAAAGGTCTGTCGGATTAACGCATGCCTCCCCGAGTTAACATCCGTGGCTACAGGGTCAGCACTTTATATGATGTACATGTACGGAGAAGTACGGGCTTCAAGATTATCATAGATACGAAAGTAAAAGTCAGACTCGATAAAATACATATGATAGTCTTGATCAAGGCTAGGATCGTCAGACTAATGCCATGGCACCTGAACACTGGGTGCTACAGGCTACATGCTAACGCTACAGTGTCAGCTACAGGCTAATGCTACAGTGTTAGCTACAGGCTAACGCCACAGCTAGTGAAGTGCAGGGAGGAGTCATCTCATCTGTGTGTCAAGTCCTGCTGTCTACTAACTGTCTTCATACTATGTTCACCACTAACTCATCATCTCAGCAGCTCCTCATTTATTAACAACTAACAATTAACAAGCTAATCATGTCATGACTGGAATGAGTACTGTACAGCATGTGATACATAGCAAATAATAGAGTGGTACAGAAAGGACAAATTTCTGTAGTTGGATGCATAACGTTACTGTAGCTCCTTCCTGGTTTTCTCAACAAGAATCAATGGGATTTCTTGATTATTGCGGAAAATAAGTACGCTGTGGCAAATAATGGTTCATGATTATTACACATTTTGTTTTACGCAAGATAAGATTAAGGGATGATTTTGTTTTAATCAGGAAGTAGAAAATGTAAACTGGTTAGCGGGTTGTTGCCACTCTATTATCATCCATTCATTGCTTTTGGATTGAGCCTCACAATGACAGTGGAGTTGACATTGCATCGCTGCTCTTAGACACTACATTGAGTTGTATGAAATGTGCTACAGTATATAAATACTAGTTCATCTATATATCAGTGGTTCTCAAACCTTTTTCATGTCAAGGACTTCCCAAAATGATATGAATTTGGCCGCGGACCCCCATCTCAAAATATGTTGTTCCAGGGACCCCCAGAAGCAAAAATGGAGTTAAAAATGTTTGCTTTGAAAATATATATATTCAAAGATTAGCAAAAAATCACGATTTTCCAAAAAATAGCAGATCTACAAGAAGCTCATAGCGCGGCACTCGGTGCCGTGCTATGAGCTTGTATATCAGCTATTTTTGAATAGCCAAAGCCAAGGACTCCTGGGTGTCCCCGGACCCCACTTTGAGAACCAATGATCTATATCATTATCATATTTCTAATAAACCACACCCCTCTGCTCTTATTGGTTGATAGTGGTTTGAACTGGGAGTGATCTCATACCAGAGCTTCTCAACGGGTCTCACTCTGAGCTATATATAAATACTGACCCATGTATCAGCTTGAATGATATTTTTACCATTATTTGACTTTTTGATGACATTGGTATCGGCAATTAACTCATTCATTGCCAGAATAAATTAATCATCCACTGCCAGCGATTTTCTTACCTTTTCAAGTAGTCACAGAATATGTATCTCCAGTATGATCGATCCCCTGATGGTTGCTAATCACGGAGGGTTTCACTGTGCTTCTACGGAAGAAAAAATAATGTCATCGCGACCTCCAGTTCGCTTGTCATAGCCTACGCCGTTGAAAATAGCATGTCTCGCCAAAAATACATAGTAAAACACAGGAGCCGAGATACAGGCAATTTCCCAAATACTTTAACCAGGAAATGAATGGAGCAGTGTAAATCTTGGGATCACGTTATCTCCTGGTTCTGTGTACAAAATAAATAAAAATAAAAAAACACAAAAAGTCGTCAAAATCATCTTTGGCAGAAAATCCTCTTTTGAATGAGTTAATGCAGCTGATGTGTTCTGATTTTGTTTTTATTTATAACATGTTAGCTAATCTGTAAGGTCACCTAATCTAATTAGTCTAATTAGATTACTCACCTAATCTCACCTAATCCAATTAGTCTAATTAGATTACTCACCTAATCTCACCTAATCTAATTGAATCTAATCTCACTTAATCTATAAACTCATCGTGATGCGGCGCATTGTGAGTGTTTGGACATTGATTATTTTTTTCAATAGGTTGATTTAAGTGATTAAATTAAATAAAGTTCAGTAATCAGTAATGACTGTATTTTATATCTACTTGTTTGGTTGATCATTGTATTTAACGTTAAAGGTTATTTTCAAATATTAATTTGAAAATATATACTCAATTTAAATTCAAATGTAAAAATACATGTATATATTTGGTTGCTTCTAGTTCAATCCTGTGCAATAGCAACTTTAATCCAATCTAAGTATTTCAGATTGATTTAAAGTTTTTGCTATTTTTTCCATTTTTATATATTTGTTTATTTATGTATTAAAACATTTCAGTCAAAACGTGGGTAATGTGTGGTCTAGGAACCCAGATCTGTTTGACACACTTAATGCTCCACCATAGTTGTGGCAGGCTGTGACAGAATTTAGTCTGACCCACCTTTGGGTCCCCGACCCGCCTTTTGAGAAGCTCTGGTCTACCTGTTAGTTTCAGTATTTACTGTATGTACTGTATGTACTGTACTTTACAACACATGTTGATGTACTTCTGTTCTTCTCGTAGGTATTAACCGTTTACTGGGCAACGGGACGTATGAGGCTGCCTTCCCACCACATGAGGTGAGAATAATGGTCTCTTACAACACATGTTGTATGTGTTGGATGAGCCAGTAGGCTCCCAAAAACCAGTAGGACAAAACTTAACAAATCAAAAACACACGTTTAGACAAAGACATCTAGTTTTAACCCCATGCAGCAGAAACTTCTATACATCCTAATCCAGCATTTTGTATCACCAGACAAAAACGGGGAAAATCCTTCAACAAAGTCTATAAAGGGACCCCAAGTCAAGACAACGTTTTTTTGCAGGCCTTACACACTGTAAATCAAAATGTGTTTCCTGAGGCAAGAAATACATATACTTATTTTAGCCATTGCAAAAAAAGAGTTTGCCTTACCGGACTTCTAGTTGAAAAGGATTATTCTTTGAGCTAATAAGGAGGCAGCTGCTTGTGGAGATGTCTGTGACAGTACAGTGTTGCCGTGTCATTGTTCCATAGCCGCGGGAAGATGTTTTAGGGTACGGGTGATGTGTGCGTGCGTGCGTAATTTGCGGTTATTTATTTATTTTTGAATGACTGTACAGATACTGTGTACCGATTTGCGTGACGTTTGGACAAAATATGTAGGAGTACTGTCAAAAAATAAGTTTTGCAAAAAGCATCTGCCTGGTGGCGCTACAACAGGCCCATGTGAAAGATTTGGGGCAGAGGTTCTGACATCTAGGGAGTGTGTGTGCACAGTTTTGCTGCGATCACGCCAACGGTGCCGGAGATTAGCTGCTCACAGACGGACGGACTGACGGACGGACGGACACACGGACGGACGGACAGACAGGGTGTAAAACATACGCTCTCGCCATGCCTTTTCGGCCTGGCGGAGACAATAATAATGTTGGTGTGGTTGTTTTGTCAGGGTGGTTATAAGAGCAGACATCCCATAAAGACCCACGGTGCCCAGAACCAGAGACACCTGCTGTATGAACGCTGGGCGCGCTGGGGCATGTGGTACAAATACCAACCTCTAGACCTCATCAGGTATGTATCTATGTCTATGTCTGTATGTATACATGCCTTTCCCAAAACTCTTATGAACTTGAATGTAGCGTTTCAAGTTGAAATAATTGCCCTCTGCAATGTGAAACTGAAGAGAAAACCGGTACAGTATGAACACGTTCTGAACACCTGGGACTGTAGTTACGCACAGAGCAGCAGTAAAGCGGTCATATTTCACCCGAATGTGACATGTGGCCTCGTTACAGCCCCACACCGGGGGCGTGACACATAAACGATCCAGAAATGACACAGACAAACAGTTCAAACAAATATATTTTCGGGCCGAATAAATAGCAAAAAAAACAACGGCCTCCAGGGCGTAATAGCCTAACTCATTTAGTGCCTTGATTAATTAATTAAGTCAGCCAGTGCCAGCGTTTTTTGAGCATTTGTACCAACCTTTCAAGAGCCACAGAATATTTTGCTCCAGGGCGATCGACACACCGAGACACAACATCGCAAAAGACGGAGCAGTGTCTCTGCTTCCATCAGGGAAAGAAAGTGTGTCATCGCAACCCTCCGTTCTTTAGTTATTAGCTGTTGAATATAGCTTGTTCTCAACTTCAACGCAGAAAAAAACAAGAAAGCAGAGGTTTTTTATTCTTCTAAATCCTTTAACATTAGATCGGACGTGGCTGGGTTTGTTGTGATCACATTATTTCCGTGTATACTCTTCTCCAGAAGTCATAGGATCACTCATACTGAAGGTTGGTGAACAGTGGAAGCAATTTACGTGTTACACGTCATTGGCACTGAATGAGTTATAAGCGTCACCCCTGGACCCCTGGCAACCACTTTGAGAAACACTGCGCATGAGTCACGTCCAGAGGGTGTACTTTTACATAATGCCGCCTCACACTACATAAACGGCAGAGACTGTAGGCTCCTGCTGCCCCTATGGGGCCTCATGGCTCAGGAGCCGTGTGTTCCCAAAGCTTATTAACAACACCCACATACCAGTCTTGTGCATTATTGATTAATTGTATCATGGAGATCTTCAGCGTGTTACAATTACGGTTATAATTAAGAATCGACCCAATGCTCTTGTCTCCTGTCAGACGTTACTTTGGGGAGAGGATGGGGCTGTATTTTGCGTGGCTGTGTTGGTTACACACGTTAATGTGTTGATAGGCTTGTTTTTGCCTGTTTTATGTTGTTATGTTTTGTTTGTCTC
This sequence comes from Gymnoscopelus microlampas, assembly GCF_963454915.1. Lineage (NCBI taxonomy): Eukaryota > Metazoa > Chordata > Actinopteri > Myctophiformes > Myctophidae > Gymnoscopelus > Gymnoscopelus microlampas. The sequence goes on along the minus strand of NC_139943.1, from coordinate 6,497,067 downwards.
AGACCAAGGACTACAATGGAAATAAGTCACTGACTTTATGGTGTTTTTATCCTTGAAGTTTATGTGAGAAGCATGTAACATGTGTTTTTTTCTTTTAAGCATGACATCTATTAATGAATCAAATGAAACATGTCTTTTTTCAGACGTTACTTTGGGGAGAAGATCGGCCTGTATTTTGCCTGGTTGGGTTGGTACACAGGGATGTTGATCCCTGCTGCGTTCGTCGGCCTCTTTGTCTTCCTCTACGGTCTGTTCACCATGGACTCCAGTCAAGTCAGGTCAGTGAATGCACATTCTTATGGTCTGGGATCTGTAGGCCTTGTAAGCCTTTATTAATATATAAGGCAACTGCCGACATGATTTGAACCTCGGATGGTCGTGCCAGGTTTTTCCCTTCAGGATGAGGCCTATGCAATAGGGCAACCATGGGGGATTTTGGCAAATGATTGGGGGGCTCTACCCACCCGTTAGCTGTGTTGCTCATTCTACGAATACACAGTCCTTACAAGTTGTGGAGGGGAGAAATAATCGAACGAAAGGAGTGCCCTGTTGTCTTCTCTCATAGTGTTATAGTGTCTCAAAGTGTGATTCTGTTGTGACAAAGTGGACATCTGACATAACACTTCCAGTGTGTTCTGTGTACGTAGAACGTGTCAAAACCAAGGGGCTAGCATCCGGGTTGTAAATTGAGGCTATATAGGAAGTGACAGTTCATAAATATGAATGGCCTGTAGTCTCGCTGTTTCACCCGTGCTGTCAGAAGCAGTTAGGCTCTTTTCAAGCGGATGGGATTTTGCCAAACTTTACACTTGATGTATTACCTGAATAAACATTGTCATAAATACTATATGCTTCCAGTCGCTAGTTTAAAGTCTTCTTTCAATCACCGTGATATGCGTTTTGGTAAATGATGGTCCCATTTATTTAAAAATTGATGATAAAGTAGGGTATGCTGTAGGAGGGGCGTGGCTACCTTTTGATGACAAGCTACACAACCAATAGTATTAATTCCCCACCCCCTGCTCTGGTCCCAACCAATAGCATTCATTTCCGAGTACATTTTTCAGACCGGATAATGGAAAGATGGCGGATTCGTTGCTGAAAAATAGGCTTCATTTACCGGTCTGTAGAGTCTATGGGCGTAACGCTGTCCATATTTGTTTTACAGTCTATGGTCAAAAACGCGTTTCTGTGTCCTTCTCACAATGGAACAACAAGATGCAGGCTCATTATGCATCAAAGCAGTCCTTTAAGGTTCTTCCTAGACCATATTCACATGGTGGCCATTTTGGAATTTAACATTGAAAGTGTTATTGGCGGTGCCTTGATGGTGTCGTAATGGCGGATTTTACACTTGGTTGCATGCTGAAAATAGCCGATCTACAAGCTCACAACGCGCCGCAGCGTGACACGTTGTGAGCTTGTAGATCGGCTATTTTCAGAGCGCAACACCCGAGCACAACCAAACATAAAATCATTTGTCGTCATCTAGTTTTTATCTGTTGACGAAATTGTCAATATATTTAGTCTTAGTTGTAGTCATCGTAGCTTAATTTTTATTTCGTTTTTATTTAGTTTTCGTCAGTGAAAAAAGGTAGTCAACGACGACCAACATTTTTCATCATAGTTTTAGTCGACGAAATCAACACTGCTGCTAACATGGGGTGCGTTCGGAAATACAGCACTGAGAGCACTGGCCAATACAAACTAATAGGCGAGTGCGCTCCGGTGCGCAATTTCCGAACGCACCCATGTTCTTCATGGTTGCTAACATGTTCTTCATGGTTGCTAACATGTTCTTCATGGTTGCCAACATGTTCTTCGTGGTTGCTAACATGTTCTTCATGGTTGCCAACATGTTCTTCATGGTTGCTAACATGTTCTTCATGGTTGCTAACATGTTCTTCATGGTTGCCAACATGTTCTTCATGGTTGCTAACATGTTCTTCATGGTTGCTAACATGTTCTTCATGGTTGCCAACATGTTCTTCATGGCTGCTAACATGTTCTTCGTGGTTGCTAACATGTTCTTCATGGTTGCTAACATGTTCTTCATGGTTGCCAACATGTTCTTCATGGTTGCTAACATGTTCTTCATGGTTGCTAACATGTTCTTCATGGTTGCTAACATGTTCTTCATGGTTGCCAACATGTTCTTCATGGTTGCTAACATGTTCTTCATGGTTGCCAACATGTTCTTCATGGCTGCTAACATGTTCTTCGTGGTTGCTAACATGTTCTTCATGGTTGCTAACATGTTCTTCATGGTTGCCAACATGTTCTTCATGGTTGCTAACATGTTCTTCATGGTTGCTAACATGTTCTTCATGGTTGCCAACATGTTCTTCATGGTTGCTAACATGTTCTTCATGGTTGCCAACATGTTCTTCATGGTTGCTAACATGTTCTTCATGGTTGCCAACATGTTCTTCATGGTTGCTAACATGTTCTTTGTGGTTGCCAACATGCCTTTTGTCCCTCTAGTAAAGAGATCTGTGAGGCCAACACCACCATCATGTGTCCCATGTGTGAAGACTGCAGTCCCTGGAGACTGAGTGACAGCTGTGTGTTCGCTAAGGTCAGCGTGAAGGTTCATAACTATAATGCTTCTAATATATCAGTGTCTCACTATGCTTTTGTTCCAAGGTTCAAGGTTACTGCATTTTGTCTCCGGGGAGAAATGTCATTGACAGAGGGACGAATGAGTTCTTGAACCCATTATAGCTCCACGCAGAGAGCTGTAATGAGTTATAACTCATACTCGTGGTCATAGTACAGTGGTTCTCAACCTTTTCAGGCCGTGACCACCCAAAATAATCAAAATCTGAACTGGGGACCCCCCACCTTGATGAACACTTGGAATTGGAGGAGTTGAAATGTGTTTGAAAGGGTTCCACAGATACATATTGTGAAAATAGCAGTCATCTGCATGGCCAATGTTTGACCAGTTTTTCTAGTATAGTTTGTTGATAAATGTTGATGCAGTATTGGTCGTTTTTCATTTATTTTCTTTTTTTTTGTATTAAAAAGTCAAGTAAAATGTCAAGGACCTCCAAAATGATATGCAATTGTCTGCGGACTGCGATGCAACGTTTTTTGAGCTTGTAGATCTCCTATTTCCACTATTTGTTTTAATATTTGAAAATATATGGACATTTATACCATGGAAATGATTATGACGGTGAAATATTTGTATGTATTTATATATCTCTAGGTGACCCATCTCTTTGACAATGGGGGGACTGTGTTTTTCGCCATCTTCATGGCGATATGGGGTAAGTAAGAGTGTTTTATGTATTCATTTTTCAAATTGCTAATTTTGCTGTGTTTTGAAACGGTTGTAATTTTAAACATGTTTGCAAATAGAAACCAAGCGCCATCATATTTGGCACAGACAGGGATAATTAAAGGGGAAATCCACCCATTTTCAATATTTAACTATGTCATTAATATAGCATAAAGGAGTTGTGTGGAAATAAGAAAAAAGTTCCCCCCTTTCTGTGTTGCCTTGAACTGGCGGATTGATTGTGGGTTTAACATTGCAAATTACAACGTGATGACTCATCAAGTTCCCCTTTAAGTACTCCTATTGTTTTGCGAGAGCGGAAGCAATTACAAGCATTATAATTAAGTCTTAATAATTAAGTACGTTTAAAGGAGGATAATGAGGTGTAGTCTATCGGCTGTAGACTCTTTTAAATATGATAATGAGGAGTGTTTTGTAGTTCATTCCGGTGATGATAATTGATTTTCAGCTATACTGCAGCTCTGTAGGTCTGTTTACATGTAATGTAATTTGTCATTGACGTCGTTATCCCTGTAGGAACACAGTCCCTCGCTGTTAAACTGTAGTCATAACACCTCACACTTCCACCTACGTATCAGAGAGAGAGAGAGAGAGAGAGAGAGAGAGAGAGAGATTCAAAGGAGCTTTATTGGCATGAGAACACATACGTTTACATTGCCAAAGCAAGTGTCAAAATATAATTAAAATCAGTTTAAGAAAAACATGGTTGAAAGCACATACAGTTGGAGGGGGTACAGCATTGTGATAAACAGAGCTAATGTCACATTGCGTCATTGTATACATGTTATATATATATATATATATATATATATATATATATATATATATATATATACACATACACATACACACACACACACACACACACACACACACACACACACACACACACACACACACACACACACACACACACACACAGGGTATAAAGCATTTTTTAAACAAATAGTGGCAATCTTTTGCAGTCACGTTTTGGGGCAATTAGCAGCATTGTTTCTCAGAACTATTTAAAAGCCTCAGATTTAAAATGTGTTGAAAAGGTATTGCAGCTCTGTTTATATGTGCAGTAGGTCTATGAGATCTACTCTCTACAGATGTGCAAAAAAAAAAACTTTAGTTACTTTGCAAATATAAATTATTATATTATAAAACATACATTAACCACTTTAGCCTTATTTTATACCTAGGCTATTTGAAAGTAGCCGATCTACAAGCTCATAACGCGACGCATCGCGACACGTTGTGAGCTTGTAGATCTGCTATTTTCAAACATTTTAGTACTTTTTCTTTTGGTACTTTTGATGCCAATACTTTTGTACTCTTACTCAAGTAACATTTTGAACACAGCTAGGCCTTTTAGTTGTAACAGCGTATTTTTTATATTGTGGTATTGCTACTTTTACTTAAGTAAAATATGTGAGTACTTTTTCCACCACTGTCCTTAGGGTGGTTGTATTCCATTGGCTAACCTTCTTTTATCGCAAAGGTTCACAAATCTTGCTGCTATAAATAAATAATACTAGATGACAAAGAGAATCTGATAAGACAGTCGCCTTCCTCATGTCTGTCTCTCTCTCTCTCTCTCTCTCTCTCTCCTTCTCTCTCTCTCTCTCTCTCTCTCTCTCTCTCTCTCTCTCTCTCTCTCTCTCCCCCTCTCTCTCTCTCTCTGTTTGTTTGGTCCAAGCTACTCTTCCAGAAAAAGACAGCTTACACACTTTTAAACTTTATTTTTGGGTCAGCCAAGATGGTGATTTGGCTGACTGGAAAGAAACAAAGTGCTGTGTATACTGGGAGTATATATATATACTGCCACCAGTGCAGGTAATGAAGGCACTGCTGGCAGTACAACTTTAATGCTGCATGGCCGTACATCAAACAACAAACAAATTTCACTGTAGCAGACAGAAGAGTTTTGTCCTATCATCTCTTATGAAAATAGCCGATCTACATACTCCTACATTCTAAGTGATATTAACTTTTCAGACTGCCTCATAAAGTTGGTATGGTGACTTTATACATCGTCAGATACCTGAATGTGTCCTTATATTATCATCGCTTCACCCACATACAGCTCAAGAGGAGTTAGGAGGTTTTTCACCATTCATTTGGAGTGTGTTTTTTCTGTCTCACTTGGACATTCTAATCAATGATGGACAAAACAACAACTCCACATTAATGGTCAAAAACCTCCTAACTCCACCTGAGCTGTATTTGGGTAAAGTGATGATAATATAAAGACACATTCATGTATATGACAATGTATAAAGTCACCATACCAACTTTAATTAGGCATTATTATTGTGTATTAGTATTGTGTGAAAAGCTAATATTTTTAACATAAGTGGTTTCTGCCCGACAACAGAGATATGTTCATATGACCGTTATAATGATATTTAATCATCTCTCACTATAACAGAGATATGTTCATATGACTGTTATAGTGGTAGATGATATTTAATCATCTCTCACTATAACAGAGATATGTTCATATGACTGTTATAGTGGTAGATGATATTTAATCATCTCTCACTATAACAGAGATTTGTTCATATAACTGTTATAAGTGGTAGATGATATTTAATCATCAGTTAGGTGGTTTGACCGACAGTTCAAACCGACGAGCATCTTTGATAGACGTTGATAGATGTGAGTGAATGTCATTCACACCTCAGACTTTTAAAAGTGTTTTCAGAGTCTTGTATTGCATGGTAGTCATTAGATTATGCTGGATGTGGATGTAAGGTGTAGACAGTCTAGATACCTTTATCCTCTGCTTATCCTTTCATGGAGACATGCTGTTCAAGAGGAGGATGTTTCCCACGGTCTTCAATGTATTAAAGCTTATTGAACTTTTCATGGTAGTTCAACCCGATCTCACACAACTTCGTATACATTGCACGGACGTGCATTCCGTGCATAGACGCCTAGAAAACCCGAAAATCCATGCATAGCCTCCTCGCATCTCCTCCATTGACTAAACCCTTTCGGAGGCGAACTGGAGCCACGTGAGGGACCACCGAGTGAGCTAAAGCGAACGAGTTGCCGTCCCGAACATTGCAACGTTCGCTTGAGCCTACTCAGCGCCGTTTGAGTTATGTACCGATAGGCACTGAATGGTAAATCATGTTGTGGGGACTGCTCTGCTTCCGTGTTGCAACCCGGTTACACCCACCGTGGGATTCGCGGCTCATTCGCATGGGTTTTCTCCTTTTCTAGGTGTCTATGCATGGAATGACATCCATGCAATGTATACTAAATTGTGTGAGATCAGGCTGGGTAGTATAATAGAGAGGTTTTTGTTTTCAATTCAGGCTTTTCTCTTCTCTAGGCAACAGCCAGTGTGAATACAGTAATTTTTTTCCTTTAGATATTTTTTAGCGGTGCCAACCGCTCTATATCTGACTTTGTCCGTGTGTCCGTCCGTATGTCCGTCCGTCCGTATGTATTCCCCTTTGTATTCTTATTGGCTGGGCTATAAACAAATATTGATGACAACTCAAACTCCCCACCAGAAGTGCGTATGCATGTTTGAGCACAGGGCTCATCAAAGGCACCGCTTCCTTCACAAAAGTATCAATACTGCAATGTAGAAGTATTCTGTTACAAGTAAAAGTCTGGAATTCTAAATTTACTTGAGTAAATGTATCAAAAGTATTGGTATCTTGTAGGTAAGTAGTAAATTAAACTACATTTTAAGAATATTTATATATGTATATTTTGCATTTTTTCCCCTCTATCAGCCACTATATAATGATGCTGGGGTGTTTTCCTGCATTGAAACACAGTCCTCTTTCTGAAATCCGTCTTTTCCCTACTATTTATGTTTTGACATCCGGGTATCCAGGACGTAAATGCATGGACGCGCATGTGCACGTCCGTGTGAACTGTTCGGGTGAAACCAATCAAAATTGTACTTAGGTACAGTACTTAAGTAAATGTACTTAGTTACTTTCCACCACTGGTTAGGAGGAGACACATTATGTCTTCCTGACAGTAAAGCTCACAGTTAGGAGGAGACACATGATGTCTTCCTGACAGTAAAGCTCACAGTTAGGAGGAGCCACATGATGTCTTCCTGACAGTAAAGCTCACAGTTAGGAGGAGACACATTATGTCTTCCTGACAGTAAAGCTCACAGTTAGGAGGAGACACATTATGTCTTCTTGACAGCACAGCTCATAGCTTCAGTTAGGAGGGGACACATTATTTTGTTCTTGTTAGTGTGGTTGCCCTAACAGGGCAACCAGACTATAGTACTCCTTATACTTTGTTTATTTATTTATAGATAAACAATACTTCGGGCCGCTACTCCTCCCACAGTTTATTTTTCCCAATTTAGTGCTATATGTCAAAATGACCGGTCTGACCGGGAATCGTGCACTTGCATAAGGCTAAGAGATTGGTTTCATAGTTTAATTGATATTGATTTATTAGTGCATTAAATTTCCCCATCCACTTCAATGGAAAAGTGAAAACACTAAAATTCAAGTATTTTTTTCTCAGAAACCGTAAGAGCTACAGTTACCAGACTTTGAGGGGAGGTTCATAGTTTATTGCCAAATTATTTAAACAAATATTACACCATTCGGCCTCATGGTGGCGCTATAAGAGCCCACTTTACCTTTTGGCCTATAACTCTTGAACCGTAGGTCGTAAAATCAAAATTTATTTTTCCCTAGATTCCTTGGGTCATTACGCAACTCCCCATATAGGCCACGCCCATTTGCGTATGGATAGATTTTTTGATATTGATTTATTAGTGCATTAAATTTCCCCATTCACTTTCATGGGAATTGCAAAAACTCCCATTCAAGTATTTCTTTCTCGGAAACCGTAAGGGCTACAGTTACAAGACTTGGAGGGGAGGTTAATAGTTTATTGCTAAATTATTTAAAAAATAATCACACCAGTCGGCCACATGGTGGCGCTATAACAGCCCACTTTACGTTTTGGCCTATAACTCTTGAACCGTAGGTCGTAAAATCAAAATTTATTTTCCCCTGGATTCCTTGGGTCACGACGCAACTCCCCATATAGGCCACGCCCATTTCCGTCTGGATAGATTTTCCGCCATTTTGAATTTTCTTCAAACCACACTTTTAGCTCCTCCTCCAACATATTTTGTCCAAATGTCACAGAAATCGGTACACATGATCTCTGGGCCCATGCGGTAAACATATCCAAACGGCATTTTCATAGTCCTTACCGTTCTTCCGTAAATTGTTTCCAAAGTTAGTGGGAGGGACCCGTTTTACCAAAAATGTCAAAAATCACGAACGAAACGTCCAATCGATCCCAAATTTAAATCACATGTCGAGGGTGATTTACTCAACGACTCCCCAAAAGCATTTCCACTTTGACCCATAGGGGGCGCCACGAATGCGCAAAATGTCACCGTTTGATGCAAAAACATGATTTTTGGGGGAGTCAGTCCCTTCAAAATGAAACGCAAGCGATCTCAGGAGTGACGTGACTATGTAATTGGCGCAGTCTCCCACGGTATTCCTCCCAGCGTATTACTCGAGTCCCGACCGGCGTCGGCGCAACCACACTTTGCAATTGCCAATTGCGACGCGTCTAGTTAAAGCTATTCCTCTAGCGAGTCGCTATAAATCTGGCTTTACTGTACTGGTGTATAGTTCTGCAACTCAGCAAGTTGCTGCTATCACTTTATCTGCTTTATCTCCAAGGTTTGGATATGCTACCTGCCTCTGCTTTTTATATCCCTCCGATCCCTTTGGTCATTCTTTTTTATGTTCGGTGGTAATTATGTTTTAGTCCCTTTTTCTGGGTCTCAGACTGACTTAAAAACATGCATTTTCTTTTGGGAAACTTAGACTGTCTGATGTGTTTAACGTGTTTTACCGCTATGGTGCAACATGCCAATCACTTTTCATTTATTTATTTTTGAAAAGAAATGTTCAGAACCCAAGATATAATTATCTGAAGATTTGCAGCTCCATCTACTCCTTGTTTAACTTATAACTGAAAAAGGCTGTATCTTGCTTCCTAAGCACTTTTTTTTTTACTTTGAAAAAATCTCTGGCACTGGGACAACATAGCCAGAAATAATTCTGGCACTCAGTGAGTTAAACTAATGGCCTAAGTCATATTTTGAGGAAAATGATATGTTTGCCTAAGTCAGCTCCTCATGACACTGGCCACCTCTGTTAAAATGGCCTATCTCCTAATTAAAAAGGATCATGCTGTTAAATCAGTAAATCATTTGGGTTGAATCAGGTTTAATCCTATATAAACCTATTTAAATCTCTTATGTTACATAAAGGAGTCTCCATGTCTATCCAGCTCTTTATTGAAGAGCAAATGCATTTTGTTTTTGTTGATTTTGTTCAAAACCAAGCACTCCTGCAAACTTTGGAAGCCAATCTTAGCCAATCAGGATGGAATAGGACAGATCGGACAGATCCGTCTTGATCACATAACTACATAGATACTGTGTAACGATGTGCGTGATGTTTGGACACAATCTGTAGGAGTGATATTTAAAAAAATGTAATTCATATGTTATACGCTAGAGGAATCAGATCAATAATAATAATGATTGATTGATCTGTGTCTCAGCCACGGTGTTCCTGGAGTTCTGGAAGAGACGGAGAGCAGAGCTGACCTACGACTGGGACCTGATCGACTGGGAGGAGGAGGAGGTACACGATCAATATTTAAATATTTGAAATATTTCATTTATTTATCTTAGAAACAGTTCATCTTTTACTCAAGCGGGGCAACGCCCGTCACAAGCTGATGATGTCATTTGTCCATGTGTGGTTCAGCCCTATGGAATGCATGTGCAAATAAAACATATTTAAAATATTGATTTGATGCTCATATTAACCTTAGGAAGTATCAAGTAGTGTGTTATATGCACATGCATTCCATAGGGCTAAACCACACATCAACTTGAGTCAAAAATTAACTATTTCTAAAATAAAAACATATTTAAGGTGTTTTACATGTTTTATGTTAGTAGGGCTACTAGGGCAATTATAATGTATTAAGGCATATACTGCTTAATATCCAGGGATGCTTTTAAAATTGGTTAAACTATGTTGAAATTCCTTAATTAGACCAATTAGGTACTTGAAACGTGTCCGTTGCTCTGTCTGGCTGAGGCTAATAAAACGACTGTATGTGTGACATATATGCATGTATTGAGTGCTGGCTGTTTTCCTCTTCTCACTTATAGCTTGTAGATAGGCTTGTTATCCATGGATCAATACCATATCATATAGATCTGATGGCACTTATAGCTTGTAGCTATGGATCCGCAACATACACATATGAGCCAATCATTCGTCTATGTGGATGGGGCAGAATTATCCATACATTGATTAATCATTCCTGAGAATGGAAATTGTGCGCGCACGCACACACGCACGCACACACACACAGACTTTGCCGATCAGCTGAGTTGAACATTATGAAGGATTATCTGAGGAATATATTGACAACATATATTGATTTGAATGACCACAATATGAAAAATAATGACTGGATTAATGGTTCTTAATATAACAATATAACTATGAATGGTTCTTAATATAACAATAGAACTATGAATGGTTCTTAATAGAACAATAGAACTATGAATGGTTCTTAATATAACAATATGAACCGGCATTTTTCTATACTTTGGCTATACAAGCTCAGCACAGCAGTGTGTGCTGCACTATGAGCTTGTAGATCTGCTATTATTTTTTAATCGTGAAAATGTGTGCAAATCTTTGAATATATATATTTTTAAAGCAAACATTATAGTAACTCAAATCTGTGCTTTTGGGGGGATTCTACAAATTTCTTAACTCTTTGAAGGCCGCTGACTCGATAACGCGTCAATTGCTAGTTTGTTCAGTGTGCCGTCGACGCGTTAGACGCGTTAGACGCGTTGGACGCGCGTTCATTGTTTAATCTCTGATCGCGCTATAATGTTTATTTTTCACCATCATTTTGGCTTCCTGATTCCTTGAGACTCACCCGGAACCGGATCCAGAACGGAGATTTCACTTCCGGTTCAACTTTTTTTTCCTCGGTCATTTTCGGCCAGAATAGGGAAAAACACGTTTTTTTCACACAGTGTAAAAGACTGACGGATACCCCCCCTTCTATTTTCTTTGGTCCGGTCAGTCATCGTATTAGTGTATCACATCGTTTTAACGGCGATCATGGATCGTCGAAGACGTCACATCCGGTTCATGACGTAATGACTGTTTGTGTCATAGAGGGGGGGCGGGGGGGGGGTCATCGGGGTGATCAAGCTGTCATCTACTGCTCTTTACTGGTAGAATTGTGCTATGAGTTTGAAATTGCAGTTAGAGAATTTATTTGAATGGAAAATGACAAAATACAAAAATTAAAAAACACGCAAATCGCTGGCACTGGGGGAGTACTTTATGAAAATACTCTTGCAGTCAAAGAGTTAATCCTTAACAGTTTTTTTTACTTATGTTTCTATATCTGTGGTTCGCAAACTTTTTTCATGTCAAGGACCCCCAAAATGATATGTATTTCTTTGGCTCTTCAAAAATAGCAGATCTACAAGCTCATAGTGTAGCACAGAGTGCCGTGCTATGAGCTTGTAGATCTGATATTTTTGAAAAATCTCGAAAATGTGTGCGTGGTGGAATGTGTTTTTTTTTTGTTACTTATGTTGCTATATCAGTGGTGCTCTAACCTTTTCATGTCAAGGACCCCCAAGAAATGACCCCCATCTCAAAATATGTTGTTCCAGGGACCCCCCAGAAGCACAGATTTTAGTTAATAATGTTCGCTTTAAAAAGTACATGTATTCAAAGATTTGCACATATTTTCACTATTTTTAAAAGAAATAGCAGATCTACAAGCTCATAGCGCGGATTAATATAACAATATAACTATGAATGGTTCTTTGTATAACAATAGAACTATGAATGGTTCTTCATATAACAATAGAACTATGAATGGTTCTTCATATAACAATAGAACTATGAATGGTTCTTTGTATAACAATAGAACTATGAATGGTTCTTCATATAACAATAGAACTATGAATGGTTCTTCATATAACAATAGAACTATGAATGGTTCTTTGTATAACAATAGAACTATGAATGGTTCTTCATATAACAATAGAACTATGAATAGTTCTTCATATAACAATAGAACTATGAATGGTTCTTTGTATAACAATAGAACTATGAATGGTTCTTCATATAACAATAGAACTATGAATGGTTCTTTGTATAACAATAGAACTATGAATGGTTCTTCATATAACAATAGAACTATGAATGGTTATTTGTATAACAATAGAACTATGAATGGTTCTTCATATAACAATAGAACTATGAATGGTTCTTCATATAACAATAGAACTATGAATGGTTCTTCATATATAACAATAGAACTATGAATGGTTCTTCATATAACAATAGAACTATGAATGGTTCTTCATATATAACAATAGAACTATGAATGGTTCTTCATATAACAATAGAACTATGAATAGTTCTTCATATATAACAATAGAACTATGAATGGTTCTTCATATAACAATAGAACTATGAATGGTTCTTCAACAATAGAACTATGAATGGTTCTTCATATAACAATAGAACTATGAATGGTTCTTCATATATAACAATAGAACTACTCTTTTCTTTCAGGACGAGTTGAGGCCGCAGTTTGAAGCCAAGTACTCCAGGGTGGAAAGGGTTAACCCCATCTCTGGCAAACCTGAACCCTTCCAACCGTTCACCGATAAACTGAGCAGACTGATGGTGTCTGTGTCTGGCATCTTCTTTATGGTAAAACACACTATAATCATGATTATTTTAATGTTTACATTATTTATCATGGTCTCTGCTTCATGTTAAAGAAGCTTTTAAATAATGTAAGAATATGAATACATATTGTGTGTGGTGTGTCATAACCCAGCTATGGCTCAATGTTTCCCCCCAGTGGACAAACATCACTGTTTCAATTGAGTCTTGTGTTGTTACGCCTGCTGTTACAGTAGTTGTTACAGTAGTTGTATCCATATTCTATATTCTAGGCTGGTCACAATAGGCTAGCAGATCTACAAGCTCACAATGCAACCCGTTGTGAGCTTGTAGATCAACTTGTTTTGCTGAATGTTCGTCCCCAGAATAGACACTATAGGGTTCATGTGTTTAACACTTGATCATGAACCGCAGCATGCCTGCCTATTCTGGGGGCAACATTCGCCAGAAATGTGCATATTATCTACAAGCTTGTATAGATTGGCTATTTTTGGCACAGAGATTTGCTGTAAACGAAGAAAAGTGGTACAAGTTCTCAGGTCTGTTTTAGTAAGTATAGAGAGTTGGTGGTCATTAGTAATACTTTGAGGCCACAGTCACACCTAACCGCCTACGTGTGGCCGTCTTTTTGCAATGGTTTTCCAATGGGGACAGAGCGTTTTGTTGGCATTGCGCAGCTTTCAGTGTGTTACGGATGCGCCAGAACGCCTCAAGTAGAGAAAAAAAGTCTTATTTGAAGTAGATAAATGATTGAGTCTGTTGCTACTTTCCCTCCTCTGTCCAATTGGATGAGTCGAAGACAGACCAGCCTGGCAACATCAATCAAGACAGAAGGCCCTGCAGGTTTTTTTAGGCTGCTCTGGCTGCGCAAAACAAGTGGCCACACACCAGTGTTTATTTTGACAGCAAAGTTTCATTTAGTTTTAGTCATAGTCTTTTGAATAAAATTACATTTAGTTTTAGTCATATTTTAGTCATTTGAAATGTTTTACTGTTAGTCTAGTTTTAGTCGACTATATCATAAGATTTTAGTCGACTAAATCTACAGTTGATTTAGTCGACTAAAATGTATTTTGGCGGTGCCTTGATGGTGTCGTAATGCCTAATTTGACACTTTGTTGCATGCTGAAAATAGCCGATCTACAAGCTCACAGCGCGTCACAGCGCGACGCGTTGTGAGCTTGTAGATCTGCTATTTTCAGAGTGCAGCACCCGAGCACAACCAAACATAACATGACTTGTCTTTTAGTTCTTCTGGATCTCTTCTCCTCTAGTCCCTCACTAACATTTTAGTCTAGTGTTTATTTGTTGACAAAATTGACAATATATTTAGTCATCGTAGCTTAGTTTTTATCTCGTTTTTATTTTGTTTTCATCAGTGAAAAAAGGTTAGTCAACGTACATTTTTCGTCATAGTTTTAGTCGACGAAATCAACACTGCCACACACAACCTGCGTTTATCAGCTTACAACCAGCGTGCAGGTGTGACTCTAGCCTGAAGCTGAAACATTTTGTTCCGACTTCTGCATGTAGATTTCTCTGGTTCTGAGAGCAGTGTGTGTTTACATTATGTTTCTGCATGTTAGATTTCTCTGGTGCTGACGGCGGTGTTTGCCGTGGTGGTCTTCCGGCTGATCGCCATGGAGAAGTTCGCCTCGTTCGACTGGGAGTTTGTGAAGAAGAACTGGCAGTTTGCCACCTCCGGTACTGGAGTGTGCATCAATTTCATGATCATCATGTCCCTCAACGTGGTGAGTGATTTGAGCTTATATAGGAGGCCATGAATACACTTTTTTGTTACCACCGTGCTCTGACTTATCTGGTGCGACATCCTCTTACATCATACATGGGCAACTGGCGGCCCGGGGGCCACATGGGGCCCCCACCTTCACTTAATGCGGCCCGCAGCTTAATATCAGAATAGTGATATATTATTGATTTCAGCTGTTACAATTCCAAACATGCAAACATGACCCGCTTTAATTACTTCAGTCTATATTAGTAGCTTAATGACTAGTATTAACATTCTATTGTCTTTTTTGTGTCCAATAAAATTTGTATTTGTATTTAAGTTCTTAAAGTTGACATAAGTATAACTAAATGCATTTGAAATTAGATTAAAATGTTACTTTTCAGGATTGCAATTCAAAACTAGCAAGAGAAAAGTCAGGATTCTAATTCAAAAGTAGCAAAAATAGCAGATCCACAAGCGTTTTGAGCTTGTAGATCAGCTATTTTTGCTACTTTTGTGTGACATAGAATGGCAAAGTTAAAATATGGAGATAAGAGGGTCTGCCCGACAGTATATGCAATGTGGCCCTCTGGAGTGAGTGTGGAAATATAGTGGCCCTCTCCATCAAAGTTGCATCACCCCTGCCTTAGATTAACAACATGTATAAAGGAACTGGGTCTCACTCAGAGAGGCAAGAGTTTTCTCTTTTATCGTCTCTTACATGTCAAAAAAACACACGTTTCGGCTAACCAGCCTTCGTCAGTGTGCAGAATAAGGGGAGCCCAACCAAGTCCATCAGTAGGTCCTAAAGAAGCCTAAAGCTAAACTGTGTGCTTTTATCCGCTTTGTGGTGCTTTTAGTTCCCTAAGCCACCTGACTGTGTGTGCTTTTTGCCGTGTATATCTCTGGTACTCGATGCTAATGGTCTCACCAGGACCTCCAGGAAGGTATAATCCCCCTCTCAGTGAGAGTAAGCACATCCTATT
The DNA here is from genome assembly GCF_963454915.1 of Gymnoscopelus microlampas. Taxonomy (NCBI): domain Eukaryota; kingdom Metazoa; phylum Chordata; class Actinopteri; order Myctophiformes; family Myctophidae; genus Gymnoscopelus; species Gymnoscopelus microlampas. The sequence continues at coordinate 6,481,266 of NC_139943.1, read as the reverse complement.
GCAAGAAACGGCCAAAACCTCCGAACCTCCGTGACAGATTCCCCACACAGCGCAGTCAGGATGTCAAGGCATTAAAAAGAGTGCTGGCTGTGCACAATCCCTTGGGTTAGGTAACAGGCTGGCAGGAAACGCTAGAAACATTATAGGTTATACGTTATACATACATTATTTATCAACATGTACTTAAAGTACCAAAAGTAGAAAGTACTCATTATGCAGAATGTCCAATTTCACAAGTTTTCAAATGTATACAATGTATACAAATCTTCTGAAAATAGCAATAGCAGATCTACAAGTTCACAATGTGTCGCATCGCGACGCATTGTGAGCTTGTAGATCGGCTATTTTCAAATGGCCGAAATGTATTTCGGGCTGAAGTGGTTAATGTATGTTTTATAATAATAATCTAGAAACTACAAAGTAACTAGTAACTAAAGTTTTCAAATAATTGTAGTGGAGTAAAAGTACAATATTTGCCTCTGAGATGTACTGGAGTAGAAGTAAAAGTACTGAAAATTGGAAATACTCCAGTAAAGTAAAAAATCACACCCTGTGTGAAGGTAGCGGCGCCTTTGATACATTTTGTCATCGATATGTGTTTATAATGTGTTTATAGCCATGTGTCACGTGAAGCTTGACCAATCACTTTGTTGACGCACCTGACCAATCAGAGCGTTGACGGGTCTGACCAATCAGAGCGTTGACGGGTCTGACCAATCAGAGCGTTGACGGTGAACACGGACAAAGTCAGGTATAGAGCAGGATCCGCTCGGCTAGCACCGCTAAAAATACCTCAAAATTGTACTTTTTACAGTACTTGAGTAAATGTACTTAGTTACTTTACACCACTGCAGTGTATGCACACAGGGGGGGGGCTTAGTGTACCTGGTCATAAAGCAGACAGTGTGAAATATTTACATAACCATTTAGCAGCACACACTCTATCATGATCATAAAAAGCAGACACTGTGAAGCAGACACTATCAATTAATTTTATTATGGAGCTGAATCACAGCGTGGTCTCAATACACTCTGCATACAGACAGACCAGAGACCTGACATGGCATGAAAACACTCCCCAGACGCTAGGCTGGGCGGCCATGCATCTGCCTCCACCAGAGGTGTAAAGTAACTAAGTACACTTACTCAAGTACTGTACTTGAGTACAATTTTGAGGATTGTTTTCTTTACTGGAGTATTTCCAATGTTCAGTACTTTTACTTCTGCTCCACTACACCTCAGAGGCAAATATGATACTTTTACTCCACTACAATTATTTGACAACTTTAGTTATTAGTTACTTTATAGATTTTGATTATTATTACAAAACATACATTAACCACTTCAGCTCTGTGTACATTTCGGCCATTTGAAAATAGTAGATCTACAAGCTCACAATGCGTCGCGATGCATTGTGAGCTTGTAGATCTACTATTTTCAAAAAAAGAATTTAATACATTTTATACATTTGAAACTTTTATACAAGAAAACTGCTTGGAACAGCCTGGGACCCCCCAGGATGTAGTAGCTAATATTGCCCAGGAGAGGGGAAGCGTGGAGCTCTCTGTTGGAGCTCTGTTTCCCCCGGCGACCCCACTCCGGATATAAGCGGTAGAAGATGGATGGTTTTACGACAGCAATAACAGTATCTGGGGGTCATGTTTAACGGATCATAAAAATCATGTATCTTTTTCCCCTTGTGGAAGCTTATAATGATGTCTTCTGTCTTGTCAGGTTTATGAGAAAGTGGCTTATCTTCTGACCAACCTAGGTGAGCACTGAACACACAAAAACACAGCCTTACAGACTTTATTTTATGCCAACTGCCGTCAAACTGCATAATGCATGAGAACTGTTTCCCTAAATGCATTATGGTTATGTAGCTCTATATTGGATCACTCCAATATGATACATCCCTCCGCGGGGGGCGGAGGCATCCGAGGTAGACTAACAGATGACTCCGTACGGGGGTGTACTGCGGCACTCCAAGCGTTTTGCGGTGATCTAGCGCGCCTCGAAAAGGACACGAGGAAGAAGGGTGTGCTGGTGCTGCATAGGTATTTGGCAAGCCCCCAGAGCCGCTGAGAAATCTTGAAGCCGCCACCCCAGTGGCCAAAGCTGGAACTGCAGGCGGGGAGAAATACATGCGCGAGCAAAACATACTGATATATATTTATATATATAGATATAAATATGTAAACATATTATACATAAATACATATGCATTTACATATACATAGGCATCTCCAGTGAATTTCATAAATATCTCGCGTTCAATCCTTGACACACGGGCTGCCGTAGAACGCAAAAAGGACACTACTGCGCATGCTCATAAATCTACGGTGTGTCCAAAAACGACTCAATAATTCTACTTCCGGCAGTCTTCCGGGTGCTTCAAAACGCCAGTGAGCACATTCATTGAAATGATAGCTGGGGGCGGGGCAATCCGCCCTCTAGTTATATTATACCTCTATGGTATTTGGGCAGGCGCACGATGCCGCCCCCCCTGGCCGATGTACACCCCCGTATGGAGTAATGTGTTAGTCTACCTCGGATGCCTCCGCCCGCCACGGAGGGATGTATCATATTGGAGTGATCCAATCGCTCACTTAACCGTGGTTACCTACGTAACCATCGTTCTGTGTTTGCCCTGTTCCTGTGTGATTATGTCCATGTGTGTCTGATGTGTTGTTTGTCTTGTAGATTATTTATGTTATCACTTGATGCTTCTGTAATGCCTCAATGTCCCTTTGTGGATTCATAAAGTCTCATCTCATCTCACATGCTGCATGCCGTCACTTTAGGAACTGCAACTGTTTGATTACCTTTTTTATTAATTGAATAATCTGGAAGTGCGTAATTTTTTTGTGTCATTTCATACTTGAGCACACAATGGTGTCGTGAAAAAATTGTGACAATATCCAATCTACAAGCTCATAAGTTGTAGCTCACAACAATAAGTAGTGGGCTATTACTGTAGATTGGATATTTTGACTGTTTTTGTGAAACCTTTCGCCTAGTTCGATTAATTGTTGTTAACTATGACTCCACCCAAGTCATTCTTTTAAAGGTGTAGTGAAATGAAAAATATGTTTTTCACACTTTTAGAGCATATCCGTGGTCATCATATGGGCATACCTAACAATAGATGCCCAAAAAAATGAAAAAAACCCATTTTTGTGTATTTTTACATCTAAAGTCCCTAAAAAGCCAATCTTAATTACTTCCTGTAAACGAAAACGTGCTACGTGATGACATAATACAGCCTTCACGAATATAAATGAATCTTGATTACATGCACCTGTTTGATTCCCATAGCTGCACGTTCTTCAAACACAGCTGATTTTAATTACAGAGATACTCCGTTTTGAATCTCATTGAAGATGAGTGTATTACTCATTTTAAACTTCATCTGCACACTAAAATATGTATCTGAAAACATTATAGGTTAGAAATAAGCCAGGTAGTAGCAAACGTGCTTCACTGGCCGTCTCTCTCTCACTTGTAAACAAACTAGCCGTGTGCCAGCACGGCTGAAGTGATTGAGATCCAACGTCCCATAGCCTGAAGGGATGGGACCTTCTGATTGGTTTAGAGTCTTTGAGCCGACGTTTCGGGCTGAACCTTCAAAATAAAATGACCGAAAATGTCACTTCAGTGCGTCTTTAAGAGAGCTGTCATGTCAGAGAGAGTAGGACTCCTCCCTTCTGGTAGAGTCAGAGTGGGAATAATAACATATAATCTATGTTGTGATGTTCTCCACACAGAGTCGGAGTGGGAGAACATATTATTATTATTATTATTATTATTATTATTATTATTATTATTATTATACATGTATTATAATCATGTCTCCATACAGAGCATCCTCGTACAGAGTCAGAGTGGGAGAACAGCTTCGCTCTCAAGATGTTTCTCTTCCAGTTTGTCAACCTGAACAGCTCTACCTTCTACATTGCTTTCTTCCTGGGAAGGTACAGTAACTATAGATATAAAACATATATAAAACCTACAGGAAGGTACAGTAACTATTTAGATATAAAACATATATAAAACCTACAGGAAGGTACAGTAAATATATATATAAAACATAAAAACTACAGGAAGGTACACTAACTCCTATAGAGCTATATACAGTAGGTCTGCTGACAAGCTACTGCTGGTTGTCCAAAAAAACAGACATAATATGCAGGGAGGGTGAGCACACCTTTATTGCTGCTGCCCACAGGCTTTGGAACAAAGCCGCTAACTATTAGATCAACCCAGTCCTTCTAACCCTAACTATTAGATCAACCCATGCTCCTCCGGAAGTACGCTGGAAGCAAGCCGTTGCTTTGGTGCTATTTTGAGGTACTTTTACTTGAGTGGGATTAACCAGGTCTCCTCTTCACTGTTGTGAAATGGATTAAATACAGAAAGAAACGAAAACCAGGGTTTATGGAGCTTAAATCTTATTTTAATGATTTTCAAAATGATTTATCCAAGAACAGAAGCCACGCTGTGTGTTCTATGTGATAAACGTCATTAGCAGTGTGGTAAGACTTATTATTGCTTCTTCTAAGACATCTCTCTCACTGTGTGCAGGTTCGCTGGCAGGCCTGGAAAATACAACAAACTGTTTAATCGATGGAGACTGGAGGAGGTGAGTGCAGATCTACCACACCATCACAATGCCTCCGTGTTGGATTATTATTATTATGTTTATTATATTATGTTACAATATTATTACAGCCATGCATCACTGTATGACACGCCCCGTTCATCTCTGTCATAATTAATGTGATTTGTTTTATTAATGCAAGATATTATGAGTTTTATTACATTGTCGCTGTCGGGGAGAAACCAATTTTTTTATTGTCTTTAATAACTCAGTGCTATTGAACAGCCTTTACGTCTGTGTGTGTTATTGAACCAATAAAAACCATATACCAGCTTTGATGAGGCAGGGTTGTGTTTTTCATTTCCTGAAAAAGTTAATATTTTGGACATGGCTGCTTTCTGCCCGACAGCAGAGATATTCTGTTGACAGTGTTGCACAAATGTAGTGGAAATACACAACACCTATAATAATAATAATAATAATAATAATAAGGGTAATAATAATAATAATAATAATAATAATATTGCCAGGAAAGCTCAAAACTTGACCCAAATGCAGGTAGACTCAGATGCAAAGGAAGTTTATATTTATATATTTTATTATATTGTTCTCCTCAATGTCACCCAATTAATCATGATGTATTGTTCTCCTCAGTGTCATCATATTAATTGTGATGTATTGTTCTCCTCAGTGTCATCCCAGTGGCTGTTTGATTGACCTGTGTCTGCAGATGGGAGTGATCATGTTCTTCAAACAGATATGGAACAACTTTATGGAGCTGGGATATCCGTACGTTTAATATCAGTACATTATTATGGAGCTGGGATATCTGTACATTATCACTAATACTCATCATTACATTATTGTGCAAGCATGGGATATCTGTATGTAGTGATTATTCTATCAATTTATAAAATATTGTTGAGGCATGTCTTTTTGATATACATCAACAGAATGACAAAAAACAATTCTAATAGATTTGTTTTTAATCGACTAAATTGATAAATCAGATTAACTAGTTACATAAAGGCATACTGTATATGGTGTTGTGCAAATATAGCCCATCTACAATCTCACAAGATGATTTTCACTATTTGTGATTTTTTGGGGGGAAAACAAAGACATTTCCCATTTCCCCCCAAAATCAATGATTTTATTATTTTTGATTAACTGTTGCAGCCCTAAACTGCACCCACACAAACAGATGAATGTTTTCACAAAGCATTCAGTAATGCGTGGGTTTACAAAAACATACAGTGCAATCCGGGACAAAACGCTCCACACATCCCAGACTCTTCTCCCTTCTGGCTCCCAAACTATGGAATGAACTCCCCATTGCAGTTAGAACTGCAGATTCACCACCAATCTTCTGCCGTAATCTGAAGACTCACCTCTTAAGACTCCATCTCAGCCCGTAGCACTTGCCGTAACCTTGACAACCTTGCAGGATTATGCAAAGGCTAAAATGTAATTTAGCATGTTATATAGACAGATGCCAGGTCATTGTTGACCTGGCATCCTATAGTGTGTTTAGTTTCAATGTACATGCCGATGATAGGTTCTTGGTTTACTTTCTTGGTATTATTGATGTATTATCTTGTGTCCTTGCTTACTATGAATCGCTCTGGATTAAGAGTGTCTGCTAAATGCCTAAACTGTAACAGAAACACACAACTAGAGAGGGACACACAAGTGCAGAAATAGTGAGATTCACCTAAGCCGTTCTCCAGCGTACATACAGTACAGTATTGTTGTTCAGCACCTGTAAAGTTTTGTCAGGATGTTCGTCGGTCGCTTTGGACTCTTATATCCATGAAAACTTTATACCCAATTAAATTGATTAATTTGATTAACTTTTGCACTCCTAGACTGTTTTTACACAGATAACACAGAATGATAATGGTAAATGGTGCATTTATATAGCGCATTTATATAGCGCATTTATATAGCACATTTATATAGCACATTTATCCAAAGCGCTTTACATAGATTGTGCATTACATATACCCATTCACACACACATTCATACACCGATGGCGGAGGAAACCATGCAAGGCACCAACCTGCTCATCGGGAGCAATTTGGGGTTCAGCGTCTTGCTCAAGGACACGTCGACACTAACTCTGGGGGAGCCCCCCAGCCCGGGATCGAACTGTGGGAACCCTGCGGTTTCCAGTTCACTCTACCCGGCCATTCTACCCCTGAGCCACTGCCGCAGAATGATGTTTTCACCATGCTGTTGCATAATGTATGGTGCATCACGTTATTCACCAGTGTGTGGGTTTGGTGTGGTGCTTGTCATTTCTACAAGTCAAGCACATCCAGTGATGTAAAGTAACTAAGTACTTTTACTCGGGTACTGTACTTAAGTACACTTTTTTTTTACTTTTCTGGAGTATTTCCAATTTTCAGTACTTTTAGTTCTACTCCACTACATCATGGAGGCAAATATCATACTTTTACTCCACTACAAATATTTGACAGCTTTAGTTACTAGTTACTTAGTAGATTTAGATTATTATTATCACAGAACATACATTAACCACTTCAGCCCTATATACATTTCGGCCCTTTGAAAAATAGATCTACAGCTTGTAGATCGGCTATTTTTCAAAAGATTTGTATACATGTTTAACTTGTGAAATGGGACATTCTGCACAATGAGTACTTTTACTTTTGTTTAAGTATATTTTGATGCCAATACGTCTGTACTTTGTATTACCGGACTTTTACTTGTAACAGAGCATTTCTACACTGCGGTATTGATACTTTTACTTAAGTAAAAGATGTTAGTACTTTTTCCACCACTGAGCTCATCTCATTATCACATAAAAAGGGCTTTTCTCTGCTGTGAAGCACATGAGATCCTCTTCAGCAGAGGATTAGCCCGGCCTTCCTGCAGCGTTCGCTGCTTTGACCACACATAATTGGCTGTGTGGGTTGACAGGGAGGTGGAAGAAGTACTCAGATATTTTACTTAAGTAAATGTAGCAATACCACAAAAATAAGAATACTCTGTTACAAGTAAAAGGCCCCGTGTTCAAAATGTTACTTGAGTAAAAGTGCAAAAGTATTGGCATCAAAATGTGCTTAACGTACCAAAAGTAAAAGTACTAAAATGTTTGAAAATAGCAGATCTACAAGCTCACAACGCTAAGCTACGTCGCTTGATGTTAAGTCCAGTACTTGAGTAAATGTACTTAGTTACTTTACATCACTGGGTGTTTTCTCTGTGTTTCTCCAGCCTGCTCCAGAACTGGTGGTCTCGCAGGAAGATGAAGAAAGGAGGGGGGGTCGGCCACAACGTGCAGAGCAGCAAGGCTCAGCTCCCCCAGTGGGACAAGGACTGGAACCTGCAACCTATGAACGCCCATGGGCTGGTGGACGAGTACCTGGAGATGGGTAAAGACCAGTGTTGATTTTGTCGACTACCTTTTTTTCACACGAAAACTAAATAAAAACTAAGCTACGATGACTAAAACTAAGACTACATATATTGACAATATCGTCAACAAATAAAAACTAGACTAAAATGTTAGTGAGGGACTAGTGGAGAAGAGATCCAGTAGAACTAAAAGACAAGTCATTTTATGTTTGTTTGCGCTCAGGTGTTGTGCTCTGAAAATAGCAGATCTACAAGCTCACAACGCGTTGCAGCGCGACACGTTGTGAGCTTGTAGATCGGCTATTTTCAGCATGTAACCAAGTGTAAAATCAGCCATTACGACGGCATCAAGGCACCGCCAAAATACATTTTAGTCGACTAAATCAACTGTAGATTTAGTCGACTAAAACTAGACAAAAACGAAAACATTTCAGATGACTAAAATATGACTCAAACTAAATGGAATTTGATTCAATAGACTATGACTAAAACTGAATAAAAATTTGCTGTGAGAATCAACACTAGTAAAAAACAAGTTAAATTCAATAACTAGTCGATTAGCAGACTGATTAGTTGACTATAGTCACTATAAGGTTGTATTAGTTGAGTAGTTAAAGACAAGGGAAAGGGTGACCTTTGTTATTCTCTTGCTCTGGTCCATAACGTTAAGAGTTCTCCTTAACGCTATGCGACTGTTTGTGTATTTTCCCCATTTGTACGGGGTGCACTTCAGTCAAAATAAACAATACTGTATACCATACATTATATACTATGTACGAAGATGTGAAGTTTAAAAGACTAGTGAGTGTGCTTAGGCTGGGGAGGATCAATGGACAAACGTTGGATGTTGTGTTTACAAACCACAGCTCATTATGTTTAACATGAACCCCCATCTCTGTTCCTCTTCTATAGTCCTACAGTTTGGTTTCACCACCATCTTCCCTCTGGCTCCCATGTTTAACATGAACCATGTCTCTTCTATAGTCCTACAGTTTGGTTTCCCTCTGGCTCCCATGTTTAACATGAACCATGTCTCTTCTATAGTCCTACAGTTTGGTTTCACCACTATCTTCGTGGCGGCCTTCCCTCTGGCTCCCATGCTGGCTCTGCTCAACAACATCATAGAGATCCGTCTGGACGCTTACAAGTTTGTCTCTCAGTGGAGGAGGCCCATGCCCGCCAGAGCTACTGACATAGGTCAGTTAAACTCTGTCTGTCTGTTAGAGCTACTGACATAGGTCAGTTAAACTCTGTCTGTCTGTTAGAGCTACTGACATAGGTCAGTTAAACTCTGTCTGTCTGTTAGAGCTACTGACATAGGTCTGTTTAAAGGGATAGTTCACCCATTTTTCCTATGGATTAGTCATGAATTCATGGATATTTTTTTGTTTTTGTCACATTCCTAAGCCAATAATTTGATGACCAGTCGACCGGTAGGAGACACGAAGGAGACTCTTTGTGTCTCCTACCGGAACCGCTGCCGGTCATCAAATTATTGTCTTAGGAATGTGACATTCAAGTCTCCATGGGGTGACTAATCCATAGAAAAAAAGTATTTTTTGGGTGAACTATCCTACTATTTAACTCTTTCCATCTGCCAGAGGCTCAGAGCTACTGAAATACGTCAGATAGTTCTTCATTCAGCAGTGTTTGGATGTTGTAGGAGGCACACACAAAGTTGTACGACGCACTTTCAAGACTATTTTGTTTTTTCTTTACCATATCTCATATGTCTCTATTTTAGTGGTGCAGTGTGCAGTGTAGCCAGATTCTGTGAGAGAAACAAGCTACCAGGTCTAGGAAAACCAGCCCAAAAGAAGCGACTATGGGCCACTTGAGCACTTTAACATATACATTAGCTATTTGAAAATAGCAGATCTACAAGCTTCACAACGCGTCGCGATGCGACACGTTGTGACGCTTGTAGATCGGCTATTTTCAAATAAAATATTGCGGGGAAATTATAATAAGCAGATCTGGCAACACTGGCAGTGTGTCCTTCCCACCAAACCTCTCACTAGAAATTTCCCCTCCTGTCCAATCGGCCCTTCTTCCAGTGAGGCCCCCCAAGGGCCACGTTCAAAACCACGGACCTGAAGCACCATTAGAAATCAGACATTGAGGCCCCACAATCTTCTGTGAACGACTACTTTATTGGTGGTAGATCCATTTCCTCTTGGTTGTCATGGTTACCACCAGGTATTTGGCACGGCATCCTAGAGGGCATCGGCGTGCTGGCGGTCATCACCAACGCCTTCGTCATCGCCATCACCTCCGACTACATCCCTCGCTTCGTCTACGCCTTCAAGTACGGGCCCTGTGTGGACAAGGGATACCACCACGAGGTCAGGTACGTAATGTGTAGCAGCAGCAACAGCGACATGGATAAATAAAGCTTTAAGCCTGATTTATACTTTAAGAAATAAAACATAATTTACTCAGCCACTGCCAGCGATTTTCCACTGTGTTTCCACTAACCGTTGAAAAATCAAAGAATATTTATCTCCAGTATGATTGATTCCGCCTATCGCATACATGGGCAACTGGTGGCCCGGGGGCCACATGCGGCCCCCACCTTCACTTAATACGGCCCGCAGGTTAATATGGGAATACTGATATATTATTGATTTCAGCTGTTACAATTCCAAACATGCAAACATAACCCGCTTTAATTGCTTCAGTCTATATTAGTAGCTTAATGACTAGTAAAAGCTAACATAGTGGCAGCGGTGGCCTAGTGGTTAGAGGGGCGGCCTTGATACCGGAAGGTCCCTAGTTTGATTCCCCAATTCATCACATCGATCATGAATCACCGCTGAATAGCCCTTGAGCAAGGCTTCCATGCAGGGTCCGGCTGGAAACAAGTTTCGTACTTAGTCCGACACCCTGGGTAAACAACAAACTTTGCTTTGCTTTTGCATAAGTATAACTAAATGCGTTTGAAATAAAAAATAAAAAAAACTTTTCAGGATTGTAATTCAAAAATGGCAGATCCACAAGCTCAAAACACGTCGCACTGCGGCACGTTTTGGGCTTGTAGATCGGCTATTTTTGCTACTTTTGTGCGACATAGAATGGCGAAAAATGTACGAAAGAAGTTAAAATACAGAGATAAGAGGTGTCTGCCCAAAAGTATATGCAAATCGGCCCTCTGGAGTGAGTTTGGAAATATAGTGGCCCTCGCCATCATCAAAGTTGCATCACCCCTGCCCTATCGCTTTAAAAGACGTATCCGAGTCTCATAGAATCGGGGGGGGTGGTGGCCGCGACCATCCGTTCCATAGTTGTGGGCAGTTGAATGGAGGCTGTTTTCGCTCTTTCCAAATCGAGTTACAAGGAAGGGAACCGGGCTGTATTTCTGCCTTTAGAAACGGTAATTAAGATAATGAAAACAGAATCACTCTGTTGACGGTTGGCTGTGCTGTCTCGTCGCCAGATGTTTGCGAGGTTACATGAACAGCAGTCTGTCGGTGTTCGACATGGCGCTCAACGACAGCCACGCCCCCGCCAGGTACTGCCGCTACAGAGACTACCGGGCGCCGCCCTGGAGCTCCGACCCCTACGACTTCACGCTGCAGTTCTGGCACGTCCTGGCCGCCCGGCTGGCCTTCATCATCGTCTTCGAGGTCTGTCACTGTTATTGACAAATAACATTTTCGTATACTTAATCGTACCTCAACGAATAGCGAAAATAGTCGGATCTACAAGCTCACAACGTGTCGCAATGTGACACATTGTGAGCTTGTGGATTGGGTATTTTCCCAAATGTTGAGAATTTTCGGGAAAAATTCTATATGCTGTAATAGAGCACCGAACTCTGACGTCACTGCCACTAGAGGGCGCTGTGCTGTTCCGCTGGTTCGTGGCTTTATTTTTTGTGTCGAAATCTTGGAGAATCTTAGATCACGTCATATAAGAACTGTGTTCCAAACATAAACACACCACCCCGGCATTTCTGTCAGGGGGGGTGGCTCTGCATCGTTTATGATATTCATTCATATTTGATATAGCCTGTTTTCTGGCGAAAATGTAATTAATTCTGCCTTAAAAGTCTTACAGCAGCCGTGTTCATGGGAAATGTAGTCTTTGGGTCGTTTGACTCGTTTCTAGTGTTTATATTGTGTTACTCTTTGGGTAAATGTGTACGTTTACACCTTCAGTCGATGCTTTATATCCATATGAGTAAAATCGCCAGGGTGATGTGTTTATATTTGGAACACAGTTCTTATGAGGAGATCTAAGATTCCCCAACACAAAAAATAAAGCCACGAACCAGCGAAACAGCGGCAGTGACGTCAGGACTTCAGTGCTCTATACTGTATGTTTACATGATTGCTATAAATTGTTCCCCTTCAGCACCTGGTGTTTGGCATCAAGTCGTTCATAGCGTACCTGATCCCGGACATGCCCAAAGACCTGTGTGACCGCATGAGACGGGAGAAGTACCTGATGCAGGAGAGCATGTACGAGGCAGAGCTGGAGCACCTGCAGACCGACCGCAAGAAGAAGAACGGACATAACTACCACCACGAGTGGCCTTAAGACACACACACACAACCACACACACACACGCATGCACATGCACACGCACACGCACACACGTTTGCATTACTGTACTTGTGAGGACATCAACATTTTAGGAAGCCGATTTCATGATTGATTTGTGATATTTTGGGGGCGTTTTTGACTGCAAGTCTAAAGCCGAAAAATAGCAGATCTACAAGCTCACAACGTGTCGCGCTGTGACACGTTGTGAGCTTGTAGATCGGCTATTTTCCAGTGTTTGACATCGCCACACAACTAAGTATAAAATAGGGGAAAATCTACAACCCCAACCCCCTAAACCTGTCTAATCCTGAACCTAACCCCAACCTGAATCTTTTTCTAATAGTAAACTCTTGTGAGGACCAAGAAAATGGTCCTCACAACATATATTTCTCATATTCTACTGGTTCTCACAAGTATAGTAATACACACACACACACACACACACACACACACACACACACACACACACACACACACACACACACACACACACACACACATGCATGCATCTAGAGTTGTACCGATATAATCGGAGAAGCTGCCAATACGGCCTGAAATGCTGGTATCGGTATGGGTGAGTATATGTCAGTCTTAGGACTGTCACGATTACACATTTAAGTTGACGATTAATTGTCACTCAAATAATTATGATTAACGATTTAATTGTGTGTTTGGCCATTGAACACATTGGAACATTATGAATACAGCTTTCATTTATGTTTGCCTTTTAGGCTTCGTATAAAAAAATTGCGCAGGGCAGATATGACAACTAACTTCAATATACAAAGAAAGTATTGACATATTTAATAATTGTATACATTTGAAAGTAGCAGAAATGGCTGATCTACAAGCTTACAACGCGTCACAAAGTGACGCGTTGTAAGCTTGTATATCAGCTATTTCTGTTTTTTTTTTTTTTTTTTTAATTTGTGAGGATTTTTCAACATGGAAACGATTATGATGATTATGCAAAATAATAATTATAATTGCAATGTAATAATGTGACAGGCCTAGTCAGTCTATGCCATTCCGATACCAACAGAATTTATCACTCGATGATACATAATTTACAGTAATATTTTTAATGCTTCAGTTGATGCTGCACGACTGTACTGTACTATTTACATTATTACTAACTTGTGGCTGCACATTAACAATTATTAATGGGATTTGGATTTATTCCTAGATTAGACACTAAAATGTGTCTAAACGGCTAGGCTAAAATGGGTTATAACTGGTCGAAAAGTGAACGTTTTTTCAACGGCTAGGCTTAGCCTAGAAGTTGATTTTCAACGGCTATGTATAGACAGCAGGGCAGGAATTTCAGGAAGGCCACGAAGGCCATGGCCGTCGTTGCCCCTCAGTTTGGACTTGTGCCCCTCAACACGAATGGCCCGCCCTGAGGCCACAGTGGCCTTAATGCCCCAGCTGACTTTACCACTTTCTCCTCTGTCTCTTTCTTGTCAATATGTAGACACCAGTGTCTCTTTCTTTCCAGTGTCTTATGTTGAGCATGGATCAGTAAATACCATCATTTATTTATTTCATTGCAGCTAGAATACATATTAAATTTAAAATGATTTAAATTCAATTAATTATGTCAATGGACTTAAATCTTGTTTTATTTGATGGCCTTCCTGCCCTTGCATTTGGCCTTTGTGCCCTAAAAAAAAACACCAAAGGCCAAGTGGCCTTGCCCCTAAAATGACAAAATTCCAGGCCCGATAGACAGTCTATATATTGATGCTTAAAAAACAGCTAATCAACATCTAGGCTAAGCCTAGCCGTTGAAAAAACGTTCACTTTTAGACCAGTTATAAATTGGTTCTAGACAGACTTCTAATAGCCGACTATGTCTCACTGGGTTGTATCGACTGATACGCAAGTTATTCGTATCGGTATCAGGAAGGAAAAAACAGTATCGGTACATCTCTACACACATCACACACATCACACACATCACACTGCTTAGCTTTGAGAGTCCAGCTCCATTGGACTCGACACACCAAAGAAGCTCCTATTCTTGGTTTCTCCTCTTCCAAACCAAGACTCTGGACAGCACCTCCTCAAACTCCTGCAGATGTCTTCTACATTCCTCCTCAGATGTCTAACTTCACATAGGAGTCTTCCTATTGGCTACTGCGCTCTCCTGGACTCATGTAAGGGTTTTTTTCATTGGCTACTGCGCTCTCCTGGACTCTCATGTAAGGGGTTTTCTCATTGGCCCTGCGCTCTCCTGGACTCATGTAGGGGGTTTTCTTATTGGCTACTGCACTCTCCTGGACTCATTTAAGGGGTTTTCTCATTGGCTACTGCACTCTCCTGGACTCATGTAAGGGTTTTTTCTCATTGGCTACTGCACTCTCCTGGACTCATGTAAGGGGTTTTCTCATTGGCTGACTCATGTGAGGGGTTTTCTTATTGGCTACTGCGCTCTCCTGGACTCTCATGTAAGGGGTTTTCTCATTGGCCCTGCACTCTCCTGGACTCATGTAAGGGGTTTTCTTATTGGCTCCCGCGCTGTCATGGAGTCATCATGCATTGGTCTTCCCAAAGTCCTGGATTCATGCTAGGGCTTGGTTCATTGGCCCTGGATCATGTATTGGTCTTCCCACAGTCCTTCAAGGACCCCAATAACTGAGAGCGCACAAATGGCATTTGATTCCGTGTGTACGCTCTCAGAGTTATGGACCCCTCCCCCTACCTCAAGGAACCCTGATGGTCCTTGGACCCCACTTTGAGAACTCCTGATGCCCATTGGCCCTGGCTTCACCCAGGAGTCTCCCCATTGGCCCTGGCTTCACCCAGGAGTCTCCCCATTGGCCCTGGCTTGAGGCAGGGGTCTACCCATTGTTCCTGGCTTCAAGGAGCCAGGGCCAGGAGTCTCCCCCATTGGCCCAGCGCGGTGTCCTGGCTTCTTTAGGGAAATCCTGTACAATTGTAATGTTTACTATGCAGATGCAGAGTGTCTGCGTCAGGTTCCACAGCCCAGACAGAACTAACAGCTACGGTGATTCTGGTGACGTGTGGACCATGGTGTTTATGCAAACTGACTGTAATTATATTCTTCTTGCCGCATGCTGAATTCTATTTGCATTGGTGAGTTTATAAAAAAAACAACTAAAAAACCCATCAAAGGTGTCAAACATTCAAATGTTTGATAGAGGAACTCTTATGGAATTCATGTCAAATGCATGGTAATAATAATAACGATGTTTTGTATGTATTTTTTTGATAGATTGTCTTGATTGCCTGGTCCTTCCTGTGAGCCTGTGTGTTAGTCGGACAGTCCTGAGTGAGTTCGGTGTGTTGATAGTGCCTCCGGTGGCCGTGTGTCGTCATTGTCACATCATGTGCCTGCTTGTGGATGCACATGCTTGTGGGTCGGTGTGAAATGTGAGTACGTACCGCTGCTCTCAGCAAATGGCTTTGCAATAAGTAGACTGGTATTATAATCACCATGTGACTCGTATAATCAGCGATGTTAGTGTGTTTACCCTATTATAGCTCTGGTCCATAGCGTTAGAAGGAGTTCTCCTAGCAGCTTCTGGACTTTAGTAAAAATAAAGAATACACTTTCGCTACTCACGAAAACAAAGACGGTTTTAAGATGTTGAAAGCCTATTTTCCTTGGTGGGAACACTCTGAGCCCCCCCCCCCCCCCCCCCCCACTTCCTGTCTAAAATACACCGGACGGATTTCTTTTTTTAGTTACTCCACTGCGCCCCCTACAGATCTGGTCAATGAAATTTTCTATGGACTAGATCTGTAGGGGCGCAGTGGAGTAACTAAAAAAATGTTTATTTACTGGCCAAAAAGTGTATTTTACACAGAAGGTGGGGGGCTGAGAGATTTCAACATATTAATACCGTCTTTGTTTTGGTGAGTAGCAAAGGCTTTTACTAAAATCGAGAGGCTACCGGTGCTGTGCGGACAATGGCCGAAAAGTCACATAGCGTTAAGGAGAACTCCTTCTAACGCTGTGGCCCAGAGCTATGTTTACCCCAAAACCCCAGGGGCCACTAATCTGTTCTTCCGTCCCGTTGCTACCAGTCCGTCTCATTGTGTTACCCGAAGCCCCCTGAACGTGTGGTTGGTTGAAAACATACTGTACGTGTGTGTGTGTGTGTGTGTGTGTGTGTGTGTGTGTGTGTGTGTGTGTGTGTGTGTGTGTGTGTGTGTGTGTGTGTGTGTGTGTGTGTGTGTGTGTGTGTGTGTGTGTGTGTGTGTGTGTGTGTGTGTGTGGGCTTGGATGTCTGGTGCTCACAAAGCACTGCACAACTAAATGATATGCATCACAGTCAAGTCAAAGTTTATTATTTATATACATATTAGGACATTTTCATATTATGGTATGGCATCGTGGCTTCTTAACACATTGACTGCCATGGACGTAATATTATGTCATCTCAAATCCAACGCTTCACTGCTAATGACGTAATATTGCGTCATCTGGTGTTTTTAGTGATTACGCTAGAGGGCGCTCTTCGCCAACCTATGAACGATGCCTTGACTTCCAGAGAAGGATGCACGCGGAAATGACATCATCTAAAACACTTTCACCCCGTCCACTACAATGTTATCAGATTTATAAAAATACATTTATCCCAGATTTATTTTTCCCAGATTGTGTTTTTGGTGAAAACGAGCTATTATTCAACCGCCGATAACTACAGAGCGGACGATCGTGGTTACAATGTTATTTTTTTCCGGTGTAAAGAAGAGAGACTCGTCTTTCCACCGAAACGTCGTTTGTTTACATCCGCGTTGAAAAGAAAATTATGTGGATCGTCAAAATAAGGTAAAAACGCTAGCAGTGGCGGATGAAGTAATTAATTAATACCTGGCAATGAATGTGTTAAGTAGGTCTGAGAGGCTTATTGTCTGCATCAGCCGAGAACGTGGGAGTCCATCCCGGTTCCAATGCACTAGATGACTAGACCCCTGGGAGACGGGATGCTGAGGTGGAGCGCCACACCTACCATCAGCTCCCAGTATACTTTACCGCACGACTTCCCGCACCCAAGCCGCGCTACTCATACGCTGAGTTGGCGGTACCCCGGGATCGAACCCATGACCTTGCGGTCCAAAGGTGAGAGCTCTACTGACTGAGGTACCCGGACACTAATCATAGCATTCTGTTTTACCAGTGTGAATGTTAGCAAAAATGGTAATTCTGTCTAATATAATAATAATAATAATAATAGAACATGATAGGAGCAGGTTTCAGCTGAGGACATTTGAATGACTTATTGATCTTATCACATCTTATCTAATCCACTTATTTACAAACGTTGAAATCAAACAAGGTTTATGCCCGCCAGCTGCTGGCCTTAGATATGATGTGTGCACTGGATGTGTGAATGACTGAATGAGTGAACATTACTGTATGTACACTCTATCAATAAGTATAAATGTACAGTCAATATATGAAGGATGATCTAATGTATATAATTTTCAATCATAATAAGGCATAATGTTTTTTTTTTACATGATATATTTTACATGTATATTTGCACTGAAGTGCATGATTGCGATGCAAACATTCACAATAATACATAGAACGTATAAATAGCATGATGTGTTTATTCTTATTGAAAACAAACACCTCAGCACACGTATAACATATCAGAATGATAATAATGATTGTCTAGTCACAATGAGATTTGAAGACATAAAGCTTATAATCAATTACTACATTGATTTGTGATTTGCATCCTCTATTTGCAATAGGCCTGACACTATCAATGGAGAAGCACGTGTTTTTTAAATAATTTGTCATCATTTTTACATATCAACAAATAAAAATAAAATAAAAATATATATATATCTTAAAGGTTTCATGACATGCTGGTTTACAAAACATTAAAAGTCTATCATGGTCCTTCAAACGTGTGTTAAAAGTTTTTAACTGAAGAATCCACTCCAGTGAGCCATGGCAGGTTCTTTTTTCTCTTCTGTTCTGAGGGCTTTTCAGCTGTAATGAAAAATAACCCTATTTGCCTGCGGGTGTCGCTGTTGAGGGATTTTGCCTGTCAATCATCACCTCTGCTCCATCCCCCCAAAGGAGAAGGATAGGGGAGGGGCGGAGAGGGGGGGCGGGATTAATGGACTGTGACATGAAAGTCCACAGGCCAATCACAGCACTTATCTGAGCCTAATTATTCAGAAAACCCCAGACCACAGAAAATCCACTGAATGTTCAGAGAAAAAAAAAAAAAAAAAATATGAATTAATAAATAGAAATTTATGTCATGAAACCTTTAACGGTTACATCCCTACAAGTCATGTGCATTTTTATTTGGTAGGACCCTTGATCCCAGGAGGTCCAGACAGAATGATGTTGTGAGGTTTCATTGACAATCTATACCAGGGGTCTTCCAACGTTTTTCAGGCCAAGGACCCCTTAGCTGAGAGACAGAGGAAGCAGGGACCCCCACTACATATTGGAGTCATGTTAAATGTGTGTTTTCAGACATTTAACCACTTAAAGCCTCAATACGTTGTAATCTTGACCTTTGGCTCGGTACTTGGTCTGCTGTTTTTTTCCCTTCTACACCAAACCTCTTTGCCGAAAATAGGCGATCAAAAATAGCTATGTTAAAGGACGACTTCACCGATTTTCAACCTATCTTCATATAATTGGTCCTCACTAATACTCATGATAAAATGATACAATTTTTTTCTACTCGGTCTGTGTCTCAGAGGAGGCCTGTTCAAGACCCCTGACAGGGACGTGCACAGATAGACTCTAGGTGGTGCTACAGCACCTGCCCTTTGCCCTCTTGACCAGAAGTGCCCTTTTTTTTTCCAGTTTACAGCAGGGGTCTTCAACAGGGGGTCCGGGACCCCTAGGGGGTCCTCAGAGTTACTACAGGGGGTCCGCCAAATCTTTATGTGATATGATTTTTCTTTTTACCATAACCACTCGAAACCTAGCATCCCTTTTCTGAGGAGAACTTTAGCCAAAAATAGCCGATCTACAAGCCCACAACGCCTCGCAGCGCGAGGCGTTGTGGGCTTGCAGATCGGCTATTGTTGGCAAAGAGGTATAGGTGTAGAGGGAAAAAGAGCAGACCAAATAAACAAAAAAAAAGTATAATTTACTTGAGCACCTGCCCCTCAAAATGTCTGTGCACGCCACTGATCTACACTATGCCCGTTTGAATCCTTAGTGCCGCATCCAACTCCACCAAATTCATAAACGCAACACAATGCTCAGAAACACAGCGGTGGACTTTTTTTTTTTTTCATTAAATCATAAATATCAAACATATCAGACCGTCTACTTCTCTCAGACGTCTCTATTTCCCAGAAGGAAATTTTGTATTTATTTATATTTAATTCTGTGACTAGAAGCAGGAATGAAACCTGTTTAGTGCGTGCGTGCGTGTGTGTGTGCGTGTGTGTTTGCGTGTGCGTATGCGTGTATGTGTGTGTGTGTGCGTGTGCGTGCATGTGTGTAATACATTGCTGCTGCCTGCCATTGCTGTGGGATCATTCTAGATCTCGCTGAAGACATCGTTTCCAGATGTTAGCTTGTACTGTACGTGCAATTAACTGAGAATAGTTTGGAAGTCACGTTTATCAAGTCATTCTGGGGTTTAATTCTGTCGATTATATGTGACCTTGTATGTTTGGAGTTTATTGTTTAATATACACAATGAATGCTGCACAGTGGTGGGAAAATCTGCCGTTATGTTTCAACCCTTCTGATGGCAATAGTAGAACGATGAGTATTATTTATACGTTCAGTAAGATGTTCTACTGTGCTGTGATTCATTTACGCTCCGTTCGTACCGAAATAGCAGACAGTGGTGTAAAGTAACAAAGTACATTTACTCAAGTACTGTATTTAAGTACAATGTTGAGGTACCTTTACTTTACTGGAGTATTTCCAATTGTCTAGACTTTTACTTCTATTCCACTACATCTCAAAGGCAAATATTGCACTTTTACTCCACTACAATTATTTGAAAACTTTAGTTACTTTTCAGATATAAATTATGACATTATAAAACATACATTAACCACTTTAGCCCTATTTTATGCCATAGGCTATCGCGAGGTGTTGTGAGCTTGTAGATCTGCTATTTTCAAATATTTTAGTACTTTTACTTTTGGTACTTCAAGTACATTTCTATGCCAATACTTTTGTACTTTTGCTGAAGTACATTTTGAATTCTGGACTTTTACTTGTAACAGAGTATTTCTATATTGCAGTATTGGTACTTTTACTTAAGTAAAGAATTTGCGTACTTTTTCCACCACTGAGTATGAATGAGGCGACCTGTTGAATCCATGCTAGGGTTCTCTATAGGAAGTACAGTAGAACATTACAATGAACGGTAAGATTGTATATTAAGGTCGGGTCTACAATGCATTATAAGCACATTTATAATGCATTATAATGCTTGATATAAATGTTTATAATCATGCATAACAGCATATAACAAGGTTTATGAATTATTGTAAGTGCTGGTCATAATGCATTATAAACTCAAATGCATTATAATCCCATTTATAATGCATTACAATGCCGGTTATAAATGTTTATAATCATGCATAACAGCATATAATAAGGTTTATGAAGTATTGTGAGTGCTGGTGGTCATAATGCATTATAAACTCAGCGGAACAGCCCATTATAACTACCAGGTAACGCTTTATTTAAAGGTCGGGTATACAGTATAATGCATTATCATCACACTTATAATGCATTATAATGTGCTTATAAGGCTTCATAACACTATTTATAAATGTGTATAACTATGCATAGCAACTTAATAAAGACACTTTATAACTGACTAAGTTATGGACGTTATAATGTGCTGTTCCACTGAGATTATGACCAGTACTTATCCATGTCATAAACGTTATAACTTGTCATACATGATTATAAACATTTATAACGAGTGGTAGGCCTTATAAATGCAATCATAATGCATTATGGACACAACCTTAATATATAGTGTTACCAAATTAACTACATACACTATAGTACAATGTTACAATGTTATTACTATGTTACAATATTGTTCCACTGTTACCATGTTGTGATATGAAGTGTATCCATAACATTGGAACCTTAACTCCTGTTTACATAATTAACCTGAAAATGAAATAATGCTTTAGCTTTGTTTTCTATGTAAAACAATGTATACGCTGTGTGTGTGTATTGTATATAAATGATATCTTTGGTTACACAGTTCCCTTGACATTAAGGTGTGATTCAAGTGAAAAGTCAATCTTTTTTCTTCTGTTGTGAATCACTCGCTCCATGGAATCGCTTCGACAAAAATGTAATAATGCTGGTGTTTATAGAGGAGTTGACTGTATCACAAAAAAGCCTGGAAAAGAAGACGAGAAATTATGATTTAATTTATCTTTATTTTATATTTATTTTGAAGGTGTTAGGATGTTTTAATCCGTTTCTTAGTTTTCCTGTTATGCTGTTTGACGACGTACGCGGTACACTTGGAATCGATGGTCTCTTATAAACACTGGTCCTCAAACTTTTCAATTTCAAGGAACTCTGTGAGTGTACAAATGGAACCGTTCCATTTATACACTCACAGAGTTACAGACCTGTGAGGGTCCATTTGGAACCCCCTCAAGGACCCCTGAGGGTCCCTGAACCCCACTTTGAGAACCACTGTCTTATAGTACATAAGCCCATGCAAGGCATACAGGTCTATGCACGACACAATGATAAAAACAAATTATTGAAAAAGAGAGAACATTACAAAAAAAAAAAATCATTTGGATATCACTCTTTTGTGTAAAATAATAAATCATGGATTGTATCTTTTACATCATATTTGAATTCTGTCGTTTTTGTACGTTATTGTGAAGCAATATGCTAACGTAAAAAAAGAATCATCATATTCTAATGTACAGTAACTGCCAGATTACAGAAGCTGATCTGAACATAACGTGATGTTTATAAATCCTGTGTTTGTGTGGTGAACGCAGCGTTGGTGTAGCATCTGTCCTCTGTGTTGCTGTGGCCAGCGGTTGGTCTCGTTGTGGCGGCCATCTTGGTCGTGTCCTTCCGGCGGTCTGTGTCTGTGTGTTGGACACACATGTCTGGACGATCCGCGGCCTGAAGCGAGACGCAACAGACGCTGTTAACTCTTTAATGTGCTTTATATTCAACTCCATCATACAGTCTGGAGCAACGGAAGCTCTGGAAATTATCGATCGAAGCGATAAAGCGGATGCGACGCCCCCTCCCGTTTTGTCTTAACCGTCGCGCACATGTATCCGAACATAAATCAAAATCCTCTAATGGATAGCTTGCTGCTTAGCAGAAATGGACATTAAATGTAAAGATATATTTACACATTCGGTGCCCGAATTTTATAATAACAGATTACGTTCGGTGCCAGAAATCTCACCGCTGCGCTGTTAAAAGCTGTAGACTCCACGACGAGCAATCCATGAAAAACAATGCATGTGTGCAGTGTGCGCGATGGTCCTGGCTTAAGCCTGGAACGACAACATGCTGTCTCATGCGAGTCACCATTGCAGAGTGATCGTGCATCGAGAATCCCACCATCGTTTTGCCCACTGTAAAAAGTTAAGGAGATACAGATTTTTTTAGCAAGGAGATACTGTAGAATGGAAGCGGATGGGAGCCAGATTTTTTGGCACGGTGATCCGTCTGTCCCTTACTTCTTGTGTTCATGAGTGATTCCAGGGCTGCGCTAGCCCCCCCTTGTGGAACAAACGTAGATTTACGTTTTTTTTGGCACTCCACGGGTGGATTTGCAAAAACGTAATATTACGTTTTTGGGACTCAATGTGTTAAGATATATTTTCGTGAACGGAAATGACGAACAGATGACAGCTTCATGCTTCGGATTTCGGGGTAGTTCCAGACTTTATAGCATTCATAGATTGAGGAATAGTTGTCTGGCTATATGCTAGACTACCGCGGCAGTAGCCTGTCCAGCCAGACTGTTGACTCACACATTTTACTGAAATGGTTGTCTGTCTTCAGAGACTGCTGTACCTGCATCATCTGTTAAGCTTGCTTGACCACTTAAACCGGGGTCCCCCAGGGCTCTGTACTTGGCCCCCTTGTTTTCACCTTGTGGATGTTTTCCATCTACACCAAATCTCTTTGCCAAAAACAGCAGATCTACAAGCTCACGTTTGTGAGCTTTTGACACATGTGTACATCAGGCCTTAGATCAGGCCTTACTGTAGTGCCAAACAACCAGTTGGCCTATACAGAAGGTGCAGGGGCCTAGTTAGTCTTTTGTGAGCAGAAGACAACATTTGTGTTCACATAGACCAAATGTGTTCGCATAGACGCCCGACAAAGCCGGTGGATTCCAACCCACAACCTCCGTGGTGGTGGGCAGGGACTTTTCCACTGCGCCACCCGAAGCGCCTTGGTAAGCCTTACTTTCTAATAGCAGGTCAGTTAGTAATCTCTTACTGGTTTGTTGTCGTCACGACAGATGTTCTTGAAGCAGCTGAGGCCTCCTGCTGGCCGGAGGAGCAATGGATTCACATCCTTCCCCTTATTGGCTCCTTTGAAAAAAAAAAATAAGTTACAACTTCACGAATGCATTCAATATACAGCACATTATGTTTGTGTCTAAATCTGTCTGAAACGCATAATGTGGCATTACATTTAGTTTGACTCGGTTCCACAGATAAAAATAGCTGACCTACGAGCTCACGACAAGCATTGTGAGCTTGTAGATCAGCTATTTTCTATTTTTTTTTAGCTTTCTGAGGTAATAATTGACCATTTGGCCAATGTTTGACCGGTATAGTGTGTTGATTACTCATGACGCAGTAATGGTGTTATTACATTTTTTACACTGTTTCTTTCATTTAAAAGTCCTTAAATTGTAACTTTATAAACGTGCAGATACCCTGTTTACTATACACTTATACTGTATGTATGTTGGTTTGTTTACTGTTGAGTGAGAAAACAATGTTGCACATCATCTAATCATCTGGGGACTCCGCCCAAAAAAATATTTGTAGACCCCCCTGGAAGTCCCGACCCACAGTTTGAGAACCACTGTCATACTGTACCAGTGAGGATGCTAATCAGTGTTCCCATGGCAACGGTGGCTGTGAATCCCAGCGTGCTGAGGTGTAGATAGGACATGCAGTACCAGGTGTCAGCCAGCAGGGGTCTGCAGGCAGCAGAGGACAGAGCAGTCAGACCCGCATCACATCACTGGTAAAGAGTGTAAGTGATATTTCATGTGTTTGTTAAAATAAGTGTTAAATAGCTCTATTTTGTGATAGTAATCATTGCTATAGAGTTTGTTCAGTCCATGTATCAGCTTAATTTGTATAGTGTTCCAGTTCTAATGTCTGCTCATTCCTTTGTATCATCACTTCCAATGTCACCTGTTTATCCTGTATCCTGCGTGAGTTCTCTCTCCTGATTGGATAAAATTGGTATCCCGGGCTGAGATTTTTGCTTCTGTTTACCAAAGAGCTGTAGAGACATGGAGACTCCTCCTGTCACTGTTCTAGAGTGAAGTTACCTGGCTGTGGAGTTGGCATCCATCATGGCAGCATCAGCAGCAGTAGAACTAGCAGTCATGTTGATGTGTGTCTGGCACCCTGCCGTGCTGAGAGCCAGCGGTCTGGAGCTGTGTGCCAGCGCCGGGTAGAGCAGAGAACCCACCCGGGTCCAAAACGTCAGGCCGATACCCGTCAGCAAGCCCCCCGCTGCCCCCTGTAGGGCAACATGAACACTGCACAGTATAGCCAATAGGAGATATTCTTGTACTTAATTATTACATTTATTAATTATAATTATACATCTTAATTACTTCCTGTCAAATGTGATGACATAGATAGACCCTGTGTGATTCCTATAGCTGCACACACACACACACACACACACCTGATTTTAATTACAGCGCTACTCTTTAAAAGACAACTTTGGTTTATGTTTTAGATTGTAATTAAAGTAAATAAAAGATGAGTGTTATTTATTTTTTTACTGCTTTCTACAGTTTTAGCAATTTTCGCCATCTTTTTTTACAGTGGGCGGGGGCATTCTGTCCGGTGGCTAAATATGTCTTTTTTTACACAATAACCCATCGTTTTCTTTATTATTATTTACAGTAGCTCCTCTAGCCCCCAATAACTCACATCTGACCATCAAAGACCACAGGAACTTTTTTATTGTGTAAAAAATACATATTTAGCCACCGGACAGAATGCCCCCGCCCACTGTAAAAAAAGATCGTGAAAATTGCTAAAACTATAGAAAGCACTAAATGAAAACAAAATAACAATCATCTTTTATTTGACTGTGACAGAGGCGCGCCGTCTCATTGCGAAGTTTGCTTGAGCCGACTAAGCGCCGTTCGAGTTATGTACCGATGGGCACAGAGCGTTTGCCCCAACTGCCACTCAAAGTGGCTAATCACAGCGCGTCCTTGCACAGCGGCATAGGTTTTGGGATCATGCTGCACAGCTGCAGTGAGTGAGATTCCAGCGTTCCATAGCCTGAGAGGACGGGACCTTCTGATTGGTTGAGACGCTGTTTCAGATTGAAACTTCAAAATAAAATGACCAAAAAAAAGCCATTTCACCATGCCTTTAAATAGAATTACAGACTGAGAGAAGCCAAGAGATTCACTGGGTTAGAATTAACTTCTCAAAATTCCAATGAAAGTGAAAGAGTGAAAAAGAGATATTTTTGAGGAGTGACTTATAGCGTAGAAACTCTTTACTTCTGGCCTGTTGCATTATATCTGACGTAACGGATTCTATCTGTTGTGAAGAAGAAAAAACAATAAAATAACACATGTTACTAAATGACAGGCATTGTAAATGTGTTGCTGAAGGATGAGTGGAGCAAACCTTGGAGTTGGTCCATGGAAAGATGATGCCCAACGTGAAGAGACCCAGCATGGGACCTCCACACATCCCATGGATGCTCAGAGCAGCCTGGTCGTATAGGAGAGAGGTTCTCACAGTGAGTTTAAAAGCCTTTGAGGCGATTCTTCAAAAAAATCTAAATCCTAACAGTTTTTGGAAATAAATAAAAAAATGTTTATTCAAAATGTTTCAAAAATAGCAGATCTACAAGTTCATAGCGCGGCACTCGGTGCCACGCTATGAACTTGTATATCTGCTATTTTTGAATAGCCAAAGAAATCTAAAGTGACAAAGATGCGTTCCAGGTCTTAATGGGTTAGGACAGGGAACGCATGTGTCATTTTAAGATGTATTTGGCTATTCAAATATTTCAAAAAAATAGCAGATCTACAAGCTCATAGCGTGGCACCGAGTGCCGTGCTGTGAGCTTGTAGATCTGCAATTGTTTTGAAAGATTTGCGCAAATCTTTGAATATATATATTTTTAAGTGAACATTTGTAACTCAAATATTTGCTTCTGGGGATTCAACCAAATGTCTTCTAAATCCTAACATTTCTTTGTTTTACTGTATGTTGCTATAATATCAAACTTTTTCATGTCAACGACCGCCCAAAATTATTTGTATTTGGCCGCGGACCCCATCTCAAAATATTTTGTTCCAGGGACCGCAAATGTTCACAAATGTTCAAAAATAGCAGATCTACAAGCTCATAGCACAGCACTCTATGAGCTTGTATATCTGCTATTTTTGAATAGCCAAAGAAATCTAAAAAATACACAGATTCTTTCCCGGTCTAAATGGGTTAAGTTCACATGTGAATTTCAAATCATCATCATTTTCATCATGTGAAAGAGTAGTTTTCCCATTTGGGAGTTTTGGGAGATTTACACCATCAGCAGCTTACAGCATGTCTCAATCTTTTCCTGGTTAATCAATCAGTTAAACCATCAGCATTGATGTTTACCTGTATAAGAGCTCCCATGTAGGATGCAAGAACGGCCATTGAAGTGCAAGCTGCTCCAAACAGCAAACCTGCACAGATGTAATGGATATATGTGTTTGTCCTGGTTTTAATTGACGCTACTGCAGCCTTACAACCAAACACAGCTTGTTGTCCTCACAATGAAGAATGAAATGTAACACATGTCGTCTCATTATGTCTGTGAGTCACTTGGGATTCATAGGACCGGGATTTGAATCCCGGATAGACATTGAAGTTACGTATTGCATCTTTAAGGCTGGGGTGTATTTACAGAGGCCTTTGCTGATCCAGGCGCTGGCATCGGTGTGTGACAGGGTGACGCAGCACGGCCGAACAAAGTCCTCGTAGGTGACGGTGGCCAGAGCGTTGATGCTGGCAGCCACGGTGCTGAGGAGGACGGCAAATGATGTTAATGTTTACCTTCATTCATCACTAATGGCCCTGTCCACGCTGAACTAGAGCTGAACACAATTCATTTATGACTTTATCGACATTCTTGTTGGAGTGTTTGTAGTCATTTATGTATGCTCATGTGTTACGCCAACCTTAGAGTTGCACTGAACACAGCGGCCACAAACAGTCCTGGAAGCCCTGGGAATCCCCCCAGAATCTCCATGACAAAATAAGGCATGATCTGAAAAGATAGAACACGTGACAGTTCATGATCTGAAGACAGAAGATATGCCAGTTCATGATCTGAAGACATGATAGTTCATGATCTGAAGACAGAAGACATGACAGTTCATGGTCTGAAGACATGACAGTTCATGGTCTGAAGACAGAAGACATGACAGTTCATGGTCTGAAGACAGAAGACATGACAGTTCATGGTCTGAAGACAAAAGACATGAAAGTTCATGGTCTGAAGACAGAAGACGTGACAGTTCATGGTCTGAAGACAGAAGACGTGACAGTTCATGATCTGAAGACATGACAGTTCATGGTCTGAATTAACTAACCTGGTCAGTTAAACCATCAGTAACTAACCTGGTCAGTGAAACCATCAGTAACTAGCCTGGTCAGTGAAAACATCAGTAACTAACCTGATCAGGAGCAGAAACCCTCCCAGAGGTCCAGGGGTCACATTGGAAGTAGAACGCGTACATGATGAGACCAGACAGAACACTGCAGAACAGGATGAGCCACAGACCCAGGAGGTTGATGTATAGAGCCCTGAGAACAACAGCAACAACACTGTTATCAGCCCTGAGAACAACACCAACAACACTGTTATCAGCCCTGAGAACAACACCAACAACACTTCATCTCTTAATCAGGAATGACCTGGCCTTCACCATCACACCAATGTGTAGGTTTGGTCTTTAAATAAATGAACGGCACAACTGAACGGCAAGGTAAGTTTATTTGTATTATAGCACATTTCAACAACAAGACAATTCAAAATGCTTCACGTAAAACATTAAAGGAATACTTTACACTCAAAAACTAAAAACACATAATGAAACAGTGATCATATTTTAACCCTTACAGTCTGGCGTGGCTCTCGGTCCTACAGGAGATGCATCTCTGGACCACAGACTGGTTAACCCCGTAGATGCCCAGCCAGGTGAACGTCCCGCCCACGCACAGCGTCCAGAACGTGTGACGTCTCAGAGGGCTGGGGTCAAAGCTGGGGTCAAAGGTCAAAGCTGAGGGTCAACAATTTTACAGATTTTAGAACCGGTGGTTCTCAACGTGGTCTTCCAGGAGATCCCCAGCTAAAGTACTTTGTGATTTTTACTGTCATACTCAAACACGGTGAGTCTGCTGCCGTTGTGCGCGGCCCCCCAGACCGCCTGCAGGCCCCCCAGCGTCCTGCTCCCCTGAGCCAGCACCGCTACGAAGCCCACCACCATGACCAGCATCTGGAACACGTCTGACCACACCACTGCCTTCATGCCTCCCTGACACACACACACACACACACACACACACACACACACACACACACACACACACACACACACACACACACACACACACACACACACACACACATCATAGCTATTAGATTAGCTACAGGTTATAATAAGTGAGTTCTTCTTTTGATTTTGTAAATTTAGTAGCCAATTTTTTTTTTTATCCCTTGTTCTCCCCAATTTAGTCGTTATGCCAATTAATTCCTCCCCACACACATTTCTGTGTTGTCACTGCTGTTGTATCCTACTGACTCACCTGTTGTGAGGAGCCCTCACCAGGAGGACGTAGAGCCTTCGTCCTACTCCTCCCGTTCAACACTCCCTGCTGACAGGCTCCGCCCCCAGACCGTAGGACTACATTCAGTAACCAATATCACCCTCCTCCTCCCCGCCCGGCTTCCCTCCCCCGAACACGGACCAATTGTGTTCGTATAGACGCCCCCAACAAAGCTGCCCGGTGGATTTGAACCCGCAACTTCCGTGGTGATGGGCAGGGACTTCACCACTGCACCACCCGAGTGCCACATCAGTGAGTTATTTTTTTCTTTAAATATTTGTTTAACACATCCACCGCCAAAGGTTAATCTCATAATGTACTCACCAGTGCCAAGGTTTTATTGTTGTTTTTTGTTTTTTTCACGTCACCATAGACCCCGTTAAAATCCTTAAGAATGCGCGATGCACTGTTTGTAAACATCGTGCACATGTCCCTGTGTCTCCCAGTGCAGACCACGTGTCAAACGGGGCATCCATGTTGTAGTTAGAACGGTTTATGTTAAACAGTGATAACCGAGGAGAAAAAACTACAAGGGAGAAAAAGCAGTTTTAGTGTGCGCTTTAGAATGGAGGCCGACGGGAAACGACAAACCGGATCGCAAATAGTTCCGTTCCTCTGGTGTTACACTGAAAATGGTCCGTGTAGAAAAATTGAAAAAAAAATGAAAAAAAGGAAAAAGCACCCGGACTGTAGCACTATGGTCTCGGCGCTTAACAGTTGGATTTAATGGACCATAGGACTACGTTCTTGGCGTTTAATGTGTTAATGTACTTTAAGTACCAAAGTAGAAAGTACTCATTGTGCAGAATGTCCCATTTCACACGTTTTCGAATGTATAAAATGTATTAAAATCTTTTGAAAATAGCCAATCTACAAGCTCACAATGTGTCGCATCGCGACGCATTGTGAGCTTGTAGATCGGCTATTTTCTAATGGATGAAATGTATATAGGGCTGAAGTGGTTAATGTATGCTTTGTAATAATTATCAAAATCTACAAAGTAACTAGTAACTAAAGTTTTCAAATAATTGTAGTGGAGTAAAAGTACAATATTTGCCTCTGAGATGCAGGAGTAGAAGTAAAAGTACAGAAAATTGGAAATACTCCAGTAAAGTAAAAAGAAATACCTCTCAATTGTATTTAAGTACAGTACTTGAGTAAATGTACTTAGTTACTTTACACCACTGGTTACAATAAATAAAATGATGATGATGTATCTCACCACAGTACAATAGAAGGTACACACGATGCCTGTAGCTGCTATGGAGCCCCAAAGACTGAAGCCGGTCACTGTGGACACATGTATAATTACACTTCAACAGTTTAGCACCTTTTAATGATAATAATAATATGATTTATAACGCATTTATAACGCATGACATTTTTGCTGATCTCAAAGTGCTACAGGGTTTAAAAACATGGCATTAAGAAACTTCAACAGCTTAGCACCTTTTAACAGCACATATTAATGATGTGTTGTTGTTTACAGCAGTGTTTCTCAAACTATTTCATGTCAAGGACCCCCAAATTGATATGGATTTGGCCGCGGACCCCCATCTGAAAGAATGTTGTGCGAAGGACCCCATACAAGATTTGTGTTAAAACGTTTCAAAAATATTCCAAATGTCAAACATTTTTGCAAGATTCTTTTTGAAAATAGACGATCTACAAGCTAAGTAGCGATGCTATTTCCAAAGTATGTGGTTAGACTGAATTGAATGCAAAATCAACTAATTTTGCTGGGAACCCCCTGGTACTCCCCCAAGGACCCCTGGGGGTCCCCGGACCCCACTTTGAGAACCAATGGTTTCATGGTACTGTGTAGGCCTATACTGTAAACTTTACAGTATACACAGTACGGGAATATAGTACAGTATATAATAATACTGTTACATATACACAGATATTATATCATACAAAGTCAATGGTTGTATTCATGCTTCATAAATTTATACTTGTGATGTTTTAAATGATATCTGTCATATATTTACCTTGATTGAGTGCAAGAGCTGGAGCATAGACCACAATGCCTGTGTAGAGAATCTGAAACATGTAATCAAGCATTATTCTGTACCTCAGTGTGTGTGTGTGTGTGTGTGTGTGTGTGTGTGTGTGTGTGTGTGTGTGTGTGTGTGTGTGTGTGTGTGTGTGTGTGTGTGTGTGTGTGTGTGTGTGTGTGTGTGTGTGTGTGTGTGTGTGTGTGTGTGTGTGTGTGTGTGTGTGCGTGCATACCGTTTGGATCATGTAGATCAGTGTGGCAGCGAGACGAACCGCTCTACAGAACCGCAGCTCCAAGTACTAGAGAGAGAACGAGAAAGAACGGCAGGGTGCTGTTGGTTAAACCCTGTCTGTTCCCCATATGGATGCACTTTAGGTCTGGCCACAAAATGATAACACAATAAATGGTAATGATATACATTAATTATACAATACATGGTAACAATATACAATAATTATACAGCAGGCTGAGTCAGGCTCCGACCCTTCGTGGAGTAAATTGCGTCATTTTTTGAGGATTTATTTTTATTTTTGCCTAAATCAGCTCCTCATGACACTGGCCACCTATCTCCTAATTAAAAAAGATCATGCTGTTCCCTCCCCTGTTAGTATACTGTATCTCCCTAGTGTGACTTGGGCCAAAATAGGATTTTTTTTTTGGCCTAAGTCACATGTTTTTGTGACTTAGGCCAAAATAAATGGCCTAAATCAATACATCATTTGGCCTAAGTCAGGTTTAATCCTATTTAAACCCATTTAGATCTCTTATGTTACATAACTGACAGACAGTGTTATTTTTATGTTAATACTTAATAGTCATAATTTGTTATAAACATTTTTTACATTACATTACAGTCATTTAGCAGACGCTTTTATCCAAAGCGACTTACAATAAGTGCATTCAACATAGGTAGGGAACGAAACTACTAATCACCAGAGGTTTTAAGTGCATTTTCTGCTAAAGCAGGCAACCAAGAGTATACCTAACGCTAAGGTAAAAGTGCAATATATCAGCTTTTTCTGAAAAACTTAAATGACTAATTACTTAGTCCATTAGTTTAAGAGGGTGACAATATCATAGAAAAAACACCACATCCTGTTGACCACAGCACCTAAAGTGGACATTAGGTCTTATAAATCTGGTGATTGTCCATGCAGCATTATTTACCTCATAGACGCTCGTAATCCCAGATCTATAGAAAACCGGCAGGAAGACCTCTGCGGTGGTGACCGTGACGACGGCGTAGGCCACGCCGAACAGGACGAAGGACGCTCCGTAGCGGTACACGTCGGCCGGCGAGCCGATGACCGTGACGGCCGACATGAAGCTGGTGGTCAGCGACAGCGCCACGGGGCCAAAGGTCATCCGCCGGCCGCCCGACAGGAACTCCCTAGAAGACGGTGGTGGAAAAAGTAACTGACATTTTTTGTACTTAAGTAAAAGTATCAATAGCACAATGTACTCCATTACAAGTAAAAAGGCCTGTGTTCAAAATGTTACTTGAGTAAAAGTACAAAAGTATTGGCATGGAAATATACTTAAAGTAACAAAAGTATAAGTATTCAAATGTTTGAAAATAGCCAATCTACAAGCTCACAACGCGATGTGACGCGTTGTGAGCTTGTAGATCTGCTATTTTCAAATAGCCGAGGTATAACAGGGCTAAAGTGATTAATGTATGTTTAATAATGTAACAATTTATATCTACAAAGTAACTAGTAACTAAAGTTACTAGTGTCAAATAATTGTACTGGAGTAAAACTACAATATTTGCCTCTGATATGTAGTGGAGTAGAAAGTATTGTACATTGTAAATACTCCAGTAAAGTAAACATATGCCTCAAAACCGTCCTTAAGTACAGTACTTGAGTAAATGTACTTAGCTATTTTACACCACTGTACCTAGAAGACGACATCTGCTTCCTGTCCTTGACGGCGAACACCAGTCCGATGCCACAGGAGACGACAAACAGGCCGGCGAACAGCAGGTAATCCCACACGCTGAAGAAGGACTCCATCGCTGAGGAGGTCAATTCTCCTTCTCTCTGGACTTCCACAGAGACCAAAGCAACTCAAAGGTCTTTGGTGAAGGTTAATGATACAGGAGGCTCATTAAACATTATCTCTTCACATTTAGAAGTTACAATTTAAGGCATTTTAGACCAGAGTGACTTGACTGATTGACCTTAACCAAAGAGCACACACAGTAGCCCTTTCCTGACATACAGTCACAGCATCACCGAGGATAAAGTCTGTTTGTTCCAGATAAATGATACGTAGCCTGCGAGGTTAGTTCAGGAAGTATACATTCGAGAGGTTACGTGCATGCTCATTACTATATGTGGCTGTTTACAGCGTCAAAACCCATACGTCATACACTGACGTGGCAATCAGCTGACCAATTGGGCGGGTTACTTAAAGGGACATTTCGCCGATTTTGCATCAAACCCCTATTTTGCATCAAACCCCTATTTTTATCTAGGTCTAGGACCCATAAACATGATCCTGATGTGTTTTTTTGTGTTTTATCTGTATTTTTAGATTTTTATCCATATCCTCAGAGACTATGAGTCATTTGACTCATAGTCTCTTTATCTCACCTTTTTTCCTGACTACAATGTAGACCACACCCTCACGCAGCCTCCCCTCCCCACAAGGAAGGGCAGTGTCCCAAAGCATTATGGTCATTGTAGTAATGGAGCAGTCCAGTCAAACCCCAGTCAAACGCACACACTTCTATATCTTTCTGGCCATAGGGTGCAAATTTCAAATTTTGCTACTGTTATGTACTACAAATATTATTAACATTGAGTGACTGTAAGTTCTTCCAGGGGTGAAATGCTCCTTTAAGCTCACCTAAATCTGTGTTCCTTCCGCTTTGTGTGTTCTTGTTGTTGCCATGCGGTGTTTGTTCCCACCACCACCCCAGCACCACCAGTAGGCTCTGCTATTGGTTCTGTTGTTATTACATATCTATCTCCCTGCTCTTAATGGTTAATGATGGTTGTCTAAACTGTGCTGAGCAGGGAGAAAAATGTAGCAGAGCCTGAACGCCGAGATAAAATATTATATCCACACTTCTATATATATATATATATATGTATAAAATATGTATTCTCATTCTATAATATTGGTTCAATCTATTGGTGAGTTATCTGACTGAACTGCTGATTGTTACTGTCAGGTTGAAACCTTGTATGTCCAGGACTGTTACCTTTCAGGAAATGGTCTTCCAATGGATCGATGTTGTTATTATTTAGTCACAAACTGTTAATATTCATAAAACCCCACAGACACGCTGAACCACTTTCAGGTTGGCATCCCCCCATTTTGGGCAAAATGTCTTTATAGGCAAAATGTTTCCCGAATTTTCACGATTTTTAAATGTTTCCAAAATAGTGAAGATAGTGGATCTACAAGCTCACAGGGGTTGTGATATGTCGTATGCTTGTAGATCCTCTATTTTTTACATGACACTGTCATAAAGACGATGTAGACTTTTTCTAAAAATCTTTTTTTTTTGTTTTTAGGAGTTTTAGGAGACTCCGCCGGTCATCAAATTATTGTCTCAGGAATGCAACAAAAACAACAAAAAGAAGTCAAGCCTTCATGGAGTGTGTCATTGATAGAAAATAAGTCATTTTTTTGGTGTGAAATACTCCTTTAAGTGGTTAACTCATGTGAGACCAAGTCAAACAATATGATCTATAATGATCTGTGTTTACTGTGAAACATTAACACAACCTTCACGTATAACTCCTGAATGGTGTGAAGAAGAG
Organism: Gymnoscopelus microlampas; assembly: GCF_963454915.1. Taxonomy (NCBI): domain Eukaryota; kingdom Metazoa; phylum Chordata; class Actinopteri; order Myctophiformes; family Myctophidae; genus Gymnoscopelus; species Gymnoscopelus microlampas. The sequence goes on along the minus strand of NC_139943.1, from coordinate 6,445,900 downwards.
GCACAAAATACTCTCTTTTCTCTGCAAATACCATACTCTGCCACAAAAACTACTTTTTTTAAACATTTTCCCTGTGTGTGTGTGTGTGTGTGTGTGTGTGTGTGTGTGTGTGTGTGTGTGTGTGTGTGTGTGTGTGTGTGTGTGTGTGTGTGTGTGTGTGTGTGTGTGTGTGTGTGTGTGTGTGTGTGCGTGCGTGCGTTGCACACAGACCGGGGTCTGTTCTGCTCTGGACAGGCTGTGCCTTTTTAGGTGAAAAGGAGGATACACACACACACACACACACACACACACACACACACACACACACACACACACACACACACACACACACACACACACACACACACACACACCCCCACACACACACACTAGGACTCAGTGTAACTTGAGTAGGAATGAAAACAGTGTGGTTGGTGGTCTGATCAACAGAGAGAGAGAGAGAGACTTACATGCTCACACACACACAGAGAGAGAGAGAGAGAGAGAGAGAGAGAGAGAGAGAGAGAGAGAGAGAGAGAGAGAAATAGACTTACAGAAGTTCACACAGAGAGAGAGAGAGGTTTTACACACATACAGAGAGAGAGAGGGGGGAGCGAGAGGGACACAAACTCATATAGACAAGCAGACAAAGAGGGATAGGAGAGGGTTAGGGGCACATACTTATAGAGAGAGAGAGAGAGACAGACGGAGAGAGAGACAGAGAGCTAGAGAGCGAGATAGAGCTAGAGAGCAAGAGAGAAAACGAGCGAGAAAGAGAGAGGGGGGAGAGGGGAGAGAGAGACACAGAGAGAGAGAGACAGAGAGAAAGAGAGAGAAAGGTAGAGAGAGGTGATACAAACAGCAGACAGTTCAGAAAGTCATCTCATGGTATAACGTGGTGATGAAGATGATGATGGATCATGTTACCATGACGACAGTGATGTTGATGATGATAATGTGTCATTGTGGTCATGTTGTCATGGCGGTCTACAGCGGTCCTCTCTTCCCGGAGATGTCCAACGGGACGTTCCATCACTTCTTTGTCCCTGATGGAGACTACGAGGACAACGACGACCCGGAGCAGTGTCAGACGCTGTTCAAGTTCCTGGACGAGCGACGCTGTGAGCCCGGGTACGAGGAGGGGGACGAGGTGGTCCGGGACGACTTCATCATCACCAAGCACCAGGTCAGTGATTGATGGGACAGTAGGGGCTCTCCCCAGGCTTGCAGAGGGAGAGTAGTGCCCAGGATTACAAGCTTAGGCATTGGCACTGGGTGAAAAAGGTTAATCGTGGGTCATTTTGTATTTTATGTGATGGACAGTCATGTACTGGACTTACTCGGACAACCTTGAGCTGCTTTTACTTAATTACTATTTCCACTGTTCTATACTTTATAGCAGATAAGCAACTTTAGGCACGGGTGGAAAAAGTACTCGCATTCTTTACTTAAGTAAAAGTATCAATACTGCAGTAAAAAAAAAAACATTTGGTTGAGGAAAAGTACAAAAGTATTGGCACTTAAAGTACCAAAAGTAGAAAGTACTCATTATGCAGAATGTCCCATTACACACGTTTTCAAATGTATAAACATATTTTTGAAAATAGTAGATCTACAAGCTCACAATGCGTCACATCGCGCCGCTTCAGTACTTTTACTTCTACTCCACAACATCCCTTAGGCAAATGTTGTACTTTTAACTCCACCACAATTATTTCAAAACTTTAGTTATCATTTGTATCATTATTACAAAACATGCATTATCCACTTCATCCCCATAATGTGTGAACATAAAGCTTGTAGATCTGCTATTTTCAAAGGATTTGTATTTTGTATACATTTTGAACACGTGTGAAATGGGACATTCTGCATAATGACTTTTGGTACTTTAAGTACACTTTGATACTTTTGTACTTTTACTACTACTAAGTACATTTTTAATTCCGGACTTTTACTGTAACAGAGTATTTCTACATTGTAGTATTGATACTTTTACTTAAGTAAAACATTTGAATACTTTTTTCCACCACTGCTGACCTCACATGCCAGCTCACAATGATAGCGATCACACTGCTGCAGTTCTGTCTCAGAGAACAAAGGCAAAGAAAGTTGAAATAGATGTGTGAGCATTGGAGCTCTCATGGACAGACAGATATGGCTGGGTTTATGTTTATATGTCATGTAAATGTTGCTAACCAAACATCCAGTGTTAAGCGTCACTCTGAGACTAAACCTGAGGGTTCTTTCAAAGATCAAACAAGACAAAAATCACAACTTGTTCAAAATTAAGCTACTTGTGCTTTTTGTGTTATCATTTTAGCATAATCTCGACAGTACGACCCGTTCTGTTAATAAAGTTATTTAATCAAAAAAGAGAATGTCAGGCTTTTCCCTTGTACCAGACTATTTGTTTTGGATTGTACAGTCCGACTAAAGGCTAAAAGGATAAGGCAAAAAAAGTCCTGGGGACGTGTTTCCATTGTGGTCTTATGTATGTATTCAATTCATCAACATATTAAAAACAAAAAAATACACAATAGGCCTGATACATGTCATCAACAAATACAAAACACTATATGTACAAAAGTAGAAAAAGGAAAAACGTGGGCAGTGAATGAACCTCCTTTCTGTGGGAAATTGATAGATGTTTTTTTCAAACCAAACCAGTTTTGAAAGAAACCAGTTATTTATCTATCTTTATTTATGTCTTAACCCATTAACACCGGGAACGCATATGTGTGTCATTTTTAGATTTCTTTGGCTATGTTTTTTTTTATTCGTGAAAATGTGTGCAAATCTTTGAATATATATATATATATTTTAAAGTCAACATTTTTAACTCAAATCTTTGCTTCTGGGGGGATTCTACAAATCTCTTTTAAATCCTAACAGTTTTCTGAAAAACATATGTTGCTATAATCAGTGGTTCTCAAATGTTATCATGAAGGACCACCCAAAATGATATGTATTTGGCCGTGGACCCCAATCTCAAAAATATGTTCCAGGGACCCCCCAGAAGCAAAGATTTGAGTTAAAGATTTGCACCACATTTTCACGATTTCTGAAAAAATAGCCCAAAGAAATCTAAACATTGCACAGATGCATTCCTTGGTCTAAATGGGTTAAGGGACGGTGTCATGGCATTCCACATTTTGGTTGCAGAGCAGTAGAATTCTGCCATGTTTCTTCTATATGTGGGGGGTACCAGATCATGGCTGTCTAGTGTACGTGTCTGTGGGTGACAGTACTTTGTGGTATACTGCTACTCTTACTCTAGTAATCAGAGTACTCCCTCCCCCCCCCCCCACCAGATAGAGGACGCGGCTCGTCTCCTAGAGTCCATCGGCAGGACGGTGTCACATGACCTCGACGGACAGCACAGCTACGGAACCTTCCTCCAACACGAGAGGTCACAGGTCAGAGTACTTTTACTCAACTACTGTACTGTAATTGCATTTCTACTCCGCTACTTCTCCGAGGTACCTTTGTTGAAGTCAGATTTGTTTTAATACAGGCCGGCAGGTGCCAGTCCGCAGCCCGTAGGAATACGTGCAATGAGCAATATCGCCGTAGCCTAGGGTTGCCAACATCCAGAACTGGAGAAACGGGACACATGCACGCGCGCGCGCGTGCATGTGTCCTGGGTAAAGTTACTTTTTTTGTTACTTTATTTCGGTTTTAGAGTTAGGGTTAGGGTTGGGAACAGGCTGACATGCCACACAAACAATGATGCCGTTCCCACCGGAGAAAATCTCACACACACACACACACACAAGCACTCGTGCGAGCACTGTGCCTGCCCTGTCAACTGAGCGGTCCTATCGCCCTTCCCATACAGCACACAAACACGCAGCCAGACACACTGCAGTGTGCGCAAACAGAAATATATTTTTTATTTTTCCCTTTGCACCGGAGTCCGGGACAAACAAAGTCCCGTACGGGACACGCCCCTTTTGGCTCAAATACGGGGCGTCCCGGCTAATACGGGACTGTTGGCAACCCTACCGTAGCCTGGTTCCAGACCATAGACCATAGCCTATGGCTTTTCACGGTCGAAGAAAAACCTGTCAAATCAGAGTCGGAGGTGGGAGTGGTCTAACGACAAGCCAATCAGCAAATATCTGCTAAGACAAGCTTTGCGATGACGTCAGATGTAGGCGGATCCGTGGATCTCTTGTGATTGGTTTAGGGAAATTTGAATCCCCTCCCCCTGGTAATCGCGGACACTGCAGCCAATGTCAGACTGAAGCTCCACGCAGCTTCAGGCTGATAATCAGGCTAATATCATCCTCCTCCCCGCCCAGCTTCCCTCCCCAGATCACAAGCCAATTGTGTTCGCATAGACGTCCGGCAAACCTGGATGCACCACGGTGGATTTGAACCCATAACCTCCGTGGTGACGGGCAGGGACTTTAGCACTGCACCACCGGAGCGCAGATTATTATTTTTTGACGATGTATTGTTTAGATGACTGAGGCACTACACTGTCTCTATGCATTTGATGTATTACCTTGTGTTTACCTTGCTTATTGTAAAATCGCTCTTGATAAAGAGCGTCTGATAAATGCCTAAATTGTAAATTTCCTCCATCCTTTGCAGATCAGCGAAGCGTTCAGCTCCGTGGATCAGTCCCTGTTGGAGCTGGAGGTGAAGTTCAAGCAGAACCAGGAGAACGACGTCCGGGAGGAGCACCAGCTGAACGGGAACGTCCTCAGACCCATCCAGGACGTCCGGGACACCCTGAGGGACGCCGGCCACGTGTCCACGGCTCTGAGGGACAAGCACGAGCTGCTGTCCCTCATGATCCGCAGCCACGGTACCAGGCTGAGCCGCCTGAAGACGGAATACCTCAATGTGTAGCAGCTGTGGAGTGAATACCTCAACGAGAAGCAGCTGGAGTGGAGAGAGAGGTTGTGTTTGGACAAGTATTACTGCTGTAGCAGATTTTGAGAAATAGTAATTGTGAGGAACGATTTTCCTTGGTCCTCACAAGAGAAATAGTTGTTTTATGGTAAAAAAAAAAAAAACAACAGATTTAGCTTACAATTAGGAAAATATTCAGGTTTGAATTAGGGTTAGAACAAGGCGGCAAGCATCCAGTTTCTAAATTGAAGCCATACGGAAGTGACAGTTCATATGAACGGCCACTAGTTTCGCTATTCCCCCCATGATTCCCCCTCCTCCTGGCTGCAGAAGCAATAACTCTCTATAAAAGCGAATGGGTTTTTGGCCGGGCTCTATTCACCCGATTTTATTACCTTAATAAACGTGGTCATAAATACTTTCAGTCTTTCAAGCTTTCAGTCGCTAGTTTAAATTCTTCGTTCAATCACCATGATATGCGTTTAGTAAATTATGGTCCCATTTTCATCAAATGATAAAGTAGGGTATGTTTCTAGGGTTTCTACTGGTTCTACCGAGTGAAGACCCCGCCCCTCGATGAGGTTGCAGCCAATAGCGGTCGTTTCCAGTTTTCTTCTCACGACCGGAAGTTCAAAGATGGCGGCGGATATACGGTGTGTAGACACCAATGGGGCTCCCTTTGTCCATATTTTTTTGTACAGTCTATGGTTATAACATTTAGAGGTTAGGTTTAGGGGTCGGTGTTGGAGTTATGCCTGAGAGAGAGATAGAGAAAGAGACCAGTCCAATAAAGCAGTGATTCTCAAAACCCTTTTAATTTCAGTGTGATACAAGTTTTTATCTCTGGGACACCAGCCTATACACTATAAAATACTCACTGTTCATTTAACCCACTATGACCGGGAACGCATCTGTGTCACTGTAGATTTCTTTGGCATTATTATTCAAAAATAGCAGATATACAAGCTCATAGCGCGGCACCGAGTGCCACGCTATGAGCTTGTAGATCTGCTATTTTTGAAAAATCTTGAGCATTTGTGTGAATATTAGATTTTTTTTTTTAAAGGGAACATTTGTAACTCAAATCTTTGCTTCTGGGGGGTCCCTGGAACAACATATTTTGAGATGGGGGGTCCGCGGCCAAGGAACCACTGATATAATAGCAACATACGTTTTTCTAAAAACTGTTAGGATTTAGAAGACATTTGTAGAATCCCCCAGAAGCAAAGATTCGAGTTACAAATGTTCTCTTTAAAAAAAAAAACTTCAAATATTTGCACAAACTGTCACGATAAAAAAGAAAAAAAGCAGATCTACAAGCTTGTAGCACTGCACTCAGTGCCACGCTACAAGCTTGTAGATCTGCTATTTTTGAATAGCCAAAGAAATCTAAAAAAGAGCGGGAAACACAGATTCTTTCCCGGTCTAAATGGGTTAACTCTCAGAGTTACAGAGCCCTATAAGGGTCCATTCAGTTCCTTACTATATATCATTTAACTCTCAAGGACCCCCTGGGGGTCCCTGCACCGCACTTTGAGAACCACTGCGATAAACTATTGGATAGTTAAATTGTTTTGTATCGTGACATTTTGTTAAAAATGAATGTCTTGTAAAAAATGTATCATTGTTTGTCCCACCTGACTCTCACTTGATTTTACTGTTACTTGTAACTGAACTAGTTTTTGCTTTAATTATATCATAATCTGATTAGAATGTGTTTATTTCCAGAGGAAATGCCACTGATAATGAAATATAATTATTGAAAATGTTTCTCTCACATGTACTGCCATGAATTATGTCATTTTAGACTTCTTTGGCTATTCAAAAATAGCAGATCTACAAGCTCATAGCGCGGCACCGAGTGCCGCGCTATGAGCTTGTAGATCTGCTATTTTTGAAAAATCGTGAAAATGTATGCATATCTTTGAATATATATATATATTTTTAAAGCGAACATTTGTAACTCAAATCTTTGCTTCTGGAAGTCCCTGGGAGCAACATATTTTACAAATGTTCGCTTTAAAAAATATATATATTCAAAGATTTGCATAAAATGTTCACAATTTAAAAAAAAATACACATACAAGATTGTAGCGTGGCACGAGGCCCAAAGTATAAAATAACGGTTATGGCAAAAGAAAATCTAAAATGAAACGGTATGCATTCCTGGATTGAATGGGTTAAACATTAAATAACACTCGATACTGTTGAGTAAATTGATTTTCAGATTTGTTTACAATATTGTTTTTATTCCGGAGGGTCAAAAGTTTAGGACTTTTAGCCGCATTGGAAATATTATGTCTTTTAAAGCAGATCTGGAGTCCATTATAGAAAACCACAAACATTGAATCTGCTGTTTGTTTGTAAACCAGGAGGATTAAGAAGAAACACAAAGAGAAGCTTTGAAATGTGAGTGTCTTCCTGCAGGCAGAGATTCTATCCTCCTGTTTATTGTCTCTGATGTTTGTTTGTTTGTTTGTTGATGTTTAGACTGAAGGAATCCTTCTCTGTCCTCTGCTATTACTATCACAACTTATTAAACAATCAACAAGACAGACTGAACAGTTGTTCTGCCAAAGTCTGAGAATTGATGCTTTTACTGATGTAAAAGCATCAGTATTACATTGTAAAACATTCTCTGTTACAATTAAGTTAAAGTTCGGTATTCAAAATGTACTTAAGTAAAGTATTGTCATCAAAATGTACTTAAAGTGTATAGTAGTGGAGTAAAAGTATTGAAAATTGTAAATACTCCAGTAAAGTCAAAACATAATAATACTGTACTTGAGTATGTGTACTTAGTTACTTTCCACCACTGTTTATGTGAGACAGTAGTAATTATGGTTATGTTAGTTTGATGTGTCACATTTTGTACATAATTATGGTTTATGTTAGATTGATGTGTCACATTCTCTACATGTTAGATGTTTAGCAGAAGGTCAGTCGTCTCATGGAATTAACAGCCGGTTAGGTTCCAGACCGTATAGTCTCTGGAATTGAACATTTTGTACAGTGCTTGGTGCAGAGGTGTGTGTGTGTGTGTGTGTGTGTGTGTGTGTGTGTGTGTGTGTGTGTGTGTGTGTGTGTGTGTGTGTGTGTGTGTGTGTGTGTGTGTGTGTGTGTGTGTGTGTGTGTGTGTGTGTGTGTGTGTGTGTGTGTGTGTGTGTGTGTGTGTGTGTGTGTGTGTGTGTGTGCGTGCGTGCGTGCGTGCGTGCGTGCGTGCGCGCGCGTGCGTGCGCGTGTGGCGCGCTCTCCTTTCAAATACTCTGAGGAAGAACAATAGTTTTTCCTTTTCTAAATAAAATAAATAGTTTTGTACTGTTGATTACAATTCATTTAGTTACAGTTCATAAGTGTTTTTCTCTGTTCAGTGTAGTTATTGTTTAAACATGTTTTTGGTGAAGTATGAAGTATGTTTTTGTTATTTGTATTCCAGTTGAATTCAAATGTTTTGTTTTGTTCTGGCCTAGTTAATGTTTTGAATGTAGTTTTTAATGAGGTGTACTAATCATGTCAGTGGGACACACAGCACAGCAGTAAGCCTAACTGTATGCAGACAGTCTAGAGACAGTGTCAGCAGAGTGGGTGAATGGGTGGGGGTGGGGGTGGGATGGGCCCGGCTGGGTGTCATTTCCTCTGTCTGGATTTCCTCACAGTCTAGCCTCCCTCCAGAGACCCTCATTCCAGCAAACATCTCTCTCTCTCTCTCTCTCCCTCCCTGCCCCCTCTCTCTCTCTTACCATCTCTCTATCTCTCCCCCTCTATTTCCCCTCTCTCTCTCTCTCTCTCTCTCTCTCTCTCTCTCTCTCTCTCTCTCTCTCTCTCTCTCTCTCTCTCTCTCTCTCTCTCCCCTCTCTCTCCCACAGAGCTCTGACCACAGCTGAGAAGGCTCTAGACAGTGCTTTAAGAAACCCTACACACACACACACACACACACACACACACACACACACACACACACACACACACACACACACACACACACACACACACACACACACACACACACACACACACACACACACACACACACACAGACATGTAATGTAACCCCATGATGTAACTACTGAATGTAGAGATGTTGAAACATTTTATTGTATTTGACTTTTACGTAACTTTTCTGATTTACATTGATTTTGTCCAGCATTTAAAATGAAAATACAAATAAATAAATTATAATAATAATAATTGTGCATTAAAAGGTAGATGTCCGTCATCAGAAGCAAAGGAAGTGTTTTTGCAATGAGTTTGAAGTTACAAGGAACCTTCCCTAAACCATTGGTTCTCAAAGTGGGGTCCGGGGACCCCCAGGGGTCCTTGGGGAGGTAGGAAAATGTGTTAATATAGCTTCCCAAACATTTTAACCACTCTAACCATATTTTATACTTTGGCCATTCAAAAATTGTAATTTTTGAAACATCCCTGCCACAAAATATTTTTGGATGGGGCCGCAGCCAAATACATCATTTTGTCCCCATTGCAGTTAGAACTGTAGATTCAATCCCTATGTTCCGCCGTAACCTGAAGACTCTCCTCTTCAGACTCACCTCTTCAGACTCCACCCGTAGCACTTTGCTGTAGCCTTGACGACCTTGCAGTCTTATGCAAAGGTTAAAATGTCATTTAGATCTGTATGTGTGAAGTGGCACAGTTACAGTTCATCTGTGGGCATGGAAAGAATTCACATGTGGTAACAAGATGGCTGCTGCACTGTCTCATGTGGTACTGTAGGCCTACTGCTGCTGGGCAGGGCTGTTTGCACTGTTATCATTTTGTCAAGTATTTCCCCTCCTCTCTCTTCTCCCCTCACCCACCCTCTCTCTCTCTCTCCCCTTTGATTGATTGATTGAATATTTTATTAGGCAAAACATGTAAAACAGCACAGTTACATTTAAAATACTTTGTCTAAAAGGTCCCTCTCTCCCTTACTTCCCTCTCTCTCTCTTTGATATGTACATTTTCTTTTTAATATTTCAAATTCAAATGTAGTGAAAACAGCCGATCTACAAGCTCACAAACAGTGTGTTGTGTTGTGAGCTTGTGGATCTATTCTCACTATGTTTGAACATTTCTGAAAATTCCTGAAAATGTCTGATTTCTTTTTATTGTGTGTGTAAAATATAATGTCATTTGTACTTTTGAATACCTGGGTATTTACTTGAGTATACTTTGTCCACCATTGGTAGCATTGCTACTTTCACTCAAGTAGAAGTAGAAGTGTGTCTTCCACCAGTAGAAACAGTCCTTAGGCTACTCAAGCCCCATAGTATATGTATACATGGTTGAGCGGGCTCCAGGGTTCCTCTGAGAGGAGGTGGAGTCGACTGATTTCAGGAAATGGCTGAAGCAGCTGTGTTTGGATAATATGTCTCATGTTTACATTGAAGGAATCAGTTCACAGCTGGAAGAAGCTGCATTCACTCCCAGTTAGCACCGTGTGTAGTGGGAGAGAGAGTTAGCACCGTTTGTAGTGGGAGAGAGAGTTAGCACCACCGTTTGTAGTGGGAGAGAGAGTTACAGTAGCACCGTTTGTAGTGGGAGAGAGAGAGCTCATGTTTGAAATTGGCGCTCTATGAACGGAACATTTATAACAGTTAGATGTAAGTACGAGTTCCTCTAGATTGCTTCCTCTAGATTGCTTTCCACTGAGGAGGAAATCCCCCTTCATTAAGGTGTACACAATTTACAATGTAGACATTTAGCAGACACTCGTCAATGTGTTGAAGTGTCCCTGAGCAAGTCACTTAACCCCTAACTGCCCCCCCCCCCCTCCGCGCTCCTTTGTGGGCCAGCACTCAGCTGGGTGAAGCTGAAAACTGAAGTTCCCCCGTGGGATGTGATACAGCCTGGTGTAAAAATAAATAAAATGCGGGGGTCACGGTGGCGCGGTCGGTATCGCTGCCTCGTCACAGCTAGAAGGTCCTGGGTTCGATTGTGGGCGCTGGGGGCGTGTCCTCTCCTCCGCGTCATCAGTGCCCATATTCTAGGTGGGGTTGGTGAAAGGGCCTTTCTGTGTGGAGTTTGCATGTTCTCCCCGTGTCTCCTAGGGTATAGGTACTAGTGATGAGCGGGCCGACCCGTAACCCGCGGGTCAACCCGCGGTGCGGGTGGTCGAGTCAGGATTTCAGAGGCAATTATGCGGTCTGCAGGTGAGCGGGTCAGCCGCTCTCACAAATTTAAAAAAAAAAAAAATCACATTGTTTTGTCTTTATTCCTAATAAGAATACGAATAAAACAGTGTGAATACGCTTGGGGTGTCTATACTTATTCTTTTCTAACCTTCATGATTTTACAGAATTATAGGTACGACCCGCGGAGCTCAACCCGCCCCGTGGGTTGCGGGGCGGGTTGAGCCATAGATTTATATATGGGTTCGCGGGGCGGGTTGAGGCGGGTTGGGTTGAGCGCCTGATGGAGGGGAAAGGAACTGGTTGGAATAACGTGTTCCTTCCAGGCGCTACGTCCTACCGGGGAAACTCCCCCCTGTCAGGTTATATGAAGTGGCCTGCTCACTCCTCATGCATTGAAGGAAGCATGAGCTTAGTTCTGGGCTCTCCGCAGGCTCGCAGAGGGAGAGTAGAGCCCAGGATTACATAGCAAATTGGCACTGGGTGAAGAAATGGGTTACAAAAATTGTGGGATAAAGATTTTAAAATAAATAAATAAGCAAGGTAAACGCATACATAGAATGCAGAGATACAGTGTATTGTGCCTCCGTTATAGGATCATAGGTAAACCAAGAGCCATAGCATCAGTCTAACCAATATAATATCAAAACAAGATGTATATTCAGATTCAGATTCAGATTCAGATCTGAATCTGAATCTGAATATACATCTTGTGCTTGAACTAACTTTAGTGTGGGGAGTCACTTCATGGATCAATTTAATGACTTTTTGAGTAAAAGTAAAACTTGTGACAATTCATTTTACGAAGGGGACACCTTAATGATATAACCAATGAACGAACCAGAACAAACCAATGTCACTTCTTGTTCCACCCCTGATAGAGGTAAGTATGTCAAAAGCTAAGGTTTGTTCCTGCACTAATGCTGTGATAAATGTCTACTTACCCTGCAGCACACTGACACCAAGTGGTGGAAAGAGAGTACTTTTACTTTAAGTAACTTGCCAATACCTTTGTATTTTACATTGTGGTATTGCTAGTTTTAAATCTGATTATATCTTATCATCACTGCTGACCCCCACTGGTCATCAGTGTTACCAGATGTCATCAATGTTACCAGATGTCAGAGGTGTTACACAGACAGGACTGAAAGCTGCAGTGTTCTGCATGACCATTTCATTTTATTAAAAAAAAACATTTCTGGCGGACCGGGGTGTGTGTTTGTGTGTGACTTCACCCTCTCCCCCCATACAGCTCACATCCTCCTAACAGTGCAACTGCAGACAAACATTCAATTAAAAAAAAAGTACAATTACATGGTGGTGTTCTTCAGAATGAGTACATATTTATACACGGTTTGCCCTTCTGAAATGTGAGAAAACATTCATAAATGTTAATTACATTATTATTCCAAAGTTGTGCTATGTGGGATCTCCTGCCAACCATACGTTTTTTTTTGTCTCCAACCTGGCAGATGTAAAGGAATAAAGTCTTTGTATTTAATTAAGTATTCTCCTCTCAGAGAGCAAGCAGTAATGTCTTAATTTATGCTTCGTCATACGAAGACAGCAGATCTATAAGCTCACAAGGCGTCTCGTTCGTGATGCGTTGTGAGCTTACAGTTCTGAACAGTTAATTAATTGAGACAGACAGACAGACAGACAGTAGCTACCGAGGACTGACATTAAATGTCCCTTTAGCTGAGTTCCAATACCCCAAACTCTCGGCCACTCGCTCACTCACACTCTGTCACTCCAGCATGGTGGTGTTGCGGTAAAATTGGTGACCTGCCAAAATATGTGACCATCGTGTAGACATCACGTAACGCCAGTGTCCGAACGTAAATCGTTGCGGTTTGTTCATTAGCAGTGTTCAACCTATAGCGGTATTTAGGCCACGTATTTAAAGACCTCCATGTAAGTTAGACTCCATGTAAGTCCTCGAGATGGTCACATATTTCGGACAGGTCACCAATTTCATGTAACACCGCCAAGCTGGAGTGACGAGTGTGAGTGAGCGAGTGGCCGAGATTTTGGGTATTGGAATTTGGCTCTTTTCAGAGCCAGTGTCCTGTGTCCTTTGTTAGAATGTCCCTGTCCCTCTCAGTGGATCCTTTGTTAAAATGTCTCTGTCCCTCTCAGTGGAACCAGGGACTCCTCGGTTGTCTCTTCACGACAACCGAGGTCTCTTAATCCAGAACCTTCCAGAACAACGCCATAAAAATCATGAAAAGCAAAAATAGCAGATCAACAAGCTCACAATGCGCCGCAAAGCGGCGCATTGTGAGCTTGTAGATCTGCTATTTTCACTATTTTAGAAAAACAAAATAGAAAGTATAAGTTTCCAGTTATGGGTTCCTAAAACTCAGGTTCTCCTGAGCAGAACCCAAATGATGTTTCTGAGAACCTTATGTGGAACCAAACCGTCCCGCAGGGTATAGCGGAAACAAACCCAGAACGTGTTAAATACGTACAAAACACGACATGACACGGTTCTCTTACAGTTTGTTTTGTAGTGGAAAAGAGCCAAGAGTTCCCTGTTTGGATGGATGTTTGTCTCTACGGTATACCGGTTCCCTCGATAGAACGTCTGTCCGGTCGGTAGGAACCGTCCAGGGCGTCATAAGAGTTTGTGTCGGCCGCTTTGACAAAGGGTGTCGCTGTCACACACAGCCTGACGAGGCGCCAACGTGTCTCTGTTCATTTTTTAAAGCCAGTGCGGAAGTAACGAAAACACTGCAGTTCTTATTAATGGCCCAGTAGGTGGCGCTGATTCCCCTCCTGCGGCTGCAGCACACCAAAAAAAAAAAACGTTAATTTAACCTGGAGTTTAACCCTTGGTTTTATTGCCTTTCGTAAAACCTTTTCATAAAGACCTTTATGTGTTTGACCGCTTAGTTTCAAGTCTTTTCGTAAATTCATGGCCCCCGTTAAAAACATTTATGATGAAGACAAACTAAATTGTGATTGGGTGGTACTGGTAAGTGAAGACCCCGCCCTCAACACTTCCCCGTTCACAACCAATAACAGCTCACCACCAGGTGTGCGGCGGTTGGTTTTGCACTCGCAGCCATTTTTCAGCTGAACTAGAAATCTTCCCAAAACGGGTCTGTATCAATCAATTGGTGACGTCACGGCTATCCCTTCGTCCATTTTCTTTTTACAGTCTATGCCGACGACATGGCTGTCTCTCTGTCGCTGTCACACGCAGCCGTTCTCCTGCCGGTGTTTGTGGTGCGTTGCCACCGGGGTGGGCGGGGGCGGCGGCGGGTAGAGGGAGGGCGCCAGCGTGCACAGGAAGCCGGCCAATAGGGTGAAGCCCAGCCCCCCCCAGGCACAGAACATGGACCAGCCGTAGCCGTGGCCGATGTCCTCCGGGATGCCGTACATGTGGCGGGGGTAGCGCGACAGCTCAAAGTTGATGCCCGCCACGCACGTGCACAGAGATATGATGCAGCATGTGCCTGGGTGGAGAAACACACACACACACACAAAGAAAACATTTATCGTTGCTGGGTGTTGTTTCTAAAAAAAAATCTAAAATAGTGATCTACAAGCTCACAATGTTTTGCATTGTGAGCTTGAAGATCTGGTATTTTTGCTATTTAAAAAAAGTTTTTCTAAAAGTTTTGAAAAAGTTTGAATGTCTATGAAAATCTGTGAAAACATATTAAGAAAATTAAATATTTCTTTCTTTCTTTCTTTCTTTCTTTCTTTCTTTCTTTCTTTCTTCATGCACAAAATAGTGACACCAGGTTCAAACTGCAGTGGTTCCTTGTCAAGACTCTCCATAACACGTATCTGGTGTGCCCTCCTGTGGAACACTAGGGTAGTGCAGCTCTTACCTCCCATACGGAAGAGCAGGCCAGCCACATACTGCTGCCTCCCAGTGGAACACTAAGGTAGTGCAGCTCTTACCTCCCATAAGGAAGAGCAGTCCAGCCACATACTGCATCAGGTCGTGGTCCTTCAGGCAGCCCAGGACGCCTATGACCCAGCCGAACAGGATGATGGCCACCGCCATGCCCACGAAGCTGGCTGTCATCCTCTGTAGATCTGAGAGAAGCACAACACCATGATAGATATACATATATTATATATATATATTATGTAGATAGAAACTAGATATACTGTAGATCAGGGGTCTTCAACAGGGGGTCCGGGACCCCTAGGTCATTGGTTCTCAAAGTGGGGTCCGGGGACCCCCAGGGGTCCTTGAGGGGCTTCCAGGGGGTCCCCAGATAAATGATGGATAGAAGAACCAAATTGACCCTTATGTGGCTGTAACTCTGATTTGTTTTTACCTTAACCACTTGAACCCTAGCATCTGTTTTTCTGAGGAAAACGTTTGGTGAAGAGCGAAAAAAGAGCAGACCAAGTAAACGAAAAAAAATGAGAAACACAATTTTATATAAAATAGAGGGGGGGTCCCTGCTTCAACTCTCTCTCAGCTAGGGGGTCCTTGGCCTGAAAACGTTGAAGACCCCTGCTGTAGATAGATGAATGGATGAATGGATGGATGGATGGATAGATAGATAGATAGATAGATGGATGGCATGCTCTGCAGGTCTGTAAGAAGCACAACACGCCACAAATCAGACCTGTCTTTAGACAGACAGGTTTTCACACAAGTGTGTGTCTTTATTTAGTTTTGACTTAAATGTTTTCCATTTCTGTACAGTTTTAATGTAATGTAAAAACGTGTTTGTGGTCTAGTTTAGTTTTTTTGTTATATTATTAGAATATATATTTAAATAATAAATAAACTGAATGTTGATTTAATAACCACTTAAACCACACTTAATCTACAGTACCAGAAGCCACTACCACACACACACTTGACTTAATGTACCAGAGGCCCTGTACTTATCTTTTACAGTTAGATTAACATTCACTCGTCAGTCAGAGAGCGACATGAGAACTAACCGAGAGGCAAATATAAATCAATCAATAAATAGATCAATTAATAGACGGACGGATCATTTGAACAACCTGGCAGACCGACTACAAGACAGACAGACAGACAGACAGACAGACAGACAGACAGACAGACAGCTACAATCTCTACTGAGGTAAGAACAGGCAGATCATAAGAAGTGCTACAAATATTACTGTTGCTATGAATACTACAATCACTAGTACAAACACTACTACTACTATTGATTGTATAACTTTCCAGTAACATAAGTATTGTTGTTACTATTATCTGTGTTAGTTTATGAACCAAAGTTATAAATGAAAAGGTAAATGCCTGCATATGTGTAGAATTTATATTATTTATTATATTTTCAGATGGATATTTGGTCATAGTAGGTACAGGTATATACAATTCTGGAGGCCACAGCTCTGACCTGTGGTGTTGGGGTCCACAGCGGGGGACTTTGCATGTGTCACATGAGAGTCACATGAGAGTGTTGATTGATTAGGTCAGATGAGGAGCTGGGGAACAGTGGCTACTGTTATAGAACAGTGCTAAAGCCTGTGTTTCCACATTTAAGACAATACACAAGTCACATGATTAATCAACAGAGAGAAAGATCACTAAAAGGACAAAGTGTTCTACGCCGGCATCAGTGATGCTAGTTACCAGGGTGTTATTGCTGCGTTCGTCATTTTCCATTGCGAGCTCCGAGAGACTGACGGTAAGATATAAGAGTGTGTTTATACGAAAATGAATGTATATATTTCAGTTTTATAATTGTGTGTGTATATTTCATGTCAGTAATTTTTCGTTGTGTTGTTGTTTGTGTTTCATTTTCTAAACCTACTACTGGCTTACTGGCCTACTGGCCTAAACGTTTTAGAGTGTGTTTCTATTGTGTGTTAGTATAATAAAACCAAGAAAGACTGAGTTGTGTCTGCTAACTCGGTTGCTGAAATACCCTGTACATGGGAGATCTATCTATTGCATAGCGGGTGTGATTGGTAAATAATTGTACAATTGATACTCATAATGTTATCGTTGTTTTGTCTTCTTGTATTCCTCTGGTGTAACATCCTCAGAGAACATTCCAGATCAGGGAGCAGCAGAGAAAATGGCTTCCCGTTTCACTGTTCTGAAAGAGGAGTTGACCTGTCCCGTGTGTCATGACATCTTTAAACATCCCGTTGTGCCGTCCTGTGGCCACAGCTTCTGCAAGGACTGTCTGCAGGAATGGTGGACGGAAAGACCAACAAAAGAATGTCCTGTCTGTCAGAGAAGATGCTCCAGGGACCATCCTGTTACAAATGTTGTTGTGAAGGACCTGTGTGAGAACCTCTTGGAGGAGAAAGGCCAGAGCTCCTTGTCGGTGACCTCTGAGGTCCTCTGCACCGCACACAGTGAGAAGCTCAAGCTCTTCTGTCTGGAAGACCAACAGCCGATGTGTCTCGTGTGTCGCAATTCAGAGGAACACGCCGGACACAAATTCTTACCCGTGGACGAAGCGTCTGGACTTTGCAAACAGAAGGTCCAGGAATCACTGGAGGCTTTAAGGAAAGAAATACAGAAATGTAATTTTAATAAAGTTAAAAAAGAGTGCGACAAAATAGAAAATCACATCAAGGTTCAGGCCAGGAATACAAAGACGCAGATTAAGGAACAGTTTCAGAATCTTCGTCGGTTCCTACAGGAGGAAGAGGAGGCCAGGATCGCCGCTCTGCGGGAGGAAGAGGCTCAGAAGAGTCAGGAGATGAAGGAGAGGATTGAGGGTCTGAGCAGAGAAATGGAAACCCTCTCCAATGCAATCCAAGCTGCTGAGGATCAGCCGAGAGCCGACGACCACGTCTCATTCCTGCAGAACTACAAGACTACGATGGAGGGAGTCCAGCTCACCCTGCAGGACCCACCGCCGGTCTCAGGAGCGCTGATAGACGAGGCCAAACACCTGAAGAACCTGACCTTCAGAGTCTGGGACAAGATGAAGGACACTGTCTCCTACACTCCTGTCATCCTGGACCCCAACACTGCTAGTCCTTATCTCATGCTGTCTGATGATCTGACCAGTGTGAGATGTGTAGAGAGACAGCAGCTTCCTGACAACCCAGAGAGGTTTGACTGGTGGCCCCAAGTCCTGGGTTCTGAGGGCTTTAACTCAGGGTCTCACAGCTGGGATGTTGAGGTTGGAGACAATAAAAGCTGGCAAGTAGGTGTGTGTGTGGAGTCTTACCAGAGGAAGGGAGACACAGGGAGTGGATACTGGTATATATGGTTCTATAGGGGTGAATACAGAGTAGTCTCCTCATCAGAGCCTGATGGTGAGGAGACTCTCTCAGCTCTCTCAGTGAATCAGAAACTCCAGAGGATCAGAGTCCAGCTGGACTGGGACCGAGGACAGATGTCCTTCTCTGATCCTAATTCTAACACACACCTACACACCTTCACACACACTTTCACTGGCACACTGTTTCCATTCATTTATAATGGTTATGGTGATAGAAAGTATCTGAAGATGTTACCAGGGAAGATCTGTGTCACTGTGGAAAACCACAGTTAGAACGTCTAGCGTCAAATAAAAGCCTATATTGAATATATTGATCTGGTATTGATCTCCATGGTAATTAGAAGGGATTGGTTTATGGCAGGTTATTCATTATTTGAATTACAAATTACATTTGTGATGAAGATTTATTTTTGTTGTAAGTCCACACAAGTGTGTTTTGATTTGTTGTAAACAAAGACCCAAAATAAAGCATTCATTCATTCATGAACCATTCATTCACTCGTGTAATTATAGGTGAAAATTGTAAGAGAAAAAAAAAATCCCAAAACTGTCTGAAATAACTGAAGCTCACAACGTGTTGCTCTCTGCGATGCCAGTGTGAGCTCGTCGATTTTGGAAGAGCTCTGACAACGTTTGACAACAGGACTACAATCACTAGTACAAACACTACAACTGCTGTAGAACTTTCCAGTAACATAAGTATTGTTGTTACTATTATCTGTGTTAGTTTATGAACCAAAGTTATACAGTAAATGAAGAGGTAAATGCCTGCATATATGTAGAATTTCTATTATTTATTATATTTTCAGATGGATATTTGGTCATAGTAGGTACAGGTATATACAATTCCAAAGGCCACAGCTCTGACCTGTGGTGTTGGGGTCCACAGCGGGGGACTTGCATGTGTCACATGAGAGTCACATGAGAGTGTTGATTGATTAGGTCAGATAAGGAGCTGGGGGACAGTGGCTACTGTTATAGAACAGTGCTAAAGCCTGTGTTTCCACATTTAAGACAATACACAAGTCACATGATTAATCAACAGATGGTTACACCCACATGGGTAGACCAAACCCATATAAATAGAGAGAAAGCTCACTAAAAGGACAAAGTGTTCCACGCAGGCATCAGTGTTACTAGTTACCAGGGTGTTATTGCTGCGTTCGTCATTTTCCATTGTGAGCTCAGAGAGACTGACGGTAAGATATAAGAGTGTGTTTATACGAAGATGAATGTATATATTTCAGTTTTATAGTTGTGTGTATATTTCATGTCAGTAATTTGTCGTTGTGTTGTTGTTTGTGTTTCATTTTCTAAACCTACTACTGGCTTACTGGCCTACTGTTTTAGAGTGTGTTTCTATTGTGTGTTAGTATAATAAAACCATGAAAGACTGAGCTGTGTCTGCTAACTCGGTTGCTGAAATACCCTGTACACGGTAGATCTATCTATTGCATAGCGGGTGTGATTGGTAGATAATTTTACAATTGATACTCATAATGTTATCGTTGTTTTGTCTTATTGTATTCCTCTGGTGTAACAGCCTCAGAGAACATTTCAGATCAGGGAGCAGCAGAGAAAATGGCTTCCCGTTTCACTGTTCCGAAAGAGGAGTTTCATGACATCTTTAAACATCCCGTTGTGCCGTCCTGTGGCCACAGCTTCTGCAAGGACTGTCTGCAGGAATGGTGGACGGAAAGACCAACAAAAGAATGTCCTGTCTGTCAGAGAAGATGCTCCAGGGACCATCCTGTTACAAATGTTGTTGTGAAGGACCTGTGTGAGAACCTCTTGGAGGAGAAAGGCCAGAGCTCCTTGTCGGTGAGCTCTGAGGTCCTCTGCACCGCACACGGTGAGAACCTCAAGCTCTTCTGTCTGGAAGACCAACAGCCGATGTGTCTCGTGTGTCACAATTCAGAGGAACACGCCGGACACAAGTTCTTACCCGTGGACGAAGCGTCTGGACTTTGCAAACAGAAGGTCCAGGAATCACTGGAGGCTTTAAGGAAAGAAATACAGAAATGTAATTTTAATAAAGTTAAAAAAGAGTGCAACAAAATAGAAAATCACATCAAGGTTCAGGCCAGGAATACAAAGACGCAGATTAAGGAACAGTTTCAGAATCTTCGTCGATTCCTACAGGAGGAAGAGGAGGCCAGGATCGCTGCTCTGCGGGAGGAAGAGGCTCAGAAGAGTCAGGAGATGAAGGAGAGGATTGAGGGTCTGAGCAGAGAAATGGAAACCCTCTCTAATGCAAGCCAAGGTGCTGAGGACCAGCTGAGAGCCGACGACCACGTCTCATTCCTGCAGAACTACAAGACCATGATGGAGGGAGTCCAGCTCACCCTGCAGGACCCACCGCCGGTCTCAGGAGCGTTGATAGACGAGGCCAAACACCTGAAGAACCTGACCTTCAGAGTCTGGGACAAGATGAAGCACATTGTCTCCTACACTCCTGTCATCCTGGACCCCAACACTGCTAGTCCATGGCTCATGCTGTCTGATGATCTGACGTGTAGAGAGACAGCAGCTTCCTGACAACCCAGAGAGGTTTGACTGGTGGCCCCAAGTCCTGGGTTCTGAGGGCTTTAACTCAGGGTCTCACAGCTGGGATGTTGAGGTTGGAGACAATAAAAGCTGGCAAGTAGGTGTGTGTGTGGAGTCTTACCAGAGGAAGGGAGACACAGGGAGTGGATACTGGTATATATGGTTCTATAGGGGTGAATACAGAGTAGTCTCCTCATCAGAGCCTGATGGTGAGGAGACTCTCTCAGCTCTCTCAGTGAATCAGAAACTCCAGAGGATCAGAGTCCAGCTGGACTGGGACAGAGGACAGCTGTCCTTCTCTGATCCTAATTCTAACACACACCTACACAACTTCACACACACCTTCACTGACACACTGTTTCCATTCATTTATAATGGTTATGGTGATAGAAAGTATCTGAAGATGTTACCAGGGAAGATCTGTGTCACTGTGGAAAACCACAGTTAGAACGTCTAGCGTCCAATAAAGGCCTATATTGAATATTGATCTGGTATTGATCTCCATGGTAATTAGAAGGACTTTGTCCGTGTGTCCGTCCGTATGTATGTATGTATGTCCAATAAACAAACATTGATGACAACATCAATACGGGGCTCATCAAAGGCACCACTCTCTTCACACAGGGTGTGATTTTTGAATAGCCAAATACATCTTAACATGACATAGATGTTTTCCCGGTCTTAATGGATTACATATCGTTACTTGAGTTTTCTTGGCATTGAGCTAGAGAGGCTGATCTTTCCTGCATTCCATTTCTCCTGTCAGTAGTTGTTCCTTTCCTTTATTATCTGCTGTATCCGAGACTATAGGGCAATGTAATCTGATCGTCTGTTGTCAGTGGTCGTGATGGGCATTTTGAGTAAAACATTTTCTTTCTTTTTTTCTCTTTTATCTTGTCTCATATTTTAAGGTTTTTAAATATTGAAAAACATTTTTTTCAAGGATTGTAAAGGATAGGCAAAGAATAAGCATTGTGCTTCAGCCAATTCCTTTTTTCGGTCATTACGTGGATATGTACATTTGTGATGATGATTTATTTTTGTTGTAAGTCCGCACAAGTGTGTTTTGATTTGTTGTAAACAAAGACCCAATATAAAGCATTCATTCATTCATGAACCATTCATTCACTCGTGTCATTATAGGTGAAAATTGTAAGAGGAAAAAAAAATCTTCAAAACTCTCTGAAATAACTGTAGCTCACAACGTGTTGTAGATTTTGGAGGAGCTCTGACAACGTTTGACAACAGGACTTACAGTAAAGGTAGGGTAAGTGTCTATATATGTGTTAAAATTAGTGTTAAATGGCTTGATATTGTGATAGTAATCATTGCTATAGAGTGTGTATTCAGTAACGGGGCTCCCTGTCTCTCCAGCCCTTTAGCAAAGGTTGGGATACCAATTTTATTCAATCGCATGGTGCAAGGGCCGTTCCCGTGCAAAGGTTGCTATCTTCAGACACCAGCCTTGTCCCTAAAACACCCAGCGGTGGAAAAAGTACTCAAATGTTTTACTTAAGTAAAAGTATCAATACTGCAATGTAGAAGTACTCTGTTACAAGTAAGAGTCCAGAATTAAAAATGCACTTGAGTAAAAGTACAAAAGTATTGGTATCCAAATGTAGCTGTGGGTGGAAGTGGACTAGGAAAGGGAATCAAATGGACCCTTACTGGTCCGTAACTCTAATAGTGTAGAAATGGAACCAAATGGACCCTTACAATTCTGTAACTCTGAGAGCGTAGGCCTACAAATGGAACCAAATGGACCCTTACAGCTCTGTAACTCTGAGAGTGTAGGCCTACAAATGGAACCAAATGGACCCTTACAGGTCTGTAACTCTGATAGTGTACAAATGGAACCAAATGAACCCTTACAGGTCTGTAACTCTGAGAGTGTACAAATGGAACCAAATGAACCCTTACAGGTCTGTAACTCTGAGAGTGTACAAATGGAACCAAATGGACCCTTACAGGTCTGTATGAACACTGAGGATTTTACAGTGTAGCTACATTGGAGGTCCCAGAGATAACAAATGGTATGAAATGGGGGTCCGTGGCCTGATGCAAAAAATATGCAAATTGTGGGTCCTTGAGATGAACGTGGTAGAGAATGACTTACGCAGCGCGTGCCACTCGTCCTGGCGTATGGTCTTGGTCAGGTCGACGGGCAGGTTTCTGGGCAGGGCTGACGAGGTGTAGTAATATTTAACGGGCGTGCAGCGCTGGACCAACCCTGAGCATGTAGACAACATAACACAAAGAAACACACAATGTCAATGTAAGCATTTAGCAGCAGTGTTGATTTTGACAGCACATTTTTTAATTTAGTTGTAGTCATAGTCTTTTGAATACAATTCCATTTAGTTTTAGTCATATTTCAGCCATCTGAATTGTTTCAGTTTTGTCTAGTTTCAGTCGACTAAATATCCTAAGATTATAGTCGACTAAAATGTATGTTGGCGGTGCCTTGATGGCGTCGTAATGGCTGATTTTACACTTGGTTGCATGCTGAAAATAGCCGATCTACAAGCTCACAACGTGTCGCAGCATGACACGTTGTGAGCTTGTAGATCTGCTATTTTCAGAGCACAGCCAAACATAAAACGACTTGTCTTTTTGTTCTACTGGATCTCTTCTCCACTAGTCCCTCACTAACATTTTAGTCTAGTTTTTATTTGTTGACGAAATTGTCGATATATTCAGTCATAGTTTTAGTCACCGTAGCCTAGTTTTTATTTAGTTTTTATTTAGTTATCGTCAGTGTAAAAACGTAGTCGACCAGCATTTTTCGTCATAGTTTTAGTCGACTAAATCAACACTGTTTAGCAGAGCTTCTTATCCAGAGCAACTTATGAGTGTGAGATCAGAATGAGAAGAATAAACATGAACTCTAGTCCAGGGGTCTTCAACGTTTTCAGGCCAAGGACCCCCTAGCTGAGAGAGAGATGAAGCAGGGACCCCCTACTCTATATTGTATAAAATTGTGTTTCAGATTATACTTTTTTTGTTTACGTGGTCTGCTCTTTTTCCCCTCTACACCTATATACCTCTTGTAGATCGGCTATTTTTGGCTAAAGTTCTCAAAAAAGGGATGCTATGGTTCAAGTGGTTAAGGTAAAAAGAAAAATCATATCACACAAAGATTTGGCGGACCCCCTATAGTAACTCTGAGGACCCCCTAGGGGTCCCGGACCCCCTGTTGAAGACCCCTGCTCTAGTCTATGAACAACAACAAGGTAAACAGGGGGTCATGCCTATATTATGTTCCCTCAGTTTAGGATTATAGGCTTGGGGTTAGGGTTAGTTTTGAGGGAACAAAGGGCTGAGGGAACATACAGTATAGGTATAAGCACCTGTAAATTAGTAAATAGTCACATAAGTATAGAGTGCAGAGAGAACAATGTAATGCCTCAAAGCTATAGGTGAACAATAAATATATAGCATCTGTCTATAAACAACATGCTATCTAAATAACATACTGTACATTTGAAACTATAGGATACCAGGTAAAACAATGAAACTACTCTCTCTCTCTCTCTCTCTCTCTCTCTCTCTCTCTCTCTCTCTCTCTCTCTCTCTCTCTCTCTCTCTCTCTCTCTCTCTCTCTCTCTCTCTGTTGTTTCTCTCTCCTCCTTCTCTCTCCTCTCTCTTTCTCTCTCTCTCTCTCTCTCTCTCTCTCTCTGTTGTTTCTCTCTCCTCCTTCTCTCTCTCTCTCTCTCTCTCTCTCTCTCTCTCTCTCTCTCTCTCTCTCTCTCTCTCTCTCTCTCTCTCTCTCTCTCTCACACACACACACACACACACACACACACACACACACACACACACACACACACACACACACACACACACACACACACACACACACACACATATAGCATTCTAAGCTAGTGTATTAGCCTATGCGGGCCTACAGTATATATACACAGCACAGTAGGAGCACAGTAACATAACATGTACAGACGGTGTTGTGTAATGATGCTGCTGTGTTGTGCTACTGCATGCATGCATGCAGGCCCAGCGTCAGCACCACGGATAGCTCCAGTACCCTGGACAGCACCAGAACCATGGACAGCGCACTGTGCGTGTTATCAACACACAGATGTAAACAGCCTCAGCCTCACCCACACAAAAACAAAAGGTGTTTCAAACCCCAGCATCCATATTCATCCCCCCCAAAAAAATCTACCAGCTCACAACTTGTCAACATTCATGACTCTGTAAGCTTGTAGATCGGCTATTGTTTGGCCGAAGATATTTAGTGTATAGATGGAAACAAGCAGTCCCAAGTCCCAGGTCTAGAAAGGGCTATAGCCTTGGATCAAGACTCTATCATAGATGTATTTGATTCGAGTCTGATTTTAGCTTTATGGTTTTTAGCTTAGATTTTAGCATATCTATGTTAAAATCGATTACATTTTTTTATCTATGATAGAGAGGGTTTAACTGGGTTTTTTCCAGCCCTTCATATATTTTGGCCATTTGAAAATAGCAGATCTACAAGCTCACAATGCCTAGCAATGGATGCATTGTGAGCTTGTAGATCGGCTATCCCTAACCCTATTTTCAAATGATTTGTATACATTTGAAAACGTGTGAAATGGGACATTCTGCACAATGACTACTTTCTACGTTTGGTAGGCTATACTTCAAGTACATTTTTTTTCAAAGAATAAGACCTTTTTTTTTTTTTTATAACCTTTAAAGATCAAATCCTCCGTCTCCAGGTCGAAGCCCTCGCGGTGACACTTCCTCCACAGCCCCGCCACGGTGGAGTTGAACTGCCGGCCGCACAGCGACTCCACCATCGCGGCCGACGCCATCAAGGGGGCCGCAGCCGCCGCTGCGGGCGCCGCCGGGGGAAGAGCGTCAAAGTGCCGCTTGGCTCTGAGCGGCGCGGCGCTCTGAACACCCGCTGTCCATGGTGCTGAACCCGCGGATCCGGCTCTCCGCTCCTCCACGCCGCTCTCCTTGGGCTCGGGCACGGGGGGCTTGTTGATCATGGGGGGCTTCTTGCTGCTGCGCAGCGGCAGGCTGCTGCTGGAGATGTAGATGTAGCCCGGGTCGTTCCTCCCCCGGTTGTGGTGGTGGTTGTTGTTGGAGTAGTTCTTGCATCGCTCGCGGTGCCGCCGGGCGTCCGTCTCGTACCAGTTGTCGGTGCCGATGGCCACGGCGATGAGCCCCAGGGCGCAGAACGCCAGCGCCAGACCCGCCACCGTCAGAGCCCTCATAGCAGCCATGTTCCATCCATGTGGTGGTGAGGAGGATGGAGGGATGCAGGGGTGGAGGGGGGTTGGCTGGTTGGCTGGTTGGCTGCAACGGGACAGCAGAGAGATCCGTCGCTGGTCGGTCGTTGCTGGTTCTTATTATTATTATTAAATTAATAATAATAATGATGATCAAATGGAGACTGCGATGTTAAGTCAACGATGGTTTAAATGGCTGAAGTGAATCATCATCACCGAATGAATGGCTTCATCTTCTCTGATTTATTCCACCGATGGAATTTAAAGTGGGAACTCCTGGAGCCTGTCTGTCTGTCTGTCTGTCTGTCTGTCTGTCTGTCTGTCTGTCTGTCTGTCTGTCTGTCTGTCTGTCCTTAGCATCTGAACTCTGCTGCACTGGGAAATGCTGAGTGCTCATTTAACTGGGTAACAGGATAGGTGGGCTGTGGGCACCCAGGAAGAGTGGGCACCTCGGTGTTAAATTGGCTATTTAAAAAAAAAAAAAAAAAAAAAAAAAAAATATATATATATATATATATATATATATATATATATATATATATATATATATATATATATATATATATATATATATATATATATATATATACAATATTTGGAAAATGTTTTAAAGTAAAGTACAGCATACATGATTAGAATATGCTTAAACATTCGGCAATTAAGGTCTAATATTTCTACAAAAGCTGCAAATTGCTCATAAGCATACAGGCTATATCCAGTAATTTTGGGCTTAAAGTTGAAGGATAAAATGAATGTCTTATAATGATGTACTGTGTATGTTCATATCGCCTACTTAAGACCATTTAACAAATATTTTATTTTCAAACATTTCAGACAAAATAGCCAATTTTACATCGAGGTGCCCAGATGTCCCTAGTGCCCACCTATCCTGTGTCCTTTCATTGCTATAGTGTGTAGCCTACGATTTGAACCATTTTGGTTCTCAGAGAGTTACATTAACATTGAGGATTTTACTGTAGATCTATTGATACTGGTTCAGTCTAACATTTCTTTCTAATAAAGAGACATTCATGTATAATAATAATAATTTTAAAAAGCAAGACCCTTAGAGTAGTGGTTCTCATAGTGGGGTTCGGGGACCCCCAGGGGTACTTGAGGGAGTTCCAGGGGGTCCCCAGCTAAATGAGTTAACACAGCATCAAAATCAGTTTAACTGCTTTAACCTTAGATATACATTGTCTATGTGAAAATATCCAAGCTGCAAGCTTACAGATCTACTTTTTAAAAAATTAGGATTTTTTAAAAACAAACATTATAACAACACAACTCGTGTACGGGGGTCCCTGGCACAAAATATGTTCAGTTGGGGGGTCTGTGACCAAAACACATTGATTTGAGGTTCTGGTGGGGGGGGGGGGGGGACATTAGCTTAATGTGCAAATATTTTCTCACCCAACAGTAAACAAACCAACAAACAGTATGAGTGTATACAGGGTATCTGCACATTTATAAAGTGACAATTTAAGGAAAAATAAGACCATTACTGTGTGAAAAGTAATCAACAACATATACTATAAAAATAAATCTAATTGTCAAATTTTACCTAAGAAAGAGATAAACATTATGAAAATTGACGATCTACAAGCTCACATACAATGCCTCACGTTGTGAGCTTGTAGATAGGCTATTTTCACAATTTTTATCTGTGGAACCGAGTCAAACTAAATGCAATGCCTCAACTCCTTCAATTCCAAGCGCTTGTCAGGGTGGTCCCCAGTTCAAATATGATTATTGTGGGGGGTCGTGGCCTGAAAAGGTTCACTGACTGACCACTGACTTAGATAAATACATTGTTGCGTTTATAAACAGTTTTACAAAGTTTGCAAATGCAACATAACTACCTTTTCACTGAATCACATGTACAATTACAATTACAATTTTAGCAGACTGTTACATGTGAGGGTTCTTTCTATTTATTATATTATTTTTGCACAGTTATTTGGTGTTTGGCTACAACACTGATGATATGTCCCAGGTGTATCCATGTGATGTTTTCTTTATAGTTAGTTACTCTATTTATAGTGGCTCATAGGAATTAGACTACGTGACAACCAGGAATAGTTTGGTGACCACCGGAGAGACGGGTGACGGGCGTCCCGGGAGCAGTATGGGTTGGCGCCCCAGCCTGTGTCTTCCGTGAGGAAGAAGCCCAACAAATCCACGGTGAGGCCTTTAAGGAGGGCCATTCAAGCAAGCCGCAAGTGGAGCCTGCAGTACCACCACGGCCCAAGGAACAAAATCACGCCAGAAGGAAACGTTTGGAGCGGGGACAGTCTGGTGCAACGCTCAGGTCCTGGACCTGGTGAGAGAAGAAGGAGCCCGGCCAGGAGGCCATCCACAAAGCCTAGTCCCTCCATGTGCCAGAGCCTCCCCTCTCCCCCGGTCCGCAGAGTAGTTCCGGAGAAGCGGACTGAGTGGCCCTGTCTTTCCCTGAGAGGACTGACCGTGGGTAGCTACTGGGACGTAAGTCGAGGCTTGATCAACCCCGGCTGGGTCACCTGGGCGAGGGTGTGTGTTGTTGCGAGACCCGAAACACCCGTTGACCCCAGGCTACAACACTGATGATACGTCTCAGGTGCATCCATGTGATGTTTTCTTTATAGTTTATAGGTAGTCCCACTGACTCCTGTTCATTCAGCTCAGGTCCTGCGTGGGAGGAGACCTGGCTGGGAGGAGACCGTCCAAGCTGGACCAATCAGGAGGAAGCCCTCCCACTATTTAAGAGCTGTCAGCAGCTGTGCTCAATTGGCCGTGTGTGGCATGCTGTCTGTGCTGTTACTCACTGTCCAAAAGTTACAGGTCAACATGTTGGGTTCTGAAAGTTAAGTAACCCTCCGTGTTTAATACCCTCTGTGACACCTTCTGTTTAAGTTTGACCCCGCTAAAGTAGTGTTGACCACAAAGGAGTTGCTGAGCAGCTCCTGCTAAATACATTGTGCTCTATTTGTTTCACTCAACTCAACCACAACCCTATTGTGGATTTTAAGCACTACATTCTGTAATGTAAAGCAATCATTGCTCAAGTAATCATTGCTATAAGTATTTGTTCAGTAACAGGAGTCTCCATGTCTCTCCAGCTCTTTAATGAACAGAAAATACATTTTCAGGTAGGTGACAAAATTGTAGTGTTCCAGATCCAATTTTGTCTACTCATTAAATAACACAAATACATGTTATTTGTGTCATCACTTCCAATTTCACTTGTTTAATCTGTATCCTGACTGAGTTCTCTATTCTGATTGGATCAAATTGGTATCCTGACCTGAAAATGCCTTTTCTGTTTAACAAAGAGCTGGAGAGAGATGGAGACTCCTGTTACTGAACAAACACACTATAGCAATGATTACTATCAGAATATAGAGCTATTTAACCCTTATTTTAACCAAAAAAAAATACAAATACAACTTTATTTATTTATACAGCACCTTTCATGACATGAATGCAGCTCAAAGTGCTTTACAGGGCAAAACATAAATAAAGCAGAAGTGCTTTACAGAAAAAGCAATAGTAATTTAACAATAAAGCAAAAAAGAGCAAAAGCAAAAACAACATTAAAATAATTTTAAAATAATTGAATTAGAATAATGGCGGTGGGAAAAAAGGCAGTGAATCAAGCAAAACAGTGCAGACGTGAATAACAACAGAGATTTAGAAAAAATCAACTAAACGCAAGAGTGAAGAAATAAGTCTGGAGCTGTGCTTTAAAGCCGTCTATGGGGTTTAAGTTGTTAAGAAACCGTGGTTAAGACACCGTGAAACCTCAGGGTTTCAGTCTGACTCTGTTTCCTACCAGCAGTTTCTACACTGACCATGTGTTCTATAAATAGACAGATCATGGACATGCCTATAACATAAAAGACACAGTGGTGAAGAAAAGTACTCATATATTCTACTTATAGTTAGTTAGTAAAAGTATCAATACTGCAATGTAAAGTACGGAATTCAAAATTTACTTGAGTAAAAGTATTGGTATCAAAATGATACCACATGTGTCACTACATTTAAACCCTATAGTTGACCGGGGTCCCCCAGGGCTCTGTACTTGGTCCACTCCTTTTTTTTCCCTCTACACAAAATCTCTCAAAAAACACACAATCTAAAAGCTCACAAGGTGTCATGGCAACATGATACGTTGTCAGCTTGTACTGTAGATCTGCTCTTTTTGTCCGAATGTTTACCCCCGGAATAACATGGGCGCTATATGGGTTCAACGTGGTTAAACTATTCTAAGATGTTTAAAAAATGCATGTGAGAAGCTCAATTTATTCTCCATCACACAAAAGAATAACTGAAAAATGCTGAAAAGAACACCTCAGAGCGCTTGAAGACGTTATTTTTTTTGTCGTGAAGAGACGGTGACATGTGATGGAGGATAAACTGAGCTCACACAGTCATGGTGGTGGTTTGATCAACTTCCTCAAAAGCAGCCGTGATGATTTGAAAAAAGAGGAAGAAGGTCCATCAACTTCTGCTTTGGAACTGTTAATAACAAAACGATCCACAGAAAAAAACATGAGCTCATTTCAGACACACATATAGTTATGTTCAGCTCATGTGTGTTTTAATATACATGTAACATAAACATACAACAGATCGATTATCATTATTATTCGGATTATTCTGATTTATTTGTCATAGTTTTCCAGAACTAAACTGAAATGGAAGAATAGGTTCGGAATGAAGCCAAATATAATAGGTCTGTTACTCTGAGAGTGTAGGCTACAAATGGAACCAAATGGACCCTTTTAGGCTCTCAGAGTTCAATTAAAATTGGGGGGCCCTTGAATTGAAAAA
Source organism: Gymnoscopelus microlampas (assembly GCF_963454915.1). Taxonomy (NCBI): domain Eukaryota; kingdom Metazoa; phylum Chordata; class Actinopteri; order Myctophiformes; family Myctophidae; genus Gymnoscopelus; species Gymnoscopelus microlampas. The sequence goes on along the minus strand of NC_139943.1, from coordinate 6,415,129 downwards.
AAGGGTTGAGAATTAAGACCAGCCCACGAATGTTAAATGGACGTGACAGCTTCAGAACACGAGCAGGAACTAACAAAACACATACTGGACACTTTCACTTCCTGTTTGTCACGTCAATGTTGAGAGAAGTGGAAGGAGAATGGACGCTCTCAGATGGACGGTCTCGTCTGTAAGTATTATTTATTCACTCTGCTGCGTTTGATTTGGGAATTTTTTAGAATGTTGTGGAAATAAGCTTTTCAATAATGGCTTTGGGTGATAACTGGATCTCAGATTGTATACAGCAGGGGTATGGGCAACCTTACGCACAGGGTGCCAACATGGGCACAGAGGAGGGTGATGACTGGCACAGGGGAGGGTGATCATTGGCGCACAGGCATAAGAGTGAGAGAGAGTTTTATTTTATTTTAAAATATAATATTCAATCCTAATTATTTTTTTAATAAAAATTAAAAAAATGTTCAAGATTTTTCAAAATTAGCAGATCTACAAGCTCATAGCACGGCACTCGGTGCCGCACTATGAGCTTGTATATCTGCTATTTTTGAATAGCCAACGAAATCTAAAGTGACACAGATGCGTTCCAGGTCTTAATAGGTTAAATGAAGTCCCCTCACATCTATACACAAACTACATCCTGCACATAATTCTACATTCATTCAAACTGATAACTCTGACTGGGGAGGGAGTCTGGGAGAGGTGGGTTATTGCCATTGAGTCTAATGATCATTACAGTACAACCTGGTGTGAAAGAAAATACTTCTAAAGAAGAAAATAAAGGTTGTTATGTATAGCCCAGTGGTTCTCAAACTTTTTCATGTCAAGGACCCCCAAATTGACACTTATTAGCCCGCGGACCACCATTTGAAAAGAAATGCCAAGGACCCTCATAAGAGAAGATTTTTACAGCTATAGCAGTGATTTTCAAGCATTTTAATTTCTTGGACCCCCAGTTTGACATGCATTAGGCTACGGACCCCCATCTAATGGCATTTCTATCTCTTGGACCCCAATTTATATCGTAAAATCAATGTTAATTTAACTCTGACGGGTCCATTTGGTTCCATTTGTACACTCTCTGAGTTACAGACCCATAAGGGTCCATTTGGTTCCTAACTACCATTTAGCTGTGGACCCCCTGGAACTCCCTCAAGGACCCCTGGGGGTCCCCGGACCCCACTTTGAGAACCAACGGTATAGCCGTGGACAATCAAAATGAATTGAAAATATATTTGTGGTGTCATAATTAAACCTGTTGATATGGCACACTGACTATAGAGAAACTGACAAGAAAATGAAAACATGGCACTTCACGTCAGAAAGGTTGCTGACCCCTGGTATATAGCATTCTGCAACACTGTTTTGATGTCATCTTTTAGATTAGTTGATAACACAACATCAATATGTAATCTTATCCCAATGAGAATATTGTATTATAGTTGACAGTGGGGAAAGAGATCAAAGTTATACTCCTTAATGTACATACATACATGTGATGTTTCCTATAAAGGCTTCAGATGAAATGGTTGCGTATGAAGCAGAGATGTACCGCTCAGCTCCAGAGCTCTACTCCTACCTCACCAGCGTGGCAGACATTCCTGATGGTGAGTATACTGGCACTGGTGGACACACATGCCGTACTGACAATATCATCACTGACCGTATAGTCAGTGATGATAGTCAGAACTATGTCTTCAGACTCCACCTCACCCCTACTCTCCTTCTATCTCTTCTTGATGCCAGTGGAAAAAAGTACTCCAATTCTTTACTTGTTTACTGTTACAAGTAAAAGTCCAGAATTCCAAATTTACTTGAGTAAAAGTACAAAAGTATTGGTATCAAAATGTATTTAAAGTACCAAAAATAGAATGTCCCATGTTACAAGTTTTCAGATGTATACAAATCTTTTGAAAATAGCAGATCTACAAGCTCACTACGCGCCACATTGTGACGCGTTGTAAGCTTGTAGATCGGCTATTTTCAAATAGCCAAAGTATATATGGGGCTAGTAAAGTTTTCATATAATTGTAGTGGAGTAAAAGTACAATATTTGCCTCTGAGATGTAGTGGAGTAGAAGTAAAAGTACTGAAAATGGTACCTATAAGTACAGTACTTAAGTACATGGACTTAGTTACTTTACACCACTGCTAGATTGTAAATTGTCATTGTCAGTGTTGTCAATAGAAGCTGACACATAGAATCCGCACTCTGGATCATTATGCTCCATGATATATATTATCGTTACTGTCAGGCAGTAAGATATGAAAAGATATTTCATTTTGCCATATACCATTTTGATTTCTTGGGGGTCCCAATGTACCCCACTGAGCATTTTTTGGTCTATTAGACGTCTAAAATACGTCTAAGGGGTAGGCTAAAACAGGGTTATAATTGGTCTACTGGTGAAAGTTTTTTAGCGGTCTAGGCTTAGCCTAGACGTTGATTAGCTGTTTTTTAAACGTCTATTTATAGACCGTCTATATTATAGACGTTGAAATGACGTCTATAATATAGACGGTCTATAAATAGACGTTTAAAAAACAGCTAATCAACGTCTAGGCTAAGCCTAGACCGCTAAAAAACTTTCACCAGTAGACCAATTATAACCCTGTTTTAGACGGACGTCTAATAGACGACTATTGCTCAGTGGGACACTGTATCATCATCATAGTGTTCATGTAACGTACAGAGAGTGTACAAATGGAACCAAATGGACCCGTACAGACACATCAGGGTCAGTTTGGTTCCTAAATATTAATTTGCCTGGGGACCCCCTGGAACCCCCTCAAGGACCACTGGTGGTTCCCGGACCACTGGTTGAGAACCACTTGCTCTAGTGCACAGGCCTTACCCTGAAGGGACAAACGTGGCATCTTTCGGGGGCAGTGTTGCTGCTTGGAGTATAAACACAAACTCAACAAAGTTGCAGAACCTATGTTCAGGTGCCAGTCACTCACCTGTGAGGCAGTCACACACCTGTGATTGGCACACATGCACCTTTCAGCAGGTGTGTGCTGGCAGGTCGCTCAAAACAAGAGCGATCACCAACAGAAGCATATTGGGGGATTTTGGCAATTATTTTGGGGGCGCTACCCACACGTTTAGCTGTGTTGCTCATTCCACCAATACCCGATCCTTACAAGCTGTACCTCGTTGTAAAGGTGACTAATCAACGATAAGAAATGACATAAAACACAAAACCAATTGGTATTGTTGAAGGGGAGAAATAATCAACAGAAGTGAGAGAGATAGAGAGAGAGAGAGACACACACACACACACACACACACACACACACACACACACACACACACACACACACACACACACACACACACACACACACACACACACACACACACACACACACACACACACACACACACACACACACACACCATGTACATAACTGGTTGTGTGGTTGTGTTGTTTCAGATCAGAGCTGGAACACTCTGCAGTGTGAACGCTCTGAGCAGAGAGACCTGGGTCACTCTGGAGGAGGAGGTCACCAAGGTCATCAAGGTCATCACCACCTGGCTGAGCTTCACTGTCTTCCATCTCAACTCCTTCAGCTCTATCACTACAGCCAGGACCCCTCAACGGCCCCCCCACAAACAGGCACACAGGTTAGGACCCCTCAACGCCCCCCCCCCCCCCCCCCCCCCACAAACAGGCACACAGGTTAGGACCCCTCAACGGCCCCTCTACAAACAGGCACACAGGTTAGGACCCCTCAACGGCCCCTCTACAAACAGGCACACAGGTTAGGACCCCTCAACAGCCCCTCCAGGGGGCACAGCGGCGCAGTCGATAGCGCTGTCACCTCACAGCTAGAAGGTCCTGGGTTCGATTCCTGCAGGGGACGCTGTGGGCACTGGGGGGCGTGTTCTCTCCTCCACGTCATCAGTGCCCATACCCTAGGTGGGGTTGGCGAAAGGGCCTTTCTGTGTGGAGTTTGCATGTTCTCCCCGTGTCTCCTAGGGTAGTACCCTCACAAAAACATGGTCACTATACTGCCTCCCCCTGGTCAGCCGGGGCGCCTGATGGAGGGGAAAGGAACTGGTTGGAATAACGTGTTCCTTCCACGCGCTACGTCCAACCAGGGAAACTCTCCCCTGTCAGGTGACAAGAAGGTCAGTTGGCTCTCATGCATTGAAGGAGGCATGAGCTCGGCCCTGGCCTCCCTAGGTTGGCAGAGGGAAGGTAGTGCCCAGGATTACATAGACAATTGGCAGACAACTGGGTGTTACAAAATTGTGGGATAAAAATGTAAAGAAAAACAAAAAACAGCCCCTCCACATGTGTGCCTGATGTGCATGGTGCTGTTTGTGTGCAAACATTCAAGATTCGAGACGTTTATTGTTACATCTCATATACGGAACATGTGTTTATTGTTGCATCCAGTCGTGTAAAGTAACTAAGTACATTTACTCAAGAACTGTACTTAAGTACAATTTGAGGTATTTTTACTTTACTGGAGTACTCTTCTACTCCACTACATCTCAGAGGCAAATATTGTACTTTTACTCCACTGCAATTATATGAAAACTTTAGTTACTAGTTACTTTATATATTTCGATTATTATTACAAAACATACATTAACCACTTCAGCCCTATACACACGTTTCGGCCATTTGAAAATAGCCGATCTGCAAGCTCACAATGCGTTGCGATGCGACGCATTGTGAGCTTGTAAATCTGCTATTTTCAAAAGGTTTTTATACATTTGAAAACTTGTGAAATGAGACATTCTGTATAATGAGTACTTTCTACTTTTGGTACTTTAAGTACATTTTCATACCAATACTTTTGTACCTTTACTCATACATACATTTTTAATTCCGGACTTTTACTTGTAACAGAGTAGCTATTTCTACATTGCAGAATTGATGCTTTTACTTAAGCAAAAAGTGTGAATACTTTTTCCAACACTGGTATCCAGTGGTGAATGAATCAATAATGATCACGGTTTAGGAATAGGCCTGTATAGTGTATATTTAAACAACAATATTCTGTGGCTTCATCGATGACTAATCAAAATAACAAACGTCTCTGTCTCACGACCGACAGGAAATACCCACAATGCACCCACACGTCAACAAACGTTTGATCTGGACTGTTGAGGGTATTTTCACCGAAATGTCATAAAAGCCCCAGTCATCTATACGCTGTAAAACTTCTCAGTGAACTCTGAGCGTGTACAAATGGAACCAAATGGACCCGTAAGGGTCCATTTGGTTCCATTTGAACACGCTCAGAGTTAAATGAACGCTGAGGACTTTTACAGTGTAACGTGATGCAGCTATACTTCCTCTTTTAGGACAAAGAAAATGCTGTCAGTGTCAAACATGACTGTTTTTGTAAAGATCCCATATTTACAATGTAAGCATTTAGCAGACCGGTGTTGATTTCGTCGACTAAAACTATGACGAAAAATGTCCGTCGACTACCTTTTTAGTTTTACACTGCAAAATGAAATAAAAACTAAGCTATGATGACTAAAACTAAGACTAAATATGTTGACAATTTTGTCAACAAATAAAAACTAGACTAAAACGTTAGTGAGGGACTAGTGGAGAAGAGATCCAGTAGAACTAAAGGCAAGGCATCAATCCATACGTAGAGCGTCTTAAAGGAGTAGTTCACCCAAAACATGACTTATTTTCTATGAATTGCACACCCCATGAAGCCTTGAATTCATGGATTTGTTTTTGTTTTTGTCACATCCCTGAGCCAATAATTTGATTACCGGCAGAAAGATGCTAATGTATCCGGTAGAGTCGGTAGAGTCACAAAGAGTCTACTTTGTGTCTCCTACCGGAAATACACTGGTCATCAAATTATTGGCTCAGGAATGCGACTAAAACTAAAACTAATCCATGAATTCAAGGCTTCATGGGGTGTGTAATTGATAGAAAATAAGTCATTTTTAGGGTGAACTACTCCTTTAAGAGAGCCTCACAACAATCTTTGCAGTTACAGAAATGACTATATAAACATTACATTACAGTCATTTAGCAGACACTTTTATCCAAAGCGACTTACAATAAGTGCATTCAACATACTGTAGGTTGGCAAGAAAACTACTAATCACCAGAAGTCTTAAGTGCATTTTCTGCAAAAACAAGCAATCAAGAGTATACCTAGCGCTAAGGTAGAAGTGCAATATATCAGCTACCTATTTCCTTAAACATTGTTATTGTTATTGTTGTCAGATCCCATATTACAGCCACAGTTACCAGTGTTACCAGCAGCAGCACCAGCAGCGCTCTGAGTCTCCGGCCCAGTACAGCTCAGACGAGGACGAACAGCAGCGGGCCCCCAGAGCCATCCTCAGGGGCCACGTCAGGGGCCACAGGGACCCCCCCAGCCCCCCGCTAGAAGTGTCGGAGGGCGAGGAGGACGGAGACCAGCCCCCCGGCGCACCCCACGGTGAGAGAACACATGGCTACAGCGTTCATGTCTCTGTGTCTGCAGATCACAATGCGTCGCGATGCGACACATTGTGATCTTGTAGATCTGCTATTTTCAAATGGCCGAAATGTATATAGAGCTGAAGTATGTTTTTTAATAATAATCAAAATGTACAAAGTAACTAGTAACTAAAGTTTTCAAATAAAAATAGTGGAGTAAAAGTATAATATTTTGCCTCTGAGATGTAGTAAGTAAAAGCATTGAAAATTGGAAATACTCAAGTACAAATACCTTAATATTTTACTTACGTACAGTACTCAAGTAAATGTACTTAGTTACTGTCCACCACTGGATCTGTCTTCCCTGAATAAATAAAGGTGAATACACAAATAAAAGAATAAAACATGTCTCCACTGTTCTCCAACAGGTCACAACAGAAAGGTTTACGACGATGAAGGCTCCATCATGGCGTCTCCTCCTCTTCCACTCATCCATCCTCCATCATCAGGTACCAGACGTGTAAAGTAACTAAGTACATGTGCTCAAGTACTGCACTTAATTATGAGGACTTTTACTTTACTGGAGTATTTCCAGTTTTCAGTACTTTTACTTCTATACCCCACTACATCTCAGAGGCAAATATTGTACTTTTACTCCACTACAATTATTTGAAAACTTAAGTTACTTCGCAGATATAAATTATTATATTATACTGTACAACATGCATTAACCACTTTAGCCCTATTTTATACATAGGCTGTTTGAAAATAGCAGATCTACAAGCTCACAACGGGTCGCATCGCGACTCTGTGTGAGCTTGTAGATCTGCTATTTTCAAACATTAAAGTGCTTTTACTTTTGGTACTTTGAGTATATTTTGATGCCAATACTTTTGTACATTTACTCAAGTAACATTTTGAACACAGGCCTTTTACTTGTAACAGAGTATTTTTTTTAATAGTGTGGTATTGCTACATTTACTTAAGTAAAACATCTGAGTGCTTCTTCCACCACTGGTCAGGTACCACCACCAACCACAACAGGAAGGTCCGCCTGTACCAGTTCCTGCTGGACCTGCTGTGGAACGGAGACATGAGCGACAGCATCTGGTGGGTGGACCGCGACCAGGGCATCTTCCAGTTCTCCACCAAGCACAAGGAGCAGCTGGCCAGCCGCTGGGGCCAGCAGAAGGGCAACCGGCTGCAGATGACCTACCAGAAGATGGCCCGCGCCCTGCGGAACTACGGCAAGACGGGCGAGGTGGTCAAGATCAAGAAGAAGCTGACCTACCGCTTCAGCGCCGTCGTCCTGGACCGTGCCTCCTCCTCCGCTCAGAACGCTGTGAACACCGGCATTCATTCTGACTAGAATGGCCTTTGTTTATTTATTCAACCCATGAGAGAAGCCACACAGAACCACCGTTTGATGAGATTTAACCTCGATCAGACACAAAACTTAGAGTATTTTGTCATTGTTGGATAAGATTTTGTCCATGCTGTATTGATGTTGGTACCATATAGGAGAGATAACAGGCAGACGTTGATCAAAATAGCAATTCTTCTTTCATCACAACCTTTATTTCAGCTCGGAGTACTACAGTTGAGGGGGCAGGCCTTCATTTTCAATGTAGCCGAGATACAGAACACAGTAATCAACAGGAATAGACATTCACATTACAGCAACATAAACATACATGAACCAGAATACAGAAAGCACTCCAAAAACTAAAATACTCAAAGAACTAGAACAGATATACCAAAATGTTATAATTAAATAAAGCAGAAATGACCTAAAGATGGAAGTGATGTGATTTTCAAGGCCCTCTGGAGCTCATTCCAGGGAGGGAGGGAGCGCTGACAGAAAATGCTGTCTTGCCTAACTCAGTCTGCGCAAAAGGAACCTTGAGCGTCTACATTCTCTGATAGACCATATTCACACGGCGGCCATTTTGGAATTTAACATTGAAAGTGCCACCCCGTTGCCGCAGCAACATGGCCTTCGTGTGAATATGGTCTATCGTGTAGACTTCTTGTAAATTAAGTAATGCAGATGTTTAACAATATAATTTAACTCTTGAGAGCGTAACATGAAACCAAATGGACCCGTAAGGGTCCATTTGGTTTCATTTTACACTCTCAAGAGTTAAAGATCTATAAGGGTCCTTTTGGTTATACCAACTCTCCATCATTTAGCTGGGGACCACCTGGAATCATCCCCTCAAGGGCCACTGGTGGTCCCCGGACCACTGGTTGAGAACCACTATAAAGTATAAAAGGTTATGGTTATGGGCTTAACCGGTGATCCCATATTAACCGGAACCTTCCAGTCACAACACGTCGCAACGTGAGCCATTGTGATCTTGTAGATCGGCTATTATTATCCCTGTTAATTTGTTCTTTTAGGTACAGTACAAATCAAAACCTGCTCCCCATATTGATTCCAGTGGTAGAGCCTGGAACATGCCATTTTTAATGCTCTATATGCACCCGACTTTATCAAATTATGCAAACAAATGATCACAAATTACTCTATTTTTTAATTATACGAGGGGTTAATGTGTGTTTGTATGTTAATTAAATCATTATATGTAACATGTTATTGCCTATATGTCACACACACACACACACACGCACGCACACGCACGCGTACGCGCACACGCACACGCACACGCACACGCACACACACCATGCTGGAATACGATGAAGAGCGTTATAAAATATTGATGTTATTTTAATGACAGAGAAATAATTATATTGAAAAAATAAATAAATCTATTTTTTTTCTATCAATCACTCACCGCATGAAGTCTTGAATCCATGGAGATTATTCTTTTTTTTTGTCGCATTCCTTGAGACAATAATTAAATAATTGAGGACTAACACTGCTGTGGTAGGAGTCCAAAATGTAACTATATTATAAAGAATAATATGATTAAAAGCCAGCCCGGACAGTTTGTATGCAGACACACAGACCCAGCAACAACCTCAAACCCCCACACCAGGGGTGATGCAACTTTGATGATGTGGAGGGCCACTATATTTCCAAACTCACTCCAGAGGGCCACATTGCATATACTGTACTGTAGGGCAGAAACCTCTTATCTCTGTATTTTAACTTTTTTTCCCGTAAATTAATGCCGTACTTTGCCATTCTATGTCACACAAAAGTAGCAAAAATAGCCGACCTACAAGCTGAAAACGGAATTGGAATTGGAATTGGAATCAGACGCGTCGCTAGGTCTCTACTAGGTCGGGGGCTTAGCCCCGCAGGCAACGGGCACATGCACGCGCGCGCAGCGCGCGTTTTTTTTCGCGGATTTCGCAGATTAGGGTGCTTTTTCCCCCGTTTTTTGTTACATAATTTCGGTTTTAGGGTTAGGGGTAGGGTTAGGTTAGGGTGATGGATATATAATTAAAAAAAAAAAAAAAAAACTTTTAATTTTTTTATTTTTTTATTTTTTTTATTGGTGGCTTTGGACAAAACATTGGTGGCTATAGCCACCGAAGCCCACCCCTAACGACGCCACTGATTGGAATCCTGAAAAGTAACATTTTTATTTACTTTCAAATGCATTTAGTTATACTTGCAAATACATTGGATATAAAAAAAAACAATAGAATTGTGTTGCTAGTCTTTAAGCTATAGACTGAAGTAATATTAAAGCAGGTCATGACTGTGTGCGACCAGACTGATTTTGCGCGGGCCCACCTATGCCCACCCGTGGCTACGCCCCTGGTGACTGATATCAGTCTGCCCATGCCAGGCTGGCATCTCCAGGCCCTCTTTAGTGTCCTGATGAGTTCTCCTTTTTGGTTTAGTGTTTGCATTGAGTTTCATTATGTTTCTCCTCAATGTTCAAGTGTATGTTGTGGAAGTGAATAAAAAGCCATTTAATTTTTGCCAATCGTCTTGTTGTTCTGATTTGTTTGGAGGACTGTAACAACAGTGTTGGACGGGGGGGGGGGGGGGAGTAGTCTGTGGAAGATCCTGACCATGTGTGAAAACAGGAGGAGATTGTCCTGGGAACAAACCCATTTTGAAAGTTCCCTGGAGTACCACCCAGCCAAGCGTCTTCTGTGAGTCCTTGAGGCAAGCAGCCCTTTCTTTGCCCCAAGTTATACTTACTCTCCTCCTCCTCCTTCTTTATTTCTTTTTTTTTTAAATATATATTTTTTCCCTGTGAGGAAGCTTAGCTAAGCTGCTCTGCCATTGGGGTGTAGCCTAGGATCATGTCACAAATGGAATCCTTTTTATGATACATGAGGTTGCTATAGTAATGACATTCTCCTCTCTCCTCCACTGGGATCGGGGTGCATGGGGGAGGTATTTGAGGTATTTTTTTTTACTTTACTGGAGTGTTTCCAATTTTCAGTACTTTTACTTCTACTCCACTACATCTCAGAGGCAAATATTGTACTTTTACTCCACTAGAATTATTTGAAAACTTTAGTTACTAGTTAGGCTACTTTGTAGATTTTGATTATTATTACAAAACATACATACTTCAACCCTATACATTCGACCATTTAAAAATAGCAGATCTACAAGCTCACAATGTGTGGCGATGCGACGCATTGTAAGCTTGTAGATCTGCTACTTTCAAAAGATGTTTATACATTTGAAAATGTGTGAAATGGGACATTCTGCATAATGAGTTGTACTTTTACTTTTGGTTCTTTAAGTACATTTTGATGCCAATACTTTTGTACTTTTATGCAAGTACATTACATTTTGAATTCTGGACTTTTACTTCTAACAGAGTATTTCTATATTGCAGTATTGATACTTTTACTTAGGTCAAACATTTGAGTACTTTTTCCACCACTACTTTTTGCATAGCCGCCCACTCTCCATTTAATGTTCCACAACTCCACCAGCCACTACAGTCCAGTGGGTGGCGGTACAACACCTCTAAAGCTGGTGCACCAACCCTCCAGTCAAACCCAGAAGAAGAAAAAGCAGCAGGACAGCAGCGTTGCCTCGTCTGATTATTATAAGCGACTTTGGGATTGTTTTTCTCTAAAGTCACTTGTAAATATCGGTAGTTATTGTGGGTTGTAGGTTTTTTAGGACTTGTTTCTAGAATGTAGCTTATTTGGATTTGCTTCCTAAATGTTGTTCAAAAATGTTGAACATATTTTCTGCCAGGGACCTCCATAGGCTACAACATTTGTGCATTTAAAATATTTTTAAAAAAAATAGTATTTTTAACATTTTCCTTTTTTTAAATAACTTGTTGTGAGCTTGTAGATCTGCTATTTTCAAAAGATTTTAAAATAATTGCATACATTTGAAAACTTGTGAAATGGGACTATTTGATACCAATATACTTTTGTACTTTTACCCAAGTACATTTTTATTCCAGATAGGCTACTTTCCACCACTGGTTTTCATAGACCAGTTTCCTCCGAGGTGGAAAGACTGGTGATGCAAGGTTAGCTAATATAGACCCCTGGCCGCTTGTTTCTCTCACAAAACCTGGCAACACTGAAAGGAGAGCCTATGCTAACAACTTTAGCATCGACCTCCTCTGTGCTCTGACAGACATTATTGTTATTATTATTATTATTATTAGTATTATTATTTGTCCTTCTCATCTATCAGGCTGACAGCTCTCCACGGCGGATACAAACACCTTTATCTGTATGAACCAGGCGTTTAAAGACATTTAAATGCGTCCTGACTGCTGACACCGTGTTGTTTACAGAGGAGCTTTATCACCGACGTCCCTGAGGTAACATGATGACATCCAGGCCATGCTAACCGCTAGCTGCATGCTAACCCTGGTCCACAGTGTGACTTCTCTCTATAACTGTCTCTATCCCTGCGAGGTCTCCTCCGTCTTTAGGACAAAACAAACTAAACTACTTCGCTATTCACCGAAACAAAGACTGTTTTGTGTTGTTTAGAGTCTATTCTCCAGGGTGGGGGGCCTCTCAGCACCCCACCCCCTCTGTAGAATATACTTTATGTATTATGAATAAAATATGACCGCCAGATTCGAAGTTATTGTATTTGCTCCACTGCGCCCCCTACAGGTCTGCTCAATGGTAATTTATATTGACCAGATCTGTAGGGGGCGCAGTGGAACAAATACAATAATTTACTTCTGGAGGACATATTTTATTTTCTCTCCAAAAAAAAGTGTATTAAACAGAGAAGGTTGGGTGCTGAGATGCTTCCCACCCTGGAGAATAGACTCTAAATAACACAAAACAGCCTTTGTTTCATTGAGTAGTGAATTAGTTCAGAATTTAGTTTAGTTTTGACTAAAGACAGAGACCTCGCAGGGCAGTCAGTGTAATGTTGTCTCTATGAGCAGAGAGCAGTTAGAGAGAACTCACTATAACGCTCTGGACCGGAGCTACAGCTAGCTAGCTGGCTAGCTTGTTTGTTTTTGTTTGTTTGTTTTTGTTTGTTTGTTTCATGTATCAAACAGTTAGGAAGAGCCAATCTGATTGGTCTGTTACATGTGAAGGAGTATAATGCTTTATAAAAGCCTCTCAGCTAATGTTGACATTAAGACTAGATGTCATGTTGTCCAGCCTGCATATTGTGTTACAGTTACAATGTTGTGCAATGTGTGGGTACTGTTTATATGTACCCATACATTATGTCACACTGTGTGTAGGTACCTCACACACACATTGTCACATATGTGGGGTACACATAAACTGTACCCACACATTGTCACATGTGTGAGTACAGTTTATGTGTACCCACACACACGGTAAAGACTATGCCTGTCACAATTACAACATATTACTTGAGAAAATCACAATTATCTTTGCGATCGTTTCCATGTATATTGGAAATACTAATAGCAGGCAGATCTGCAGGCGTATGTTGGCCATAATACATCACTTATTTTGATTATTGGTGTCGGTCGATGTCAGTCATTTCTGTATTTAGGTTTTTCTGGTGCCGAGGTTGTGTGGGGTACGTGTGTGTGTACCCCACACAACCACACGTTGCACAATATTCTACTGTACCTCGATACAGTACATTAGTGGTTCTCAACCTGTTGGTCGGGACCCCCAGCTCACGACGCCTCGTAAAGCGAGGTATTGTGAGCTTGTCGATTGACTATTTTCACTATTTATCTGTGGAACCGAGTCAAACTACATCTAATGCCTCAACTCCTGCAATTCCAAGTGCTTGTCAGGGAGGGGGGTCCCCAGTTAAAATATGATTATTTGGGGGGGTCATGGCCTGAAAAGGTTGAGAACCACTGCAGTAACATTAAACACACACCAAACATTCATAATCAAAGGAGGACACACACATACAGAGTAAATTAAGTAAATAAGAATATTATGCACAAAATAAGAAAATGAACAACAAAAAGCGTTTAACCATTGGGCTTCTGTACATAAACACGCTACTAACATGGTGTTAGCTTTTGTCCACTGGTGTGTACTATTGTCTCTACTGTATCTAACGTAATGGAATAAATGATCTAAGTAGCAACAGACTAGCTTGTACAATGTCATAGTTTTCATCTTATCTTGTGCTTTAGCCCACTGGTTCTCAAATGGGGGGACCTTGAGGGGGTTCCAGGGGGGTCCCCATGAAAATGAAGGCCAGTTTATAGCTCCGATGGAGCTGGGGGACCCCCCAGCTCCTGGAACAACATATTTTGCGATGGGGATCCACGGCCAAATACATATCGTTTTGGAGGGGCCTTGACATGGAAAAGTTGGAGCACCATTGATATAGCAACATATACTGTTAGGATTTTAAAAACATGTTTTTGGCCGCGGACCCCCATCTCAAAATGTTTGGTTCCAGGGACCCCCCTCCCCCCCCCCCCCCCCAGAAGCAAAGATTTGAGTTACAAATGTTCACTTAAAAAAAATATATATATATTTTAAAGATTTGCATTTTTGCGATTTACAAATTGTCATGATTTTTTGAAAAATAGCAGATCTACAAGCTCGTAGCGCGGCACTCTGTGCCGCACTATGAGCTTGTAGATCTGCTATTTTTGAGTAGCCAAAAGTATAAAACAATGGTTATATAGCAAAAAAATCTATGTTAATGTTTTAACCTTCTCCCTGTACAACATGTCATGTGACCTCCATGTCTCGTCCTTGTGTTGTGTCTCCAGGACATCGAGGAGCCTACAGCAGCGTGATGACGTGTTCCTGCACTCTCACGTCTGTGAGGATCTTCCTGAACGCCACTCACAGAGGTACGTCACAGTCTGTGAGATTCATTTTTAACTCTTAAACTGCCAGGGTTTTTCAAAAATAGTACTCAAAAACTGCCAGCAGTTTACATGGTAAACAAACATAGGATTTTTTATTTCTATTTCTCTGTTTATTTTTTTAACATTGAAGTGAATGGAGCAGCAACCTTTTGGAAAATGTTATCTCCTGGTTCTTTGTGAAGAACGGAAAAACGGAAAAACCCCAAAAATAAAGAATCATTTTAGAATGTTTTAAATTTTGTTTTTGATTTAAAGGTAGGGTAAGTGATATTTTTGGGTTAAAACAAAAGGTATTTTCTTAAAAGGTTAAAGCACTATATTCTGATAGTAATCATTGCTATAGAGTGTTTGTTCAGTAACAGGAGTCTCCCCGTCTCTCCAGCTCTTTAATAAACAGAAAATATATTTTCCGGTAGGTGTCAAAATCTCAGCCAATCAGGAGAAAGTACCCATTTTTAAGCTTCATTTTTATAGTGTTCCAGTTCCAATTTTGTCTGCTCATTTCTTAGTGTCATCACTTCCAATTTCACTTGTTTAATCTGTATCCTGATTGAGTTCTCTATCCTTATTGGATAAAATTGGAAATGAAACTGAAACGAAAATGCATTTTCTGTTTAATAAAGAGGTGGAGAGACAAGGAGACTCCTAATACTGAACAAACACTCTATAGTAATGAGTACTATCAGAATATAGAGCTATTTAACACTTATTTTAACCAAAGAAAATCACTTACCCTACCTTTAAAAAAAAAAAAAACGTTTATAAACTTTTTTGGCAGGCAGAGCGTTAACTGCAGACTCACTCCCAATGTTCTGCCGTAACCTGAAGACTCACCTCTTCAGACTCCATCTCAGCCCGTAGCACTGGCCGTAGCCTTGACGACCTTGCAGGCTTATGCAAAAGGTTAACATGTGATTTAGATGGCATGTTATGTAGACAGATGCCTGGCTCATTTGTTGACCTGGCATCCTATAGTTACAACGTACAGATTATTGCTTTCTTGATATTCTCTATACTATACTGTTTAGACTCTTTCTTTTTCTTTAATTTTTTCCCATTGAGAGCAAGCTCTCATTTTCAAGGACGCCCTGATAACAGCATACTGTATACAACACATACATGATGAAGAACAATAACAAACATTTGAATCACATTAAAATGTCACAAATGCAAATAAATATAGTGTTACATGAAACAGGCGCAGTCACCATGTAGTGTGTCCTCAAGAAGCACCCTGAATGTCTCTATTAAGACCATAGTGTGTCCTCAAGAAGCACCCTGAATGTCTCTACTGAGACCATAGTGTGTCCTCAAGAAGCACCCTGAATGTCTCTATTGAGACCATAGTGTGTCCTCAAGAAGCACCCTGAATGTCTCTATTGAGACCATAGTGTGTCCTCAAGAAGCACCCTGAATGTCTCTATTGAGACCATAGTGTGTCCTCAAGAAGCACCCTGAATGTCTCTATTGAGACCATAGTGTGTCCTCAAGAAGCACCCTGAATGTCTCTATTGAGACCCAATCACACCAGTTTCAGAGAGTCCTGAAGTGTGTTCCATTTGTGTGAAGCATAATACATGAATGCAGTCTTTCCTTGTTCACTGCTCTTACGTGGACTGGTATATCTAATGTGTGTCTTTGAACGTGTTGAATGACCAGTAACCTTTTGGTTCTAAAAGCGAGGATAGACCGATGCTATATAGGCTCTTGGTTTACCTATGATCCTCCTAGATTACTGAGGCACTACACTGTCTCTGCATTTGATTTGATGTACAGTACCTTGCTTACTCTTAAGTCTCTCTGGGTTCACCCATTCACTCTGGGAACGCGTCTGTGTCATTATAGATTACTTTGGCTATTAAAAAATATCAGATATACAAGCTCATAGCGCGGCACCGAGTGCCACGCTATGAGCTTGTAGATCTGATATTTTTGAAAAAATCGTGAAAATGTGTGCACATTTTAACTCAAATCTTTGCTTATGGGGGTCCCTGGAACAACATATTTTGAGATGGGGGGTCCCGCGGTCAAATGCATATAATTTTGGGGGTCCTTGACATGAAAAAAGTTTGAGAACCACTGATATAGTAACAGAAACTGTGTTTGTTTTGAAGACATTTGTAGAACCCCCCCCAGAAGCAAAGATTTGAGTTAAAATGTTAGCTTTAAAAATATATATTCAAAGATTTGCAAAAAATGCACCGGTGATAACGGTTCTCTTGTGTAAATGCAGGAGATAAAGCGTGTCATTACATCCAGCAAAGCTTTGGTTTGCTAAATCACTAATTGAAAATAATTCAGGGGAGTGAATGTACCAGAGTAGGCCAGTCTGATACCCAAGGTTCAACTTTATTGTCAACAATACCAATTAGGAGTAAAAAGGCACGTCAAATGAATTGTGCGCTAAAAAACAAACGCAGCAGCTACAGTCTCAAGAGTACCACCATGTTAAAGACTCTGTGTCAAATGTGATCTGTGTTAAAAAAACTGATCAATTCGTTGTTGCAGCCTTAGCCTAAAGTTAAAGGGCAAGACCACTTTGGTAGAGGTTTGGGTTGTGTAGTTACCTTTTCATGAACTCCAAAGGTGGACTAGAAATCAAAAATAATTGCTCCATTGTTTAGAAATTGATAATTCAAAATATGCTCCTCATTGACTTACATTGGATAGTAAAACATCTCTCAAAATCACCCTTTTAGCACATAAACAAGCCCAAACAAAGCTGATTCAGACAATATAGAACATCACCAAACCCAGTACTGTTTTTTTTTATTTATAAAAATGTCAACTTCCTGTTGATTTTACTATTATATTATGTTATTATAAATAGCAAAATCAACAGGAAGTTGACATTTTTATTAAAAAATAAAACAGTACTGCGTTTGGTGATGTTCTATATTGTCTGAATCAACTTTGTTTGTGTTCCTTTATGTGCTAAAAGAGTGACTTTGAGAGCAGTTTGACCGTACAATGTAAGTCAATGAGGAGCATATTTTGAATTATCAATTTCTAAACAATGGAACAATTATTTTTTGATTTATTGTGCACCTTTAGAGTTACATCATGGCAAGTTAACTACACAACCCAAACCTCTACCAAAGTGGTCTTGCCCTTTAAAAAGTCACATTGACATGTGACTTTGTCACCTGTAGCAAGTGAAAACACGCACACGTGACACGCACAGGTGACGAGACGCAACCTCTGTAATTTAATTCATGAATCCCAGGACCATTATCCATTCTCTCTTGGACTCCTTCAGGATATTACTTTGCAGATTTAGATTATTATTACAAAACATACATTGATACCACTTCAGACCTATATACATTTCTGCCATTTGAAAAAAGCAGATCTACAAGCTCACAATGCGTCGCATCGCTACTTATGTGCGCTTCTGCTATTTTCAAAAGAGTTTTATACATGTTGTGAAATGGGACATTCTGCATAATGAGTACCGGTACTTTTACTTTTCGTACTCTTTAAGTTCATTTCGATGCCAATACTTTTGTACTTTGTACTACATTTTGATTAACGGACTTTTACTTGTAACAGAGTATTTCTACACTGCGGTATTGATACTTTTACTTAAGTAAAACATTTAAGTACTTTTTCCACTACTGGCGAGTGGCCCCAACGGACGCTATACGCTTCTGGTTTGGAGATCTGTGCTGTTCATCAACGTCACATTTGATCCTCCTGACTGTGTGTTGACAACCCGGTCCTTTTACAACCTGAATCACTAGCACAACCATGATGACACATCTAGGGCTGTCACCATTACACATTTAAGTTTACCACTAATTGTCACTCAAATAATTGCAATTAACGATTTAATTGTGTGTTTGGCCGTTGAACATTAGAACATATGAAGCCTTACAAGCTTCGTAATCAGAATTGCACAGAATTTGTATTTTTCAGTTATTTGTCGTATCTGTTTTATTCCGAAGCCTAAAAGGCAAACATTAATTAACATTGATGTTTTGATATTAATGTTATATTATCAATAACATCTTAGTATATCCCACCACTGGATCTCGGCCCACAGGTCGGGAATCGCTGCACTAAACTGAACCCGTATGTAATTTCACAATTTTTGTGTCGCATGCTCAACCTCGCCTGTCCACCAAATCACTGATACATATTTGGACGTCAATATGATGTCATATTGATGATGTCAGAGTTGCCATGCAGATGCCAGCGCAACTGAATTTACATCACCGCCACATCATCACCTCCTTATTAACACAGGAAGCCAGGCAGTTACCACTTGGAAGTAACGAGGACCCAGGCGGAATCATTCTCGGGGAGACAGTGTTAAATAAACTTTTTTTTGTTACCACCGCGCTCCGCAAGAGGCAGATATCCAGGAAGAAGCAGATATCCAGGAAGAAGCAGATATCCAGGAGGAGGCAGTGGTACCACGACTGACTTTCCTGTCTTGAGTCTTCGTTCAGAGACTAAAATGACTCTTTATTTGTCTTTTACCGAAGAGGATTTCTCCTGTCCTGTGTGTCATGACATATTTAAAGAACCTGTTCTCCTGTCATGTAGCCACAGCTTCTGTAAAGCCTGTCTGCAGCAATGGCTGAAAAGGAAAGAAACCTTGTGTGAAACAAAGTGTCCGGTTTGTAGTAAGAACCCTTCGATGGATGATCCGCGCAATGTTCGGGTCCTGAATGAGCTGTGTGAGACCTTCTTAAAGGAGAAACACAGGAGCATAGATGACAAGGAGGAAGTCCCTGCATCGATGAAGCTCTTACAGGAGAAACTGAAGATCTTTCGTAGAGTTAAAGCAGACTGTGACCAAGCAGCGGAACACATTAAGATCCAGACTCAGAACACAGAGAGGCAGATGAAGGAGCAGTTTAAGAAGCTTCATCGGTTTCTACAACAGGAAGAGGAGGCCAGGATCACTGCGCTGAGGGAAGAGGAGCAGCGGAAGAGTCGGTCGATGAAGGAGAAGATTGAGGGTCTGAACAGAGACATGTCAACTCTCTCAAACACAATCGGAGCCATAGAGGAGGAGCTGAGAGCTGAACACGTCTCATCTCCAGCGAACTACAAGGCCAAAGTGGAAAGAGTTCAGCTCACACTGCAGGACCCACAGATGGACTCGGAAGCACTGATAGATGAGGTCAAACACCTGGGCAACCTGACCTTCAGAGTCTGGGACAAGATGAAGGACATCGTCTCCTACACTCCTGTGATTCTGGACCCCAACACTGCTCGTCCCGGACTAGTCCTGTCCGACGATCTGACCAGTGTGAGCTGTTGCGAGGAACACAAGCTTCCCGTCAACCCAGAGAGGTTTGACTACTGGTACTGTGTCCTGGGTTCTGAGGGCTTTGACTCAGGGACTCCCAGCTGGGATGTTGAGGTTGGAGACAATAGACGCTGGAGTGTAGGTGTGACGACAGAGTCTTGCCAAAGGAAGGGACACAGAGCGAGTCAATACTGGTCATTCATGTTCTATGATGGTCAATACGACGCGCACTCCGAACAAGGGTCAATCCCTGTTCTCTCAGTGAAGCAGAAACCCCGGAGGATCAGAGTCCAACTGGACTGGAACAGAGGACAGCTGTCCTTCTCTGATCCTGACACTAACACGCACCTACACACCTTCACACACACTTTCACTGACGCACTCTTTCCAACTGTTTATAATGTTGATGATACTAGTGTCCCTCTGAAGGTGTTACCAAGGAAGATCAGTGTTAACTAGAAAATGTTCTCCTCCGAGCAGGGGTCTCCGCCAGGGCCTCCTGGTGGCGCTATAATAGGCCAATGTGAAAAGGGTGCCATTTCTTCTTGGGCCTTTTTCATGGCAATCGGACGCTGCATTCATGATTTGAGGAATGTTTTTTCCTAAAAATGTGTTTTACGAAAATCAACATGCTGGTGGCGCTATAACAGGCAAATGCTAAAAGGGTTCTTCCTCGGCCTAGTGGGAATGTGCGTGCAAAATATCACGGAAATCGCATGCTGCGTCCATGATTTGAGGCATTTTGTTCAAAACGGACCATTCCATATCGGACAGATCCGTCTTGATCACATGCCTATGTGTACCGATTTGCATGATTTTTTGGACAGAATCTGAAGGAGTAATATATAGATATTTTTTTTTACACAAGCTGGCACTATAAAAGGCAGATGTGAAAAACGCATGTCACAATTATTACATAAAATAATCGTCTAATCGTAATTATTTGAGATAATCGTAATTATTTTTGCATAATTGTTTCCATGTTGAAAGATTTTCTCACATTTTTTATTTATATTAAAAAATGCAGAAATAGCAGATCTACAAGCTTACAAGCGTTGATGGAGGGGAAAGGAACTGTTTGGAATAACGTCTTCCTTCCACGCGCTACGTCCTACCGGGGGAAACTCCTCCCCCCTGTCAGGTGATAAGAAGCGGTCTGCTCACTCCTCATGCGTTGAAGGAGGAAGCATGAGCTCAGTTCGGGGCTCTCCCCAGGCTGGCAGAGGGAGAGTACTCAGAATAGCGCCCAGGATTACAAGCTTAGGCTTTGGCACTGGGTGAGAAATGGGTTACAAAATTGTGGGATAAAAAAAACCCCAAAAAAACAAAGTGATGCATTGTAAGCTGGTAGATCAGTTATTTTTACATGCATAAAGATTATTAAATACTGTATGTCTCAGTTATTAAAAATATAAAAGTTCTGTTATTTGTCGTATCTGCCTCGTGCAATTTGTGTTTACGAAGCCTAAAAGGCTTCATATTTTCCAACGTTAAATGCCAAACACACAATTAACCCTATTGAGGCCTGAGGTTCCGATCCTGCAAAATGTCTTCTAAATCCTAAACGGTTTTCTGAAAAACGTATGTTTTTATATCAGTGGTTTTCAAACTTTTTCACGTCAAGGACCCCCAAAATTATATGAATTTGGCCGTGGGCCCCCATCTCAAAATATTTTGTTCCAGGGACCCCCAGAAGCAAAGATTTGAGTTAATGTTTGCTTTAAAAGAATGTATTTATACATATATATATATATATATATATATATATATATATATATATATATATATTCAAAGATGTGCACACATTTTCACGATTAAAAAAAAAATCACACCCTGTGTGAAGTGAGTGGTGCCTTTGATGAGCCCCGTATTGAAGTTGTCATCAATGTTTGTGGACAGACATACATACATACATACGGACACACGGACCAAGTCATGTATAGGAGTGGTTGCCTTCGGCACCACTCAAAAATAGCAGATTTACAAGTTCATAGCGCGGCACTCGGTGCCGTGCTATGAGCTTGTATATCTGCTATTTTTGAATAGCCAAAGTGTAAAATAATGCATTTTTTAGCTCAAATGAAAAAGTGACACAGATGCGTTCCAGGTCTCAATGGGTTAAATCGTTAACCGCAATTATTTGAGTAACAATTAATCGTCAACATTACATTTGTAATCGTGACCCTAGTGTCAAAATGCTGTATGTTGAGTGCTCCGTCTGGACATGATCGCTGCTGACCAATGAAATGTGTGTTTATTGGTTTCAACTTGGTTTCACAGCTTTCAACTTGGTTTCACAATGAAATGTGTGTTTATTGGTTCTTGTGTTGTGACACTAGGCCATAGGCCCATGTCAGCCTCTGTAGCAGTAAATAGTAAATACTCAAAAACTCAGGCCTGTAGGACATTGCCGGCCCCTGATGTCATTTTACATTTAAAATGTACAATGTAGGCATTTAGCAGACACTCTTTACCCCAGAGTGACTTTCAGTAAGCAAAGTAAACACAAGGTAATATACATCAAACGCATAGAGACGGCGTAGTGCCCTCAGTGATCTATAGGATCATAGGTAAACCAAGAGCCTATTCTAAACGGTATAATATCAAAACATAGATTATCTGTACATTGAAACTATACAAACTATAGGATACCAGGTCAATAAATTAACCTGGCATTAGGGCTGTCAGTTCTCCTCTATAATCCCATTCGAATTTCAATGCTTTATTATTTTCAATATTCGAATATTTTCGAAAAACACATCAAACACGTCAATGGCACTGAATGAGTTAGAGGTTTGTCGTGCACAGGCTTTAGTTGTATTCTCTCAGTAGACATAATGTAATAAATAATAGATAATAACAATTATTATTTGTCTTACAGGTTTGTCCTGCTCCAGACTGCAGCTGTATTCTCTCAGCAGACAGGTCCAGCATGAAGCCCACCTGCCCCCCAGGGTGAGGGTCCGGTCGTTCTCGCAGACCCCCGTCTGCTTCGCCTCTAAAGACGGATCGGCAAAGGATGGTGACGGTGGAAAGGTACTTTAATGGAACCTTTGATGGCATTATACCACTTAAGTCCAATGAGTGTTAACCTGCTTTGACATTTAATCAAATAAGGAAGAGAGTTCAAGTGACAGTTCATATGAATGGCTTGTAGTTTTGCTGTTTTACCCCTGCTTGTGTCAGAAGGAATTTATCTCAGTGCAAGCGGATGGGTTTTTGACGAACTTTAGACTTGAGTTTCTTACCTTAATAAACATTGTCATAAATACTATATGCTTCCAGTCGCTAGTTTAAAGTCTCCACACACACAATTATACAAGCTCATAGCTGCGCTATGAGCTTGTATAATTGTGTGTGTGTGTGTGTGTGTGTGTGTGTGTATATACACAATTTCATCAATAAATGAAAACGAGAAAAAAAAAAAGTCTGAATAAAACAAACAAACACAAACGACTGTGATTGAAGTGTGTTGCATTGAGTGGTCGTTTTGTCGTTCCACAGAAAAGCCTCAGTGAGGGGAAGAGACAGTCTGCTTCTGGAGGCTCAGGCAAAGGAGGAAACCAGCTCCGCTGCCCCAAATGTGGAGACCCCTGCACGCACGTAGAGACCTTTGTATGTAAGTTAATGTGGAGACCCCTGCACACACGTAGAGACCTTTGTATGTAAGTTAATGTGTGGAGACCCCTGCACACACGTAGAGACCTTTGTATGTAAGTTAATGTGGAGACCCCTGTACACACGTAGAGACCTTTGTATGTAAGTTAATGAGGAGACCCCTGCACACACGTAGAGACCTTTGTATTTAAGTTAATGTGGAGACCCCTGTACGCACGTAGAGACCTTTGTATGTAAGTTAATGTGTGGAGACCCCTGCACGCACGTAGAGACTTTTGTATGTAAGTTATTGTGGAGACCCCTGCACACACGTAGAGACCTTTGTATGTAAGTTAATGTGGAGACCCCTGCACACACGTAGAGACCTTTGTATGTAAGTTAATGTCTGGAGACCCCTGCACACACGTAGAGACCTTTGTATGTAAGTTGACACAAACGTCGCCTTAGCAGCAACCAACCTCAGTTTGTGATGATGTGACATGATGGGAAAACACCTTTTTCCCAGCAGCTGTCGGAGCACTAAATGAGGTCAGGCCTGTCTGTCACGATTATTACATAATCGCTTAATCACAATTATTTGAGATAATGGCAATTATTATTGCATGATCGTCATAATCGTTTCATGTTGAAAAATGTTCACACATTTTCAAATATCAAAAATAGCACAAATAGCAGATCCACAAGTTTACAACGCGCCACTTCGTGTCGCGTTGTAAGCTTGTAGATCAGCTATTTCTGCTATTTGTACATGATTTTAAATGATTAAATATGTCAATCATTTATTTGTATATTTAAAGGGGAATTTTAGACCACGGTTTTCTTACCTTTTCTATGATGTTATGATATCTTAGGATGAATGGTACAGTAGAAAAATGTCATAACTCCATCCCGGGTCATTTTAACAGACGTTCATAGTGACAGAACACTATGCAACTGAAAAAAAACAAACAGAAGTCTCGCTAGACGAGATTGAAATCTCGAGATTTCGACCTCCTCTAGCAAGACTTCCGTTTTTTTGCATAGTGTTCTGTTACTATGAACGTCAGATCTCACCAAAAAAACAACCAAAAAAAGCTGTTAAAATACGCGATCTAACGCAAGGCCTATTGGCGCACGTTTCAAGCTGTGGCGGACCTGTGATGGAGTTATGAATTTTTTTCTACTGTACCATTCATCCTAAGATACCATAACGTCATAGAAAAGGTAAGAAAACCGTGGTCCAAAATTCCCCTTTATGTCATTTTTCATATCTACAATCTTCTTTATTATGAAGCCTAAAAGGCAAACATAAATTAAAGCTGTATTCATGTGTTCCAATGTTCAACGCTAAACACACAATTAATCGTTAATCGCAATTATTTGAGAGACAATTAATCGTCAACTTAAATGTCTAATGGTGACAGCCCTACATGAGGTCAGGACATGGACACAACAATCACAAAGAAAAATGAAATGGCACCGAGAAATGACTCTTTCTATGTATATCATAGACTGTAAAAAATGAATGGACAAAGCCACTCCCCTGCTTTCTACAGACCGAAAATGAAGCAGATAGTTCAGGAACGTGTATCCTCCCATCTTTAATATATACAGTTGGCCACGCCGGAACTCAAACGCTATTGGTTGAGACCAGACATGTGACCAGGGAACCGGAAAACAACCCCCAAAGAAGGTAGCTTGCAGACGCGTCGCTAGGTCTCTACTAGCGCACGCAATTTTTTTCACAGATTTCGCGGATTTGGGTACTTTTTTCCCCGTTTTTTGTTGGTTTATTTCGGTTTTAGGGTTAGGGGTAGGGTTAGGTTAGGGTGATAGATATATAATTCAATAAAATAAAATCTGCTCAGGAGTAATTAGTGAGTTCCTCCTTTCACCTTTATTTATTCAGGAAGGACAATTGAGAGCCAGCTCTCTTTTCCAATGACGCCCTGATTACAAGCATGTGTACAAGCATACAATTTAAACACAATACATTACAGGATAATAAACCTTATAGTTCCTCAATAGTAAGGGTGCCAATGTGGTCCAGAAAAGGTTGCCACGTTTTGTGAAACATCTTCAAGGAGCCGTTGAAGGGAGAACCTGATCCTTTAGAGTTCGATACAATATAGAGTTTTGTGAATCCATCTATTATGCGTAGGAGGGGAGGGATGTATCCATGTAAGACCAATTATATTTGTATTTATGCTTTTCTTCTTCTTCTTCTTCTTCCAGCGTCAACACGGTTTGTGAAATGTGAGAAATGCCACCATTTCTTCGTGGTTCTGTCTGAGACGGACAGCAAGAAGAGCCTGAACAAAGAGGCAGACGCTGCTGCCGAGGCCGTCAAAATGGCCTTCACACACAAACCTCCCCCTCCCCCCAAGAAGGTAAGACACCTTTTTCTTTGTTTGTGTGTGTGTGTGTGTGTGTGTGTGTGTGTGTGTGTGTGTGTGTGTGTGTGCATGTATGTGTTCTCCAATCTGTGCTTCTGGGGGTCCCGGGAACAACATATTTTGAGATGGGCGTGCGTGGCCAAATACATATCATTTTGGAGGTCCTTAACATGTAAAAGTTGGAGCACCACTGATACAGCAACATACTGTTAGGATTTAGAAAACATTTGGCCACGGACCCCCATCTCAAAATGTATATGTTTTGATCTAGGGACCCCCCAGACGCAAAGATTTGAGATACAAATGTCCACTTTAAAAATATATATATTCAAAGATTTGCACAAATTCTTTCTTGCACATATTTTCCCCCCCCAAAATAGCAGATCTACAAGCTCATTGCTCATATGAGCTTGTATATCAGCTATTTTTGAATAGCCAACGACATCTTAAAATGACACAGATGACAGAATATAGTTTCAGATGGGATACAAATACATGACATGAAAACCACTGTTATAATGAATGAATAATGAATAATTAGAATGTTTTGATTGATTACTTCAATTGAATACTAACACATTGCAAGCAGTACAGCAGTACAATTACAATTTTAATCATGTTAAAAGTCCTGAGGGCTCGTTGTTTCCATTGTGGTCCTAATGTATTCAATTGATCGACTTAACGTTAAATGTGTCTTCATTCAGATCTATGCCTACCTGGACAAGTACGTGGTGGGCCAGTCGTACGCTAAGAAGGTCCTGGCCGTGGCCGTGTACAACCACTACAAGAGGATCAACAACAACATCCCCGCTGCCGCCAGGACCGCCGTGGAGGTGGAGAAACCGGCCGCCCTGACGCCACGGGGTCAGTGTTCATAACGTTTAGATCCTGTACTTATGCTTTGATAATTGCTGCCAGCAGCCTGCATGATGACGCACACTTTGAAGAGCCAGAACACGGGCTACAAGTCAAGTCATAGAAGTTATTGAAGTCAAGGCAACAAGTCCCAATGAAGCATCATGGTGACTTAAAATATTTTGTCCCACGAAAACATAACGTTCTCTCATTGCAAACGTGTGTGTGTGTGTGTGTGTGTGTGAGAGGGACTGTGTCATAGTATTATAGATCAATTGTATGTATCTTTGCAGACAGTACAAATATAATCTCGGGCCAAGTGACTTAAAGATTGTAATTTACTGATGATGTAATGATTTATTGACAACAGCTCATCATCTAAAGGCCAGTCAACTACTTGAAACTGCCATTTGGGGATAATGGTTGCAAGGAGTTGCATTGGTGTGGACTGGCCTTAACAGTAAAAAAAAAAACAATCACATCTTTGTTTGTTGGACTAAAATGACTCCCACACAATACTTCTCCTTCTCTCTGCCATAGTCTCGCATTTTCTATTCCACAATCTACGAATGCTATATAGATGCTATATAGATTCTGGAACTACAGCTCCTGAATTCCGAGAGCGGAAGCTGGCACTTCCGTTCAAAATATCTTTACATTTTATTTTTTAATTTCCATTTCTGCTTAGCATCAAGCTATGTATAATTTTATGATTTTGATTTATATTAGGATACATTTGCGCGTCTGTAAAGACGAAACGGAAGTGAGGAGGAGGCTTCACATCTGCTTTATATCTTAATCATGATCAGAGCTTCTGAGTCCCAGACTGTATGACCGGAAACATTTGAAAATTCTGCGAGGCAGCAGTCTGGCCATGCAAGACTATCTCTGCTATATGTGTGTGTGTGCGTGTGCGTCTCTGCCATAACTGTGTGTGTGCGTGCGTGCGTGTGTGAGTCTCTGCCAGAACTGTGTGTGTGTGTGTATGCGCGTGTATGCAGATCTACAAGCTTGTAGATCTGCTATTTTTCTGCTAAGAATCTTGAAGATTTGTGCAAATCTTTGAATATACGCAAACATTTTTAACTCCGATCTGTGCTTCTGGGGGTCCCGGGAACAACATATTTTTAGATGGGGGGTCCGCGGCCAAATACATATACATTTTGGGGGTCCTTTACATGGAAAAGTTGGAGCACCACTGATATAGCAACATACGTAAAAAAAAAAGTTTATTCAAAAATAGCAGATCTACAAGCTCATAGCGTGGCACGTGGTGTTGCGCTATGAGCTTGTAGATCTGCTATTTTTTAATAGCCAAAGAAATCTAAAGTGACAGATGTGTTTCCGGATTGAATGTTAAATAGTGAGTGTGAGTGTTAAATAGTGTTAAATGTTAATGTTCTTCTTCAGAGATGTTAAATAGTGGTAATTGTTGATGTTCTTCTTCTAGAACTAGAGATGAGAAGACGGGAAGATGAATACAGATTCACAAGTAAGTCATTAGTCTCTGGTTGTTGTGATTGGCTCTTTTTTGATCTTGTTTGAATGTGTCTCTGATGCATCTGGAGGTCTAGGAGGAACGTTGATCATCTAGAATCTAGATCATCACCTTGGCTCAGTGGTTAAACACTTTGAATCCCTGTCTGGGTGGATCAGGTTTAGACTTTGGGTATTTAACACATTAACTGCCAGAGTTTATTCATAATGTACTCACCCCAGTGCCAGCGATTTGTGTTTTATAACCCGTTTCAACCGGTCACAGAATTGTTATATCCATTATAATCGTTTGTCTGTCTGTGTTTATTAATCTCTCAAGGACAGATTCTGCTCTGCGTTGGAATCTGTCGGGGAGGTTCGTCATAACGCTCCCCTCACGCACTGCCCCCCTTTGGGGGCAGGGCATGAGAGAAGTGCTTTTTTGCCCGTTCCATTCCATATTTCCGCCCCGCTTCCGCAGGGCATCTTAGCTGAGCTTATGATCGGGTTTCAGATCGTTGGTATACACAACGACGATAACCGTTTGTCGTCCAGAGTAAAGAAATATACAACCGGAGCTCTCCATTTTTATTAAAGCTAAAACCGGAAACGGAACCCGCTAATGTTGCATCCGGGTGAGTCGGAAGTGAGTGGAAAGTGAACCTGATGTCGGAATGTACAGCAAACAGCGCGATCGTCTATTAAACCACAAATAAAACAATAGAACGCAGATCTGCGTTCTGGTAGCCCAGTGATTCATGAAATAGAATACAGATCTGCGTCTATGGCAGTCAATGTGTTGTTTATAAGGTGCCTTTGAGCACAGATGAAAAACTGCAGTGTCTCCTTATCTGAGAATTTTTCCAGCAAAATTTGATTGGCTGAATTTGATTTTCTGTGATGCTTATTTAACCCTAAGGAAAGATAAGGCAGCAGACCAATTATTAATTAGTTGAAGCTTATCCCCCGTCCTTTTAGTGTGCGTGTGTGCGTGTGTGTGTGTGTGTGTGTGTGTGTGTGTGTGTGTGTGTGTGTGAGAGATAGATAGATAGATACTTTATTTGTCCTTAAGGAAATTCATTTTTTGCCAAGCAGCCATCAGGATACAAAAATCACAAACACATAACATAAATACAAAATACATACAAGCTAGAAAAGGCCACCAGTCATGATTCAAGAGGCATCACATTACATTTTATGCACAGAACTGAGATGGGGCCTGTTTGTTCAGGAGTCCTATGCTTGAAGTCCTAGCCTGCAACATTGGCACTGTGTACCGTCGTCCTGGTGGTAAAAGGTGGTAGTAGGGCAGTTTCGAGGCTCCGTGAGCACCCCAAAAACACATCTCTTAAACCTGTTTTTTTAGGACCCTAAAGGTGTCTAGTAATGCTTTCTGCTTGTTGCCCATGTCAACTAATGTCCCATGGGGTTTATTTTTAACCCTTTCTGACACCTACCCCCAACCCAAACCATAATATGGAGATAACAGAGAATACCATAACTCTTGAAGTAAACAACATACAGCAACAAATGAACACATTTTTCTATATCATTTTGACGCAAGGAATTCATTAAAGTAGTTTTTATTAAGATTCAAACACATATTGACTCTATTTCAGGGCAGAAACAGACAAAAACTAGCAGAAACTGTTGAAATCATAATGATCACATCTATATTTCTCTTTGTACTAAACTTTTAAGGTGTATTCTTTTTTAACATATGTTTTTTAGGACCTTTATGGTGTCTAGTTAAGATTTATTCTTGTTGCCCTGGTCAAATAATGGACCATGGGGTTCATTTTAACCCTTTCTGACACCTATTCCCAATCAAACCATAAAATGGAGATAACAGAAAATACCATAACTCTTGAAGTAAACAACCTACAGAGACAAATTAATACATTTTTCTATATCATTTGGACCCAAGGAATTCATTGAAGTGGTTAGTATTAAGATCCAGGAACATTTTGACTCTATTTCAGGACAGAAATAGCAAAAGATAGCAGAATATTTTGAAATCACATTTATATTTCTCTTTGTACTACATTTTTAAGGTGTATTCTTTTCTACCATATGTCTTTTAGGACCCTAAAGGTGTCTAGTTAAGTTTTAATCTGGTTGCCCTGGTCAAATAAGGTCCCATGGGTTTTATTTTAACCCTTTGTTACACCTATTTCCAACCCGAACCATACAATGGAGACAATAGAAAATACCATAACTCTTGAAGTAAACATACATAGACAAATTAACACATTTCTATATATGATTTTGACCCAAGGAATTCATTAAAGTGGTTGTTATTATTAAGATTCAAGCAGGTCTTGACTCTATTTCAGGACAGAAACTGCAAAAAAACGAACAAAAAATGTTAAAATCACATCTATATTAATCCTTGTATTACATACTTAAGGTGTATTCTACTTTACCCCATGTTTTTAGGACCCTTATGGTGTCTAGTTAAGATTTCTTCTTGTTGCCCAGGTCAACTAATGTCCCATGGGGTTCATTTGGTGACCATTTTAATTCGATGTCCTCAGGAGTGGCGTTTTCATATCTGAACCAAGACAAATAAACCCACTTTTTCATAGAATGTTTACACCAGGAATCTAATGGAAAGGTCACTGACATGGTACAACCATTCTTTATTGGTGAAAAACACACAAATATCAAATTCTGGCTTATATCAAAACACAATTTCACTGATCAGTATCATCCATCTCATCATCAAACTCCTCCACTTCCCTCACATCATCACTGATGACACCAGCAGCCAAGAGGTCAATGAGAGATAGGGGCAGAATTGTCCCACAAGACCAGACAGGCTCCAAAATCCCTCCTTCTGTCTTCTGCCACCCCTGACCATCATCATATGATTTAGGCCTCCAAAAGATTGGCTCAGCTGCTCGCTTGTAACAGGTCACTCTATAGTTCACCCACTGGATGTGGGGGATGAGTGTGTCCTGGCATGGGGGCAAGCGAGATGGTCCACGCCTCAGCCTCTACTGCGCCTTGATGGAATTGATTGATTGATTGATTGATGTACTTTATTTAGTAAGACATGAGAACAACAGTACATGGAAGTACAAATTCACTAATCAAGAATCAAGACCACTCTTGATTCCATCAAGGGCGCAGTATAGGCTGAGGCGTGGACTTTCTGAGAAATTCATAGTGCAAGGTCAAGCCACCAGGAAACCCCAGGACTTTAAGTTCTTTCTGGGCAATGCGGAAAATATGCGACAGCTCTGCCAGTTGATGCTCAAGGTCTGGGGGAGTAAGGAGGCAGCATCCCGGCTGGCAAAATGTGAAACAGCTGCTCTCATCGTGGAAGGAACAGCTCATAAACTTGTGGCATTAGATTGAGAAGTGAGTTGATTGATCAATACCTATATAACTTTGGTGAGTTCTTGTGTTAGCAGATTTGAATGATTGTTGATGTTAATGACGACATCAACCTGCTCATCTACCTTGACACTGGCACAGGCAGGCACCGTCAGCTGGTAAATGTCACGGAGCTAGCAACCTCTCTTGGGCAGCCATACTGTAGCACCCTGCTTGGGTACCATACATGTATTCAGTGATCAGGGCTGTACTAGTTCCTTCAAGGGCAAGGTGGCACCACTCAAAAAGCTCCAGAAGAACCCCAAATTTCAAAAGGCTTTCAAGTTGGTGTATGATCATCCTAACAATATTTAATGATGATGATGATGATGATGATGATGATGATAAGAGGGAAGAGGTTGAGATGGATGATACCGATCAGTGACATTATGTTTTGATTATTCAAGAAAGTTATATTATGCCTAAATATAAGCCAGAATTTGATATTTGTGTGTTTTTCACCAATACAGAATGGTTGGACCATGTCAGTAACCTTTCCATTAGATTCCTGGTGTAAACATTCTAGGAAAAAGTGGGTTTATTTGTCTTTGTACGTTGTCTGGTTCAGATATGAAAACGCCTCTCCTGTGGACATCGATTTAAAATGGTCACCAAATGAACCCCATGGGACATTAGTTGACCTGGGCAACAAGAAGAAATCTTAGCTAGACACCATAAGGGTCCAAAAAACATGGGGTAAAGTAGAATACACCTTAAGTATTTAATACAAGGATTAATATAGATGTGATTTGAACATTTTCTGTTAGTTTTTTGCAGTTTCTGTCCTGAAATAGAGTCAAGACCTGCTTGAATCTTTATAATAACCACTTTAATGAATTCCTTGGGTCAAAATTATATATAGAAATGTGTTAATTTGTCTATGTATGTTTACTTCAAGAGTTATGGTATTTTCTATTGTCTCCATTGTATGGTTCGGGTTGGGAATAGGTGTAACAAAGGGTTAAAATAAACCCCATGGAACCTTATTTGACCAGGGCAACAACATTAAAACTTAACTAGACACCTTTAGGGTCCGAAAAGACATATGGTAAAAAAAGGATACACCTTAAAAATGTAGTAAAAAGAGAAATATAGATGTGATTTGAGTGTTTTCTGCTTGTTTTTGGCTGTTTATGTCCTGAAATAGAGTCAAGATGTGCTTGAATCTTTATAATAACCACTTCAATGAATTACTTGGGTCAAAATGATATAGAAAAAATGTGTTCATTTGTCGCTGTATGTTGTTTACTTCAAGAGTTATGGTATTTTCTGTTATCTCAATTTTATGGTTTGATTGGCAATAGGTGTCAGAAAGGGTTAAAATGAATCCCATGGGCCATTATTTGACCAGGGCAACAAGAATAAATCTTAACTAGACACAATAAAGGTCCTAAAAAACATATGGTAAAAAAGAATACACCTTAAAAGTTTAGTACAAAGAGAAATATAGATGTGATAATTGTGATTTGAACGTTTTCTGCTTGTTTTTGGCTGTTTATGTCCTGAAATAGAGTCAAGATGTGCTTGAATCTTTATAATAACCACTTTAATGCATTCCTTGTGTCAAAATGATATAGGAAAATGTGTTCATTTGTTGCTGTATGTTGTTTACTTCAAGAGTTATGGTATTCTCTGTTATCTTCATGTTATGGTTTGGGTTGGGGGTAGGTGTCAGAAAGGGTTAAAAATAAACCCCATGGGACATTAGTTGACATGGGCAACAAGCAGAAAGCATTACTAGACACCTTTAGGGTCCTAAAAAAACAGGTTTAAGAGATGTGTTTTTGGGGTGCTCACGGAGCCTCGAAACTGCCCTACTATGGTATTGACTGTATAACGGGTGCGTTCTATCCCTAGCAATAGCTCTCCCCTTCCTAAGCACCCGGGTCTCATACATTGCTGCCATACTCTCATGTCGTACCCCAGCTATCTTGCTGGATACATTGATGATTTTATGGAGTTTGTTCTTATTAACCAATGATAATGAGCCATACCAGGAAACAAAACAGAAAGTCAGTGCACTCTCCACGTCATACTGTCTCAGTCTGCGCATAAAATGCAGCCTCTGCTGACCTTTCTTATAGATGGCATCAGTGTTGGAATTCCATGTCAGCTTGGAATCAATCGTTGTACCCAAATACTTGTATTCCTCAACAGTCGCCACCCCGTCCCCATCAATGACTATTTGCTGGTGTGCATCATGAGCACTAGTCCTAAAATCAAATATAACCTCCTTAGTTTTCTTAATATTCAACTAAAGGAAGTTACTCTTGCACCAACCAGCAAACTCATTCACTGTTCTTCGGTAGCTTATCTCATCCTTCTCAATCAGACCAACAATAGCTGTGTCGTCGGCAAATTTGTGTTTGTGTGTGTGTGTGTGTGTGTGTGTGTGTGTGTGTTTCTTAGCAGATAACAATAGCTATAATATAATAAAAGCTGCTGTCATGTCAATCCAACTATTGGACGGTTTATTTGTACAATATCAAAACATGATGTAATAATATCCTACAGCATACATGTATTTCATAACGTTTCATTATAGAGTTGTTAAAGTAATAGTTTTATTTCTTCTTGTCTTGTAGAGTTGTTGCAGATCGCAGGCATCAGTCCCCATGGCAACGCCCTGGGGGCGTCGTCCATGCAGCAGCAGGCCAATCAGCAGCCAGCCCAGGAGCCGAGGGGCGGGGAAGTCCTGGACTCCGCCCACGCCGACATCAAGCTGGAGAAGAGCAACATTGTGTTGTTAGGACCCACAGGCTCAGGTCAGTTTATTTATATGGTGGAAAGTAACTTAAGTACATTTACTCAACTTAACACATTGAGTGACGCGCACTATGCGTTCAAATCAGTTTTCCTTCTAGCACAGTCGACTAGACTAACAGTAAAACATTTCAGATGACTAAAATATGACTAAGACTAAATGGAATTTGATTCAAAAGACTATGACTAAAACTGAATCAAAATTGCTGTCAAAATCAACACTGCTACCCGGACACAAATGTATTGCTGTATCTCCATTCCACCTGCATAAATAAAGGTTAAAGCATTGGTTCTCAAAGTGGGGTCCGGGGACCCCCAGGTTTTTTTAATCTCAAATCTTTGCTTCTGGGGTTCCCTGGAACAATATTTTTTAGTTCGCTGTCCGCGGACAAATACATATCATTTTGGGGGTCCTTGACATGAAAAGGTTTGAGAACCAAAAGGTTAAAGGACAACAAAAAAAAGGCGATTTGATGTGAGTTGTTCACGCTGTTCATGATGTTTCTGTTTACCCCAACAGGTAAAACGTTGTTGGCTCAGACACTGGCTAAGTGTCTGGACGTTCCCTTCGCCATCTGTGACTGCACCACCCTGACCCAGGCCGGCTACGTGGGCGAAGACATCGAGTCCGTTATCGCCAAACTGCTGCAGGACTCCAACTACTCTGTGGAGAAGGCCCAGCAAGGTGAGAAACTACACAACGTAGAGTAATAAACCTTAAAGAGATAGTTCACCCCCAAAATGACTGTTTTTCTATGGATTAGTTCATAGAAAAACCCCATGGAGACTTGAATTCATGGATATTGTTTAGTTTTTAAACGCATTCCTAAGCCAATAATTTGATGACCGGCAGAGGTCAATAGGAGACTCAATGGAGACTCCGCTGGTCATCAAATTATTGTCTGAGGAATGTGACAAAATCAAAAAAATCTCCATGAATTTAATGCTTCATGTGGTGTGTGATTGATAGAAACTACGTCATGTTTTGGGTTAACTACTCCTTTAACTCTTTGACTGCCATAAATAAAACATAATTTTGCCACCCCACTGCCAGCGATTTTCCGGTGTTTTCCCTCTAGGCGCGGAACAAAACTACATGGTTACATTTATGTTGTTGTTTATATTAACGTACAGGCATCGTGTTCCTGGACGAGGTGGATAAGATCGGCAGCGTTCCAGGAATCCATCAGTTGAGAGACGTAGGAGGAGAGGGTGTGCAACAGGTCTGTCTACTTTATATGTTCACCATACTCTGTGTGTGTGTGTGTGTGTGTGTGTGTGTGTGTGTGTGTGTGTGTGTGTGTTTGTGTGTGTCTGTCTGTGCGCGCGCTGCACTAGAGCTCTTCACGGGCCCCCCGATTCCGAAAATACCCGACAGGACCCGAGACCATCGCGTGTCGGATCTGTTGTTTTATCATAATCACTCGGGCCGGGTCGGAATCGGCGCTATCACCTCGGAACTCGGGTCTGTCCATCATTATGTGTGATACCCAAGTGGATCCAAGAAGACCCGTAGAATGCCTACGGTCTGTGTGTGTGTGTGTGTGTGTGTGTGTGTGTGTGTGTGTGCGTGCGCGACAGCACTAATCAGGAGAGAAACGCAATGAAGTGCTGTTTAACTTGTGTCTGATGTTTTAGACAGACCTGGGAGTCAGGTTAGTGCAGCAGCGACATGAATGGATGTGCATTTTGCGTGATGTTTTAGGCTGGTTTAGGATCAGATTACTGCAGCACAACAAAAAAAAAAAGTTAAGCTACGCAATGCATGCGCACCACCATACTGCAAGGCAAGCCCAGCTGCCTGGCTGATTTGAAAACACCGCTGTGCAATTCATGGATTCCTCTGACGAGGTGAAAGCAAAGCTTTGATCATAAAATGGTCATTGGTCAATAGGTCTGCTGCTGTTATTTCATAAAGTCCACATTTATTTATAAAGAAAACCTTTCGCTTTATTGAGGGGGTGTCTGGGTCGGGTCTGTAAATAATAATCGGATCTGGGAACACATTTCACGGAGCCAATTAGGGTGCGGTTCTGGAAGAGCGTCACAGCAACTGAGCTTGTATCTCTGCTAACGTTGGCTAAATGTTGCAGAACAGGAACACTACTAGGGTTCATTTGGTTTTAGTGATGAATTCATTAACTGGGATGGCCATTGTTGTTGTTTTGAAGGGTTTGTTAAAACTCCTGGAGGGAACCATCGTTAACGTTCCAGAGAAGAACAGCAGGAAGCTGAGAGGGGAGACGGTTCAGGTGGACACCACCAACATCCTGTTTGTGGCGTCCGGAGCGTTCAACGGTCTGGACAGGATCATCAGCAGGAGGAAGAACGAGAAGGTATGTGAACAGGGTTTTGTCAACATTATGACATTTTACATGACCATCAGTGGTGGAATGTGCCACTTCGCGGCCCACACATCTAGGCCCGATCAAAAATAAAAGAGATGCTGCGGCCAAAAAGAAGGAAAGCTGCTGTGGCTAAAATGTTAAGATGTGGTAGGAAATGTAGTTTTATATTAATTGTACAATATGTAAGTACATTGAAGGCGGGAAAAGAAGCCTACATTATAGCCAGAGCTCTGATCAACAGTCTGGGGCAAGTTTCGGGGCAAGTGGAGTGATCGTGTGTTGACCAACCCCTGACACATTTTGGAGGTAATTTCAATTAAAGTAGTAGGATAGGATAGGATAACAGTATTTCTGTGTATTCTTCCTCTACAGTATTTGGGTTTCTGTGTATTCTTCCTCTACAGTATTTGGGTTTCTGTGTATTCTTCCTCTACAGTATTTGGGTTTCTGTGTATTCTTCCTCTACAGTATTTGGGTTTCTGTGTATTCTTCCTCTACAGTATTTGGGTTTCTGTGTATTCTTCCTCTGCAGTATTTGGGTTTCGGAACGCCCTCCAACATGGGACAGGGCCGGCGCGCGGCGGCCGCGGCCGACCTGGCCAACAGCAGCGGGGGGGACTCGGACGCGGTGGCGGAGATGGAGGAGAAGGACCGCCTGCTGAGGCACGTGGAGGCCCGCGACCTCATCGAGTTCGGCATGATCCCCGAGTTCGTGGGCCGCCTGCCTGTGGTGGTCCCCCTGCACAGCCTGGACCAAGACACGCTGGTCCGCATCCTGACGGAGCCCCGGAACGCCGTGGTGCCGCAGTACCAGGCCCTGTTCAACATGGACAAGGTAAGAGGCTATGAGCTTGTAGATCTGCTACAGATAATCGAGCTATTCAATTTAACCCATTCAATCCGGGGAACGCATCTGTGTCATTCTAGAGTTTAGCTATAAAAAACATTATTTTATACTTTGGCTATGCAAAAATAGCAGATCTACAGTGCCGTGTAATCCGCTTATTTATATCACTCGAAAATACGTTTTTCTAGTAAATGTGTGTTGTGTAGGACCTCAGGGAAGTCACAGCAGTAGTGTTGTCACACGAGAGCCACCGTGGTGTTGTCAAAGCAGCTTTTGCTGAAATCACGTTTGAAATCTCGTCTCGCGAGACATCCGGGTGCTATTTTGATAGACGGTCTTCCGGGAGTCTCGCGAGATGAGATTTCAAACTATATATGCTAGAAAAATCACACCCAGTGTGAAGTGGGCGGTGTGTGGTCATCACAACATGACTCACTTAAAAAAAACATACTGCTAGTATATAGTATATAGTCCATACTGCTATTCATAGGGCTGCACATGTGTCATGTGTTTCGCTAGCCAATCACAGTCCTGAATTTGTAAAGTCAGCCAATCACATTACAGCTAGTGGTGATGACACTAGCTGTAATGTGATTGGCTGACTTTGCAAAAGTATAGATTTGCATTGACTGTGGAAGGGTTAGGGTTGTAGACTGCGTTGTAGACTATTGTTGGCCAATCACGGTGCAGGATTGGTCAGTGTCCAAACCTCACTTATAGGGGGCGGTTACACCGCCCCAAAAAAGTATAGTATCAAATAAAGGTAAGAAAAAACAATCACCCAAACCTAGCTAACATGCTGTAATC
This sequence comes from Gymnoscopelus microlampas, assembly GCF_963454915.1. Classification (NCBI taxonomy): domain Eukaryota; kingdom Metazoa; phylum Chordata; class Actinopteri; order Myctophiformes; family Myctophidae; genus Gymnoscopelus; species Gymnoscopelus microlampas. Next base: position 6,376,770 of record NC_139943.1, on the reverse strand, counting down.
CAGATTAAACGTATTTTCTTTTCAGTGTGAGCTCAACGTGACTCCTGACGCCCTGAGGGCCATCGCCAGGCTGGCACTGGAGAGGAAGACCGGAGCCCGAGGACTCAGATCCATCATGGTAAGATGACTGTTTAATCCTTTGAGACCGGGAACGCATGTGTGTCATTTTAGATTTCTTTGGTGATTCAAAAATAGAAGATCTACAAGCTCGTAGCGTAGCACAGAGTGCCGCGCTACGAGCTGGGCGATCTGCTATTTTTTGAACAGCAGATACACAAGCAAATATGTGCGAATATATTTAGGCATCTTTATCATTTAAACTTCATGTAGACAACCTGGTCAGAAAACTTTAGACAAAAAATGGGCTTTCTTTATAGAAATAAAGCATGCTTTCCTATTTTGTGTAAAAAAAAACATTATTGAAGCCACTTTTCTGTCTGTCCTGGATTATGGGGACACTATTTATAAGACTGCTGCGCCATCAATTTTAAAGCGCCTTGATACAGTATACCACTCTGCCTTAAGATGGGTAACTGGTGACAGTTATGGCACCCATCACTGTACCCTTTATGGGAACGCTAGCTTATTCTCTCTCTCTGAGAGGCGTGATAAACACTGGTATCTCTTCATTTTTAAAGCCATCTCAGGTATGCTCCCGCCTTATATTTGTGGCATGTTGGAGCAGAACCCTAGCTCCTACCAGACCCGCTCAAGTGATTTCCTAACACTTAAGGTTCCATTTGCTCATTCAGACCTAGGCAAAGCAGCATTTTCTGTTAGTGCTCCATCTACTTGGAATGAGCTCCAGAAGTCCCTAAAAATTAGATCACTGCCTTCCTTGGGTCAATTTAGGGTAATGGTTTCCAACACTTTTATTTCAGACTCTAACTGCTTTAATTAATTTTCTTATGTATCTGTTTTAGTTCTGGTAAATATTTTGAGTATATTTTGAGTATTCTTTGTCTTCTGTTGTTTAATTTAATATATTTGATATGGAATTGTATATTTGTATCTCTGTGGATAAAATTGTTGTATCTCGGCTACATTGAAAATGAGGGTCTGCCCCTCAACTGTATTCCGAGTTGAAATAAAGGTTATGATGATGATGATGATTTATGTTTTAAAGCGAACATGTTTAATCCGATCTGTGCTTCTGGGCCGGGGGTCCCTGGAACAACATATTTTGAGATTGTGGTACGCTGCCAAATACATATCATTTTGGGGGTCCTTGACATGGAAAAGTTGGAGCACCACTGATATGGCAACATACGTTTAAAAAATATATATTCGAAGATTTGCATACATTTTCACGATTTCAGCAGTGGGATTATTCTTTTTAGGTGGATGGTAGATAATGTTGAGCTGGTCATTTTAAAAGTTACATTTTGGGTCTGACATAGCCTTGGATCAAGACTATCATAGATGTATTTTATCTCTTACTTTTACTTTCATATCTATATGCAATTGTCAGAATCGATTAAATATATCTATATCTGTATGATAGTCTTGATCCATGGCTAGGTCTGACACTTATCCTAGATCAGCAATTAATGCAACGTTTGCAGGTCTGCAACCTGCAACAATCAGCCTTTTGCTCTGAAAGGTTAACTATTAACTAAAAAGGAAAACGGGATCGGCAAGATTTTAGCTCAAGTGAATTTATTCAAGCCACAAAAATAATAATCGACCTCACAAAATGGTAAATAATAACACACCTTGGTTTTTAAGTACTGTCCCTGTCTCTTTCCCTAACAAATAAAAGAAATATACAAACAAATCAATGCACAACAATTATTTCACATGCTCCCCCCCCTAACCCAAACAAACCCCACTGTCCTTTGTAACCCTGTGGATCACAATTCAAATATAAACAGTAAACAGACACGCACACGTGGTTAGAAGCCGGCTATTCAAATAATAAATAGTCCCCGGATCGTCCACTTTTTGTCACGCTTCCGCGAACGCACAGTTCCTTAATCCAAATGAAATGAAAAGTCTCTTCCGCCCGACACGGCCCAAATGATAACTAAAGTTCGGGGTACCCCTATAATTTGTAATCCACAAAGAACTGGCTGCTTGGTATTGTCTCACCGGCTTCGGCTCCTCCCGACTCCCAACACCGACCGCCGTCTCGCACACAACACCGCAGCGCTCGAATACCCACGGCAGCAACGGCACGTTCCTCTTCCCCTGGGCTCGATAGTTCTTGTAGGCCGCAGTTTACTATCCCGTTTAAACTTTGTTCGGTAAACGGCATAAACTGGCGCCTCTGAGATCTCCGCTCTTCCACCCGTTCCCTCTGGTACCCGGGTTGTTTGTTTGATTCCCCCTCCCCCCTTGCCACACCTCTATGTGTAAAGTCGGGTGGCTCCAATGTTCCAATCACCCACAGCACTCAGCCCCATTACCCCTCAAGTGAATAGGAAATGTCCATATATCTCCGTGTCCAACATGTTGCATATCAATCAGATATAATAACATCCATCGATCAAGCAGATAAATATAATGTGCATTTGTCACAAACCTTTTATGAAGAGTGTTTATCTCTTGAGAACGTACACATGGAACCAAATAGACCCGTACAGGTCTGTAACTCTAAAACGGGTCCATTTGGTTCTATCTGTACACTCTCAGAGTTGTGATGGTCTTTGAAATTGAAACGTTTGAATTTGAACATGTTGTTGCCCATTTCGCCAGTAGAGGTCACTGGTCACTAGTCAAAGTGTGGAGTCATTAACTTATGTTGGATACAATTGGCTGTATTAGTGTTTTCCCAAACTGTGGGTGCAATTTATTTCCCTTCCTAAAACTGTCTTCCCATTATTTTCATCGTGGATTTTTTTTGTAGGGTTGTGTTCCTTGGAAGACCACAAATAAATCCATTACGACTGGGAAAGCATCTGTGTCATTTTAAGTTTTCTTTGGCTATTCAAAAATAGCAGATATACAAGCTAGATCTGCTATTTTTGACAAATCGTGAAAATGTTTGCAAATCTTTGAATATATATATTCTTAGAGTGAACATTTTTAACTCAAATCTTTGCTTCTGGGGGGTCCCTGGAACAACATATTTTGAGATGGGGGTCCACGGCCAAATGCATATAATTTTGGGTGGTCCTTGACATGAAAAAGTTTGAGAACCACTGATTATAGCAACATACGTGTTTTCAAAACACTGTTAGGATTTAGAAGACATTTGTAGAATCCCCCAGAAGCAAAGATTTGAGTTACAAATGCTCACATATATATTGAAAGATTTGCGCACATTTTAACGTTTTTTTCTAAGCTAGCAGATCTACAAGCTCATAGTGCGGCACTCTTTTTTGTAGATCTGCTATTTTTGAATAGCCAAAGAAATCTTAAAAATGACATGCAGAGCTTGACGGTCTCGGCTGAAAAGATTTGAGAATTAATGTGTGTGTGTATGTGTGTGTGTGTGTGTGTGTGTGTGTGTGTGTCTTGCAGGAGAAGCTGTTGCTGGAGCCCATGTTTGAGGTTCCTCACTCTGACATCATGGCGGTGGAGCTGAACAAAGACGTGGTCCAAGGATTATCCAACCCCACATACATCAGGTGTGAAAGGAACCTCAACCTATAGTACTTTTCCATTTGAACAGGAGGTACACACGCCTGCATACCATGATAACGTTCTAACCTAAACCTCATATTATGTCCAAAACTGTAGCTTTTCAGGATTCAGATTGTTTTTAGTTTTTTTCACACAGAACCAGAGATAACACGATCTGAAGATTTGCTGCTCCATTCACTTCTTAGTTAACTTATTACTGAAAAATGCTGTATCTCGGCTCCTGTGTACTTTTTTGTTTTACTATGTATTTTTGGCCCAGACATTTTCAAAGGCGGACAACAAATGTCAACGAGGTTCGCGATGACCTCGTTGACATTTGTGAAACCACACAGTGCAACCCTCAGTGATTAGCACTTATCAGGGGATCGATTATACTGGAGATAAATATTCTGTGACTACTTGAAAAAGGTAAGAAAATGTAAAAATTGATGGCACAGTACGCGCATATTTTTTTATTTCGTTGGCACTGAATGAGTTAAAGATTTAATTTACGAAAAAAACAGCAACAATTTATGTATAATATATCTTTATTTGTTCTATTTAACCTTTGCGGGGGGGGGGGACTCAGGCGCCAGAGACAGTACAGCTGTACAAGTTTGGAAGTACAATAGGTGGCCAATTTTGGGTGGTCCCCAGTTCAAATTTGATTATTTAGGGGAGTCAAGTGCTGAAAAGGTTGAAAACCACTGCTTTCCAACCAATAATAAAGCTTGTGCTGTGACAAACCAAAGTGATTCTGATTATTGTTCATTCATCTCCAGGGCCCCCACCAAGGTGACGTCAGAAGAGGAGGAAGACTCCGGTCTGGATGAAGAGAACTGGCCTCAACAGGCTGACGCTGCCAACAACTGACCTCCCACAACAAACCATCATCATCATCCAATCAGCGGCCGGCGTTCCGGAGCGTGTCATCACCGTGTCCACGTGGACCTTTAATAGAATATACTTTCAATCTTTTTGGAGAGATTGTTTAACAATGTATCTTTTATCTAAGAGATAATGACATTTTACTCTGAAAGGGGCGTGTGCGTTGTTTTTTTTGTTTTTTTTTTGTTAAAATAAGCGTTCAGACTGGGAAAGCATCTCTCATTTTAGATGTTAACACATTAGCTGCCAAAGACGTATATATACGTCTTTTAATTATCAGCTGTTGTCTGCCAAAGACGTATATATACGTCTTTGGAAAAAAGGAAAAAAAAATTTTTTTTTTTCAAAAATTTTTTTTTTTTTTTTTTTTTGCATTTTTTTATAATTTCAACCCTTGTCGAATTATGAACAGATTAGGAGCTAAAAATGTTCGAAGATTTGCTGCTCCATTCACTTCAATGTTAAAATTCAAACGGACAAACAATTCACTTTGTTTTTTGGTTTAAAACTACTGCTTTTGAGCTATATTGAAACATCAACCAAACATGTCAACGAGGTCAAAATGACCTCGTTGACATTTGTGAAACCACACCTGAATCTCATCTGTGATTAGAAACCATCTGGGGATCAATCATACTGGAGGAAAAAAATCTGTGGCTACGCGAACAGGTACCAAAAACATGGCAAAACCCTGGCAGGCAACAGCTAAAAATCTGAAAAAACTCTGGCAGGCAATGTGTTAAAGGTAGGGTAAGTGATTTGCTTTGGTTAAAATAAGTGTTAAATAGCTCTATATTCTGATAGTACTCATTGCTATAGAGTGCTTGTTCAGTAAAAGGAGTCTCCTTGTCTCTCCAGTTCTTTATAAAACAGAAAATGCATTTTCGTTTCAGTTTAATTTCCAATTTTATCCAACCAGGACAGAGAACTCAATCAGGATACAGATTAAACAAGTGAAATTGGAAGTGATGACACTAAGAAATGAGCAGACAAAATTGGAACTGGAACACTATACAAATTAAGCTTAAAAATGGGTACTTTCTCCTTATTGGCTGAGATTTTGACACCTACCGAAAAATGTATTTTCTGTTTATTAAAGAGCTGGAGAGACGGGGAGACTCCTGTTACTGAACAAACACTCTATAGCAATGATTACTATCAGAATATAGTATTTTAAGCTTTAAACAAAATACTTTTTGTTTTAACCAAAAAATATCACTTACCCTACCTTTAACCATTATCTTATACTTTGGCTATTCAAAAATAGCAGATCTACAAGCTCGTAGTGCGGCACCGAGTGCCGCGCTACGAGCTTGTAGATCTGCAATTTTTGATTTTTTTTTTTAAATGTGTGCAAATCTTTTTAACTCAAATATTTGCTTCTGGGGGATTCTACAAAGGTCTTCTAAATCCTAACAGTTTTTTTTTTTAAACTTATGTTGCTATATACTGTATAATCAGTGGTTCTCAGACTGTTTCATGTCAAGGACCACCCAAAATGATATGTATTTGGCCACGGACCTCAAAATATGTTGTTCCAGAAACCTCCTCAGTAGCAAAGATTTGAGTGAAAATATTCGCTTTAAAAATATAGATATATTTAAAGATTTGCACACATTTTCACGATTTTTCGAAAATAGACAAAGAATGAAATAATGGTTTAAGTGGTTACACAGATGCGTTCTCGGTTTAAATGGGTTAAATAGCTCTCTATTGCGTTCGTAATCATTGCTGTGTTTGTTCAGTAACAGGGAGGTCCTGTAGCTCATATAGGATACAGGATAAACGAATGGAATTGGAAGTGACTAAACAAATAGAAACTGGAACACATAATGATAATCAACCTGTCAGGGGTTCTCTCTCTTGATTCGATGACATTTTGTAAGTGAAATTATTTTGTTCAAATAAGTGTTAACTCTCTCAGTGCCACGTCCCGAGATATCCCGAGTTTTCCCCGAGTACCCTCCCTGCCAGAACGAGAAATCCCGAGTTTTTACTTTTGATTGTGGTCGCGCTATTCCGTTTATTTCTCATGATCACTTTCGCTTCCTGACTCCTTCAGACTCATTGGGTTCCGGTTTCATGACGCAGATTCCGTTTCCGGTTCTCATTTTTTCCCCGCGATCATTTTCGGCCAGAATAGGGAAAGTCACGGTTTTTCACACGGTAGAAAAAACGAACGGAGAGGTCCACGTCTATTCTCTTTGGTCTGGGTGACGATGGCCGTTATATGAACACTTGAAGACATCCGTTGGTTAATGTCCTCATAGATAATGTCCATAATAAGTCTAATGGATCACACATCAATATTTTTGGTGTTTTAATTATAACCGCCATTTTTAGTAATGGTGTCCTTAAATGATTTAAATGACAAACGTTTTTGTTATCACATGACTGTTATAATCGGAGCATATCGGGCTCTATTATGCACAGCGGCCATATTGGAAAGACATTGGGGCCTCTTCCTTACACACCTTCACAGGTTGTTACCAATGATACTAATGAAGGCTCTGTTCCATTCTGGTCAAGAAACAGAGTCAGGGTGTTGACTCACTGGAGACACTCTGCTACACCTGTGGGTCTCAAAGTGTGGTCCTGGGACCGTCATGGTTGCTTGAGGGGGTTCCAAAAAGGCCCCTTACGGGTGTGTAACTCTGAGAGCGTACAAATGGAACCAAATGGACCCTTACGGGTCCATTTGGTTCCATTTGTACACTCTCAGAGTTATAGGGCTCCTTTGAATTAAAAAGGTTTGAGAACCACTGTGCCACACTAAATGGAACGGAGCCTTAATTAGTATCATTGGTGACACCTTTTGAAGGAAGTAAGGAAGAGGCCCGATTTCTTTCCAATATGGCTGCCGTGCATAGAGCATAGTTATGGTACCGTGTAAAATATGAACAAATGATGAGTTTTTCTTTACAGTTCACACTTTTTAAAGATAGAACCAACCTGCACATCCAGAGATAGTTCATACTTCTTAATCATCAAACGACACGAACGCTAAAGCGTCCCGAATCTGGCCGTCTTGTCATAATAGGCGAACATTCACCGAAAATAGTAGGCGCCGCGACACGTTGAGAGCTTGTAGATCCGAAAGGCACTTATTTTGGGGCGGGCCGAAAGAGATTTGGTGTAAAGAGGGGTAAAATCTGACGTTTGGCTTAGTGATATTATTTCATCATGTCTGATTAATAACGAGGTCTAAACTGTAGCTCAAGGTCAGTTATTTTTTTTAAGTTTAAAGTTCTGCACTTTTTTTTGGGTGTTAAAGCAAAATGTGTTTATTTTTATTTGTTTTGTTTTGTTTAAAAGGTTAAAGCTCTATATTGTGATAGTAATCATTACTATAGAGTATTTGTTCAGTAACAGGAGTCTCCCTGTCTCTCCAGCTCTTTAAAGCAGAAAAACTAAATTCAGGTGCGTTGCCAATTTCATCCAATTAGGAGAGAGTACCCATTTATCAGCTTCAGTTTTCGGTTCCGATTCTTGTCTGCTCATTTCTCTGTGTCATCACTTCCTATTTCACTTTTTTATCCTGTTTATCTGTGAGTTGTCTCTCCAGATGGGGTCACATTTATATCCTGACTTGATTACTGAACAGCTGGAGAGATGGGGAGACCCCTGTTACACTCTATAGAGAGACCTCTGTTACACTATAGAGAGATGGGGAGACCCCTGTTACACTCTACAGAGAGATGGGGAGACCCCTGTTAACACTCTATAGAGAGATGGGGAGACCCCTGTTAACACTCTACAGAGAGATGGGGAGACCCCTGTTAACACTCTATAGAGAGATGGGGAGACCCCTGTTAACACTCCATAGAGAGATGGGGAGACCCCTGTTACACTCTATATTCAGGCTGCGACCCCCCAAAATCATATTTGAACTGGGGACCCCCCCCACCCTGACAAGCACTGCAGTTGAAGCATTCAATTTTGTTTGAATCTGTTCCACGTGCAAATAGCAGATCTACAAGCTCACAACGCCTCGCGCTGCGAGGCGTTGTGAGCTTGTAGATCTGCTATTTGCACAACGTTTGCCTCTTTCTTATATTATTCAACAATTTGGCCAACCACTGCTCAATAGCAATGATTACTAACACAGTATAGATCTATCTAACACGTATTTAAACAGAAACAAAACGGCACCTTCTTAAAACCCTACACTTAGTCGACCGTAGTGTTCATAGTGAAAATAATCCCAAATCCACATCAAGCTCAAAGTGCGTCACACCCCGACGCACTTCTTTTGAAACTTTGTGAAAAGAATATATAATTATATATAAAATAAGATGCGTTTAAGTTTTGTATGCAGTATAATGACAAATAAGGACTCCAGGTTTAACGTGGCTAAAAATATATATATTTTTAGGGTGTAGAATTTGCCTCTGTAATTGGAAATCAGTTTGCGCAAAATACTGATTATTGTCAATTTAAAGAAAACAATAACTTTTTGTATAGTTGTATACATTATGTTGCAATAATAATAATAAGGTAAGGTTGTCAATAAAATCCCAAGGCGCTCCTGGACATTTATACAGTATCACAAATCAATTAGCAGATCTACAAGCTCACACTGTTTTGAGAATCACTAGTGTATAAACTTGACCTCTGACCCTAGCAGATTGTTTTGTTTTTTTCACAATCACACCCTCAGACTTCTCAGTGTAAATCAATACTTTACCACCATGCTGCTCTGTAGTCTATGCACAACACCTGTTAATCAACTTACGGTCCGGGGACCACCGGGGGTCCAAACGGACCCGTAAACAAGAGTTACATTAACTGAGGATTCTTACATTGTAGATTTGGGATTATTATGTTGTCACTTTTTAAACTTAAACCACTTCCACTTTAAAGGAAATATCTAAATGGCACAAAAGGCAGATCTACACGCTTTGTTGTGAGTTTGTAGAGCTATAGGCTATTTTTGCTATACTTTTGACACAGTAAGGCATTCATTTACAGGAAAAAATAACCCAAAAAACAATGAAATATGTAGATATTCTACCCGACAACTATATCAAAGTGAGGGTTTTTGAGAAGGTTGAGAATCTCTTTAAATAAACTATTACTGGAATCCCACATCTACACTGTAAAATCTTCAGTGCTTATGTCACCCTGAGAGTGTACAAATGGAACCGAATGGACCCCATTTGGTTCCATTTGTACACTCAGAGTTACAGACCCGCTGGTGGTCCTCCGAGCCGGATGTTGAGAACCAGTGTCCTATAGGGTAGAATGGAGCGTAGCTGTGCTGTGTCCTGATTGGTCCCTCTGCTTTTCACTAAAAACCTCAAATCTACCTTTATTTCTCTCTCTCTCTCTGTTTTTTGGACTCCAGTTACAACAGCTGTATTCCTCCAAAGGTTGTGAATCTTTAAATTTATTGATGTGATTGTTAAAATAATATAAATAAAATGTATATCTCTGTACAGAATCTTTGTGTATAAGCTGAATATGTATAAAGAAAAACATCATCACATGGATGCAACTGGGACGTATCATCAGTGTTGTAGCCTGGGGTCAACGGGATGTTTTGGGTCTCGCAAAATACACCCTCGCCCAGGTGACCCAGCCGGGGTTGATCAAGCCCCGACTTACGTCACAGTAGCTACCCACGGTCAGTCCTCTTAGGGAAAGACAGGGCCACTCAATCCGCTTCTCCGGAACTACTCTGCCGGGACCGGGAGAGAAGAGAGGCTCTGTGGATGGCCTCCTGGCCAGGCTCCTCCTTCGTCTCACCAGGTGCAGGACCTGAGCGTTGCACCAGACTCCCCCGTTCCAAACATTGTAAGTATATGCTTGTGGTTATAGGTTACATATTATTATATATTTTTTTACTTGGTTTTATTTAGTTTAACCCTTAAACGCATCTGTGTCATTTTAAGGAAACAATGCAAGAATACCAAAACACTTGCCCCAAAACACAGTAGCCCCGGGGCAAATCAGGCGGTATTATAGGGAAATCCGGCGGTATATAGAATGGGGGTGCGTGTGTTTTGGGGTGAGTCATCCGGTTACCTCATGGAATACTGTCATTTGTTTTCAGAGGCAAACTTCTCCGCCCAGCCCGATACTTATGGAATACTTTCATTGCCGTAAGCAAGGAAATACTTTGTTTTGTTGTTAATTTTGGGTCAATTTATGTATTAAGTAGCCGTGTAATAATCGGGATAATGTATGGGGAGGTGGTCATTATTGATAATCACCAGGGCTTTAAATTTCAATAATGACCACCTCCCCATACATCCCTCCCATAATCACTCCTTGGGGTGTTTTTTGTCGCTGTATATTTGCACATAATGTGAACTTTGTCCTCTTGCATTATCCTATTGGAGCAGTGAGCAGTCAGGGGTTAAGTGTCTTGCTCAGTTTGACACATTTACATGATGTGAAGAGTTTTTACCCCCGTGTGAAACCATAAAAATGTGAAGACTTAGTTTCTATGGCGACCTGGAATAACAGAAGGACTCGGCACCTATTCAGAGGAGGTGAACTGGAACAGCCTCTCACAAACATGCAGGCGCACACACACACATGCATGCAGTATTGATATTTTTACTTAAGTAAAACAATTGAGTACTTTTTCCACCACTGTGAGAAAAGCCTCTTCAAAGCGACCCAAAGGAACAACTAGATTCTACGTTCAATCACAAAACTAATTGGATTCCTTTCATTTTCTTTCAAGATGTCCTGTTGGATAATAATGTCCCTTTTGCCGGTATTTGAAAACCCTCTCTCATGGGGTTTCCAAAGCAACCAGAAAAAATTGAACGCTTAACCCATTCAATCCGGGGACGCGTCTGTGTAATTTTTATGATTACTTCGGCTATAGCGGCTATAGCGTGGCACTCGGTGCCGCGCTATGAGCTTGTATATCTGCTATTTTTGAATAGCCAAAAGTGTAAAATAATACTTTTTAGCTCAAATAAAAAAAATGACACGGATGCGTTCCCGGTCTTAATGGGTTAACAAATGATGTAGAAACATGTGAATGGCTGTGATTGACTCAGTAAAAGAAAGCCTTATCGTGTTTCCTGTGTGAGTTTTCTCCCCAGATGGGGTAGAAATGTATATCCTGACTTGTTTACTAAACAGCTGGAGAGATGGGGAGACCCCTGTTACACTCTATATAGCAATGATTACTATCACAATATAGAGCCAATCTAACACTTATTTAACCCTCCTGCAGTGTCCGCTGATATTTTCATATCAATGAATTGCTGTAATGTTTTCACAATGAATTTATAGGACCTCGTAACTCTTGTTTCAGAGAAGTAACTCTCTGAAACCACTGATATGCTTGTAGAACCACTAGGTTATGCAAAGCCTGCGGAAACACCTATACAAACATAGAATTTATTTTAGCTTTTTGGGGGTGTGCTCTATGGCAGTGTTGATTTTGACAGCATTTTTTTCCCTAGTTTTAGTCATAGTCTTTTGAATACAATTTCCTTTAGTTGTAGTCATATTTTATTCATCTGATATGTTTTAGTTTTTGTCTAGTTTTAGTCGACTAAATAAATACCATAAGATTTTAGTCGACTAATACTACAGTTGATTTAGTCGACTAAAATGTGTTTTGGCGGTGCCTTGATGGCGTCGTAATGGCTGATTTTACACTTGGTTGCATGCTGTAAATAGCCAATCTACAAGCGAAGCATTGTGAGCTTGTAGATCTGCCATTTTCAGAGCGCAACACTCGAGCGCAACCAAACATAAATTGAATCGTCTTACTGGATCTCCCGCACTAACATTTTAGTCTAGTTTTGATTTGTTGACGAAATTGTCAATACATTTAGTCTTAGTTTTAGCCTTTATCCTTAGTCATCGTAGCTTAGTTTTTATTTCGTTTTTGTTTCGTTTTCGTCAGTGAAAAAAGGTAGTCGACCAACATTTTTCGTCATAGTTTTAGTCGACAAAATCAACACTGCTCGATAGAGCACCGAAGTCTGGCGTGATTTACTCATCCTACCTGGGTTGCGTCCCCTCCCCCCCCCCCATTCTGAATTCCCATAGACGTGTTTAATATCGCGCCAAATAAGAACTATGTTCCAAAAATAAACGAATGATCCCGGCGGTTTGACTCATATGGATATGAAGCATCAACTGAAGGTGAGAAAACGCTAATGTAACTTCTGCCGAATTAGTTTCATTTTCAGACTGTATCAAATTTAAGTGACTGACTATCATAAACGATACAGAGCCTCCTCCCTGACAATATCGCCGGATACAGTTTGTTTATTTTTGGACCACAATTCTTATACGAGACCTTTCTAAGATGACCCAATGTTGTTCTCCATATGAGAAATTACTTCCGCGGCCCAGGGGATGGACGAGTGACGTCAGGACTTCTGCACTCTATAGAGCAGGGGTCTTCAACGTTTTCAGGCCAAGGACCCCCATAGCTGAAATAGAGATGAAGCAGTACCCCCACTATATTGTATAAAATTGTGTTTTAGATTAAACTTTTTTTTTTTTACTTGGTCTGCTCTTTTATCCTCTACGCCGTCGCCTAAACCTCTTTGCCAAAAATAGCAGATCTACAAGCTCACAACGCCTCGCGTTGTGAGCTTGTAGATCTGATATTTTTGGCTAAAGTTCTCAGAAAAAGGGAGGCTAGGGTTCAAGTGGTTTATGTAAAAAAAAAAAATCACACCCAGTGTGAAGTGGGCGGTGTGTGGTCATCACATGACTCACTTAAAAAAAACATGAACGTGTTTTTTTTTTAAGTGCATAGTCCTATTTATAGGTTGTTAATTTCATCATGTGTTTCGCTAGCCAATCACAGTCCTGAATAGAGTCAGCCAATAGAGTCAGCCAATCACATTGCAGCTAGTGGTCATCACAGTGATGGAAGCTCACTTAGAAAAGTATAGATTTGCCCCTAGAGGCTCCGCAACATGTGATTCTAATTTGGGCTTGATTGGATGTGGTGTTCCGTGATACGTTTAGCTTTTTGGATAAGAAATGCGTCCCAGCCCATCCACACATTTATGAATCCAATTACAGTCAAACAGTATGGAGTATCAGAACCTTGTTTGATGCTCATTGTCCCAGGACACAGTTTCTACATAATTTGGGGGGAAAAATAAGAAAAAACTGCTATCTGATGCAAAGTGTTAGTGAAGGGCTGTAGGGGTGGATCATGTACTGAAGGTCAGGAGGTGCACGTGACCTTGACTGCCTTGTTGGTCGTCACCAGTGTTTTGAACTGGATGAAGCGTCCTTGAGCAAGGCACTGAAGCCCTAACTGCTGCAGATAAGCAGGTTTGTTAAGAGTTACAATTATACTGTGTTATTTACACATTCTATTGTAAATGGAAGGATTAATCCTGTCAATCAGTGTGATTGACGGGAGAGATGATCAGAGGAGCAGAGTTTATACCATTACGGTTTACCCATGGACCAAAGAATGGGTAGAGTCTCTCAGTGAAGGTGCAGCCAGTGAAAGAGTACAGATGAACTCTGGCCTCCACATCATAAAAGGAGACCAGACCCTCCTCATAATCCACAAACACTCCCACTTTCTGGACCTCCTCTCTTACAGGGAGGAGGACTCTATCAGGTTCAGGACCAACAAGAGCCTCGTACTCATTTCCATTCCTCAACCATATAGTCCAGAAACCATCTGTGGGTTCCAGATAGATGTATCCCTTCCTGTTGATGGACTCTCTGGCCACTCCTATTGTCCAGTCAGTCTTCCCTCTAACCTGAACCTCATAGTAAAACCTTCCTGAGGAGAATCCTTGTTTTCCTAAGACGAAGAGCATTCTAGAGAATCTCTCTGTGTTGTCTGGGAGATTCTTCAATACATTTCCATGACTCACTTGTTTTCCATCCTCAGACAGGATGAGTGCACATTGTGCTGTATCAGGGTGCAGAGTTACATCCACCTCATATTGCTGGAGCCTCCTCATCTCAGCACCACACAGCTTGTTCTCCATCTCTAGACTGAGTGTCTTCTCCAGCTCAAACAGTGACGTCTCACGTTACGATCCAGGAATGCTCAGCTTTGACTTCCACTCGGTGCTCTAATGGCTTCACTAGGAGGGTGTACAACCTTCCTCTCTTTCACTAATGTCCTCACACTGTGTGGAATCAGCCTTTAAATCCAGCTCCTCAAATCTCCACTCATCAAATATGACGTCATTTTCCCCAAAAATGGAGTTGACTCCAGACCAGCCTCTCACGTACTGTGATTGGACACATCAGGTAACCATGGCAACATGGGGCGGCCATCACTGTGTGGTTAGAGAGCCCGCCTGGGAAGGCAAAAGGTCCCAGGTTTGATTCCAGGCCTCAGCAATGTGTCAAAGCGTCAAACTGAGCAAGACACTTAAAGCCCTAACTGCTCCCCGAGCCACTACAACCAACAGCTGCTCACTGCTCCCAAATGTACTCCGGTAAAAGTACAATGTTTGTCTTGGAAATGTACTTGAGTAAAAAAGTAATAAGCATCAAAACTATCTAATACTCAAGTAAAGTACAGATACTCAGAATCTGTTCTTAAGTACAGTACTCAAGTACATTTACGCCGTTACTGTCCACCACTGGCCCTGTAAGAGAAGATGTGTGTTTTTTAGAAAATCTACAAGCTCAACGCAGTATAAAAGTATAAAACACTGTTAAAGGACAACTTTTTTTTTTTACAACCAAGCTTTATGTTTTAGATTGTAATTAAAGTAAATAAAATATTAATTAAAACATTTTTTTTTTTTTACTGTTTTCTATAGTTTTAGCAATTTTCGCGATGTTTTTTACAGTGGGCGAGGGCGTTCTGTCCGGTGGCTAAATATATATTTTTATATTATTTACAGTAGCTCTTATAGCCCCCAATAACTCACATCTGGCCATCAAAGACCACAGGACCTTTTTTTATTGTGTAAAAAAAGCATATTTAGCCACCGGACAGAATGCCCCCGCATTAAAAAAATAACACTCATCTTTTATTTACTTTAATTACAAGCTAAAATTAAACCTTGGTTGTAAAACAACAACGTTTTCCTTTAAAGTGGTTACACTGATGTTGAAGCTGTATGAACACATTGTAGCTGAGGACCTCCCCAAGGAACCGTCTCGAGGACTTTTGGGGGTCCCCAGACCGCACTTTGATGTGCCCCCCCCCCCCCCCCCAGAATATGGACGCTAGGGTTCAAGTGGTTAACCCGTTCAATCCGGGGACGCATCCCTGTCATTTTCGATTTCTTTGGCTTTTCAAAAAATAGCAGATCTACAAGCTCATAGCACGGCACGAGTGCCGCGCTATGAGCTTGTAGATCTGCTATTTTTTGAAAAATCTTGAAAATGTGTGCAAATCCTTGAATGTGTATATATTTTTTACATCGAACATTTGTAACTCATATCTTTGCTTCTGGGACAAAACATTCTACAAATGTTTTGTTGCTTTAAAAAATATTTCAAGATTTGCACACATTTTCACGATTTTTCAAAAATGGCAGATCTACAAGCTCGTAGCGCGGCACTCGGTGCCGCGCTACGAGCTTGTAGATCTGCTATTTTTGAATAGCCAACGAAACCTAAAATGACACAGATGTGTCCCCGGATTGAAGGGTTAATCCTCTCCTATAGGTACACTGGTAACTACTGGTGCTAGATCAGTGGTTCTCAACCTGGGGGTGGGGACCCTCTGCATGGGACATTCTGCATAACGATTACTTTTACTCTTGTACTTTTAAGTATCTTTTGATTATTTTTGTAAATGTTTAATTCCAGACTTTTACTTGAAACATCTCTACATGGCAGTATTGATATTTTTACTCAAGTTAAAACAATTGATTGATTGAATACTTACTTGAATACTTAATACTCAGTTTACAAAAGCTGCAAGGCCTCGGTCGCACAGATTTATAAAAAACAGAATGCTAAAAGGATGACCTCAGGGCTGGTTTCCATTAACCCGTTAAGGCCTGAGAAATGTCTTCTAAATCCTAACAGTTTGCTGTAGTTTTCTGTCACTCTGTCAGTGGTTCTCAAACCTTTTCATTTCCTTTTCATTTATTTATTTATTTCGAACTTAAAAATATTAATGAGAAAAAGACAAAGGAGAAAAAAAGAGAAAAAATGTAATAAAAAATAAAAAACAGCGTCGAAGCTATTTTAACATCATCCTTAAATTATATTCCATGTTCGAAAAAGCAGTAGGAAGAAGTTTTGTGAAAACTTATCAGGTCCTACACCTTCTTTATGTTTCTCTCATATCTCAAAAAAATTTAGAAAAAGTATTTTGTCTTTCTTCCCCGCAGTGTTTGTTTACACACTTTCATTTAAAAACGAAACAAAAACAAAAAAACTAATAAAAAAACAAATACATTTTTAAAATTTCATGTCAAGGACCCCCCAAAATATGTATTTGGCCGCCGACCCCCCCATCTCAAAATGTTTTGTTCCAGGGACCTGTAGAAGCAAAGATTTAAAAAATAATATATATATTCAAAGATTTGCACAAATTTTCAGAATTTATAAAAAAATTGCAGATCTAAAAGCTCATAGCGCGGCACTCGGTGCCGTGCTATGAGCTTGTATATCTGCTATATATATTAATATTTAATATTATTTTTATATGTAGTGGTCCGCAGACAAATACATATAATTGTGGGGGTCCTTGACACACTTGAACCACTGATATATAGCAACATAAGTTAAAAAAAATAGGATTTAGAAGACATTTGTAGAATCCACAGAAGCAAAGATTTGAGCTAAAAAAAGTTTGCTTTGAAAAAAATATATATATTCAAAAATGTGCACACATTTTCACGATTTTTCAAAAAGTAGCAGATATACAAGCTCATAGCGCGGCACTCGGTGCCGCGCTATGAGCTTGTAGATCTGCTATCTTTGAATAGCCAAAGAAATCTAAAATGATACGGATGCGTTCCCGTTTTCAAAGGGTTATAAGGTCCCAATTGAGTCCAATTGGGTACACGGTGAGCCTCTTCAACCCAACCAAAGGACTATGTTCAATCACAAAAAACTAATTGGAATTATTTTATTTTCTTTCAAGATGTCCTGATTATAATGCCCCCCCCCCCAAAGCTTTCCAGTTTCCATAGCAACCAGAACATGTGAAAGCTGAACAAGAGAATAGGCTGTGATTGACTCAGCAAAAAGAGAAAAGCACATCATCTTTATAAGTGAGTGAGTTGTGAGGCAGCATATGTGCAACTCTCTCACTGGACTGGACAGAACCGGGACCAGAGCAGCAAGTATTTTTATTTGATCATATTTCTTTTGTAAGAAAAGAGAATATCAACGAGTTAAAACATTGTTCTAAATGCATTATTATTTGCAGTGATTGAAGAAGTACTCACATTTGTTACTTAAAGATAGTGTAAGTGATTTACTTTGGTTAGAATAAGTGTTAAATATCTCTATATTGTGATAATACTCATTGCTATAGAGTGTGTGTTCAGTAACAGTGTTAAATAGCTCTATATTGTGATAATACTCATTGCTATAGAGTGTTTGTTCAGTAACAGTGTTAAATAGCTCTATATTGTGATGGTACTCATTGCTATAGTGTGTGTGTTCAGTAAAAGGAGTCTCCCATGTTTCTCCAGCTCTTTATTAAACAGAAAATGCATTTTCAGTGTGTGGTAAAGACAGACACTGTCTTTCCCACTTTACCTTTATAGCCTCACATGTTCCTCAAATTATTTTCATTATTTTCTGTTTAACATATGCATTTATCATACTACTCATTTCATATGCATTTCATTCATACAAACAACACGGAGACAATTGTTTGTTTAAAACATAACCACTTTATTGTATCTCAGCAGTTTAAAGCTCCTCACCACACACCAAACAAACACACAAACTTGCCATGACCACTTCCTGGTCTGAGGATCTGAAAAGAGTACCACATGACCACAGTGCTCCGTAGGGGAATTGGGACATACCATTTGACAGGGGAGTGTGGGATTTTTCTGTATAAGGTATATTAGGATTGAAAAGAGGTGTGTTGTTAAACATGATTAATTAATACTTACCTTTTGATTGATTTGAGTGATTTCTTTAAAGTTGGGAAAAATGTTTTCTTTGTTTGAGTTCACTAGTATTGTAGGTGAATGTGTTGAGGTTACCTGTCTTTGAAGACATGGTTGAGGCCACAAGGTAGAGGCCATACAGGTACATGAGATTAGTCAGTGTAGTCTCAGGCCTGGGGAAGGAAAGTCATGTTGCTTGTTTGAAGCATGTAAGTTTATTGTTTTGTGTTTTTTTTTAATTACTTTTTTTAAACTATTTTTGAACATCATTTTTATGCACCTTTTTAAGAAAAATAAATCCGGATTATTGCAACATTTGGTTTGTCATTCTGTCTACCTAGCCCTCATCCAAAAGACCTCTTTTACACAGTGCTCTCTCCTGATTGGCTTAAATGTTGTCACCGCTACCTGAAAATGTACTATTCTGTTTACTAAAGAGCTGGAGAGACCCCTGTGACCGAAAAAACGCTCTGTAGCAATGATTACTATCAGAATATAGTACTTTAACCTTTTAACAAAAAAAATAATATATATATTTTTTTCTACAGCTCTACAAGTGAGCTTGTAGATCTGCTATTTTATTTCATTTTAGTACTTTTACTTTTGGTACTTTAAGTATATTTTGATGCCAATACTTTTGTACTTTTTCTCAAGTAACATTTTTGAGCACAGGGCCTTTTACTTGTAACAGAGTATTTTTTTATATTGTGGTATTGCTACTTTTACTACATTGACTGCCAGAGTTTATTCATAATGTACTCACGATTTTTCAAAAATAGAGCTTGTATATCTCCTATTTTTGAATAGCCAAAGTATAAAATAATGCCTTTTAGCTCAAATCAAAAAGTGACACAGATGCGTTCCAGGTCTCAATGGGTTAAAGAAAGAAAAACGGAGCGACAGTGGCCAAAACTAAATCGAAAATCGGCGATCGAAAACCGTCGAAAGTGTCCTTTTTCAAGATGTTTTGGCCATTGTCTCTGCAACGGAAGGTCCAATCTGCAATGACACAGTGGCGTGCACAGACATTTTGAGGGGCAGGTGCTCAAGTAAATTATACTTTTTTTTGTTTACTTGGTATGCTCTTTTTTCCATCTACACCTATACCTCTTTGCCAAAAATAGCCGATCTACAAGCCGATGTAGATCGGCTATTTTTGGCTAAAGTTCTCCTCAGAAAAGGGATGCTAGGTTTCAAGTGGTTATGGTAAAAAGAGAAATCATATCACATAAAGATTTGGCGGACCGCCTGTTGTAACTCTGAGGGCCCCCTACTGAAGACCCTTGCTGGAAAAAAAAACTTTTTTTTTTCTTTTTTCAAAAGGGCACTTCTGGTCTATCTGTGCACGTCCCTGCAATGACACATGTTGGGGTTATTTGTTTTTTTGTTGGGGGCCTAAAAGTATAGTAATTGTTCGGTGCCCTTTTGAAACTCCAGCCCCGGCCTCTCCATATCCCTGTGCATGTCCCTGCATCATGGCGCTCAGGGTTCTGCTGTTGGGTCTGTGTCTGCTGGCCCTCGCCGTCCTCTACGTCTACGACATGGTGATGGACGGAGCCTCAGCCCGCCGACTGTTCCTGCCGTGTCTGCTGTGTCTGGTTCCCCTCGTCATCCTCATGGGCATCTGCTTCATCATCAAAGGACCCCAGTACTTACCAGGTAAACACACACCGCACACACACACACACACACACACACACACACACACACACACACACACACACACACACACACACACACACACACCCTGTCATGTCATTCAACCAAACAGAGTAGCAGACACACACACACACACACACACACAAACACACACCCTGTTATGTCATTCAACCTAACAGAGTAGCAGACACACACACACACGCACACGCACACGCACACACACACACACCCTGTTATGTCATTCAACCTAACAGAGTAGCAGACAGACAGACAGACAGACAGACAGACAGACAGACAGACACACACACACACACACACACACACACACACACACACACACACACACACACACACACACACACACACACACACACACACACACACACACACACACACACACACACTGGAACAAAACATTTTACAAATGTTCGCTTTAAAAAATATATATATTAACTCATTTTCTGCCAAAAACATTTATAAACGTTTTTGAGAATTAAAAAATATTTGTAACAAAAAAAACATTCTAAAATTATTTTTAATTTTTTGGGGTTTTCCGTTTTTCCGTTCGTCACAAAGAACCAGGTGATAACATTTTCCAAAAAGTTGCTGCTCCATTCACTTCAATGTTAAAAAATAAACGGAAAAAGACTGGCAGAGGCTACAGACTGTTCTAGAGAAACTCTGGCAGTCTAAGAAACGATTTGCACAAATGTTCACGATTTTTTAAAAAGCAGATCTACAAGCTCATAGTGCGGCACTCAGTGCCGCACTATGAGCTTGTAGATCTGCTATTTTTGAATAGCCCAAAGAAATAGAAAAAAAAGACATATTCTTTCCCGGTCTAAATGGGTTATAAGCAGGGGTGCACATAACTTTTTAGGTCTGGTACGCAGAAGAGCACCTGGACATGTGACTTGGTGCGCATGGCGCCCGTCCCGTTTTGTCAACGGGGGGGGGGGGGGGGGGGGGGGTTCAGCCCGGACAGTTTTGTCAACGGGGGGGGGGGTGTTCAGCACGGTGCCCACCGGACAGTTTTGTCAACGGGGGGGGGGGGAAGAAAAAAAGGACGCTCTGCTTCTAAATTCCGCCGATTTTCGCCGTTTCTTTTTTTCTCACGCTGTTAGATAAAGCCCCCAAGGTTGGTGCCCTGTGCTGCTGCGCTGATTTTATCCGCCAGATTGGGACGTTCACGGCATATTTTGCACCATTACGGTGCGTTCATCATCGGTGACGAGTGCCTCTAACAGCCGCTGCTGGCTGCGTGCACCCAGCGAGGCAATGCGAGGCGATGCGAGGCGACGCGAATCATATCTCTACCCCTCTGCCTAATGGCTGTACATGGGGCCGACGGGTGCTTTAGAGTGATTGTGTGAGTGTGGCTTCAGGAAGTAAATTCCTAGCCTCGATCTCCAGGCTTTTATTTTTTAGTTTTGCTAAAAAATAAAAGCTTGGAAATTCCTGTCCCAGCTGTTGGTGCGCAAAAGCGCCTCGCGTCGCCTGATGTGGTGCGCATTTTTTATTTTGGGTGCGCATGCGCACCTGCGCACCAGTTATGTGCACCCCTGGTTATAAGTAAAAAACTTGGAGTGCTTTTTTTCCACCACTGTTAAAAGGCCTAAACTGTACGTTCTAAATGGATCCTCCACAGGGCCCGGGTTCTACGCCGGGGTCGGCCCTCTGCTCTCCTACGCCAGGTTCCTGTGGAGTGGGCTTGGAAAGGCGTGCGGCTACTACAACCACACGTATGGCAGCGTGGTGCGGGTGTGGATCAGCGGCGAGGAAACCATCATTTTCAGCAAGTAAGTCCTTTCAACCCTTTAAAGGGATAGTTCACCCCCAAAATGACTTTTTTTCCTATCCATTAGTCAGTCCATGAAGACTTGAATTCATGGATATTTTTTTATTTTTTGTCTCATTCCTAAGCCAATAATTTGATGACCGGCAGCGTTTCCGGTAGGAGACACAAAGAGTCTCCTTTGTGTCTCCTACCGGAACCTCTGCCTACCGGTCCACTGGTCATCAAATTATTGTTTTAGGAATGAGACAAAAACTAAAATGGGGTGACTAATCCATTAAAAAAAAAGTGATTTTTTGGGTGAACTATCCCTTTAATACCGTGAAAGCATCTGTGTCATTTAGACGTATTACTTTACTCAGTATTACTACCACTCAGTCCACTTCTCCAGAACTACTCTGCTGGGACTGGGGGAGGCTCTGGCACATGGAGGGACTAGGCTCTGTGGGTGGCCTCCTGGCCGGGCTCCTCCTTCGTCTCACCAGGTCCAGGACCTGAGCGTTGCACCAGACTCTCCCCGCTCCAAACGTTTCATTCTGGCGTGATGGTTCATATTGGTATATAGCACAAGCTCATAGCGCATCACTCCGTGCCGTGCTATGAGCTTGTAGATCTGCTATTTTAGAAAAATCGTGATTTTTTTTTTTTTTTTGCTAATCTTTTAAAGCGGCCAGCCACTGATCTCATTCCCCCCCAAATTTGGCACAAACATGGGGATGAATGCATTCTACAATTATGCCACCAAAATGTGGAACGCCCTACCACCAGCCATCCAACTATGGATCAACTGTTTTCTTTCGTAAATTATCACCCTACTTCATTATACTACTAGAATGTCACCAGTGGTGTCAAGTAACTAAGTACATTTACTCAAGTGCTGTACTTTTTTGCTGTCCAATTTTCAGTGCTTTTACTTCTACTCAACTACATCTCAGAGACAAATATTGTGCTTTTACTCCACTACAATTATTTGAAAACTTTAGTTACTAGTTACTTTACTAGATTTTGATTATAATTAACCACTTCAGCCCTATATACATTCCAGCCATTTGAAAATAGCAGATCTACAAGCTCAACCTTCTATTTTTATACATTTTAAAACTTGAATGGGACATTCTGCATAATGAGTACATGCACTTTTGATTCTTTTGAAGTACGTTTTGATGCCAATACTTTTGTACTTTTACTCAAGTACAATTTGAATTCCGGACTTTTACTTGTAACAGAGTATTTCTACATCACAGTATTGATAGAAATTGAGTACTTTTTCCACCACTGAGTGTCACACAAAAGTAGTGCAAATAGCAGATCTTTCTTGTAGATTGGCCTTTTTTCCACCTCTTTTAACCCATTAAGACCTGAGGCCGATTCTACAAAATGTCTTCTAAATCCTAACTGTTTTTTTTTTGAAAAAAACGTATGTTACTGTGTCAGCGGTTCTCAAACTTTTTCATGTCAAAGACCCCCACGTATATGTATTTGGCCGCGGACCCCCATCTACAAAGTATGTCGTTCCAGGGACCCCCAAGAGGCAAAGATTTGAGTTACAAATGTTCGCTTTAAAAACATCTATATTCATAGATTTGCACAAATTTTCACGATTTCTCAAAAATAGCAGATCTACAAGCTCATAGCGCGGCACTCGGTGCCGCGCTATGAGCTTGTATATCTGCTATTTTTGAATAGCCAAAAGTGTAAAATAATGCTTTATAGCTCAAATCTAAAAATGACACAGATGCTGTGTCTTAATGGGTTAAAATAATAATAAAAATAATAATAACCTTTGCAGGTCCGCTGCTGTGTATCACGTGCTGAGGAGCGAGAACTACATAGGCCGGTTTGCCAGTAAACCGGCTCTGGAGCTTCTGGGAATGGAGAGAAGAGGAGTCATCTTCAACAGTGACGGCCCACTCTGGAGCAAAGCCCGGAGATACATGGTCACAGGTGGGAAACCATCCTCTCGATCCAGCCTGCTTCGCTACGTTCGGCAGACTTTTTTTTCTCTCTTCGCTTCTCAGTCTGGAATGCACCCCATTGACTCGTTTTGCAGAACTACACTGGAACTACATATGTTACGTTAGGCAATGTCGTTGCTGATTGGATGTTCAAACGAATGACGAATCACAACGATCACACTATTTATTTTGTCCCGCACCGCACCACAGACCAATCAGAAGCCACGGTTCGATTCCAACCTTATGCCATGTCCCGCCTCCCTTGGAGATAGGAGGCATTCTAGACTGAGAAGCGAAGAGAGAAAAAAAAGGTCCGCCGAACGTAGCGAAGCAGGCTGGATCCCAGGCTATCCTACTGCAGGGGTGATGCAACTTTGATGATGGAGAGGGCCACTATACATTTCCACACTCACTCCAGAGGGACACATTGCATATACTGTTGCTTTTATCTCTGTATTTTAACTTTTTTCGTAAATTAATCCCGTACTTCGCCATTCTATGTCACAGAAAAGTACCAAAAAATAGCCGATCTACAAGCCCAAAACGCGTCACAGTGCGACGTGTTTTGGGCTTGTAGATCTGCTATTTTTGATACTTTTGAATTGAAATCGTGATTTTTTTTTTTCTATTTTTGAATTTTAATCCTGGAAAGCAAAATTTGTATTTAATTTCAAATGCATTTAGTTATACTTATGTAATTTTTGTTAACTTAAATACAAACACATTGGACATGAAAAAGACAATAGAATTTTAATACTAGTCATTAAGCTACTAGGCTGCACCAACGCTCCTGATTTCGTGTATAGAGGGGCGGGTGTATGGAGCCGCAGAGAAATTGCGGCTGCATCCCATTGGTCCACCGATCTGTCTGTCAACCCCCGCCCCGTTAACACAACATTACGAGCGACGCCCACTGCACTCAGGTTGGTTGGGGAAATGAAACACTTCCTATACCGGGTACACTGACGCGTTCCTCCAGGCTTTTATTTTTTAGCAAAACTAAACAATAAAAGTCTGGAGATCGAGGCTATTAAGCTACTAATATAGACTGAAGTAATTAAAGCGCGTCATGTTTGGAATCGTAACAGCTGAAATCAATAATACATTAGTATTCCGATATTAACCTGGGGGCCGCATTAAAGGGCAGGACCACTTTGGTAGAGGTTTAATTGGGTTGTGTTTGTGTAGTTACCTTGCCATGATGTAACTCTAAAGGTGCACAAGAAATCAAAAATAATTGCTCCATTGATTAGAAATTGATAATTAAAAATATGCTCCTCATTGACTTACATTGTACGCTGAAACAGCTCTCAAAGTCACTCTTTAAGCACACAAACAAACACAAACAAAGCTGATTCAGACAATATAGAACATCACCAAACCCAGTACTGTTTGGTTTTTTAATAAAAATGTTAACTTCCTGCTGCCTTTAATATTTGAAGATCCGGATCCGCGAATGCAGTCCATGTTTTCTTCTTAATAAAAATAGTGAAATCAACAGGAGGTTAACATTTGTATTAAAACAAGAAATGACCAAAGTCATAATAAAGCCGCATGCGGCAGGCTTTTTTTGCCCCAATCTTTTCATAGACCTGATTACTTGTTTTTTGGATTGCTTGTTTCTCTCACCAAACCTGGCAACATTAGAGCGTTTAGCGTCACAGAATTTGCGACGCTAAACGCTCTAATGTTTTTTATCTAAGTGGTGGCAACATTTTGTGACACCACACGGGTCTTCCCAGCAATAGCTAAGATTGAAGTCAGTGTGAACATGGCCAAATAATAACTTAATAGCCAAACTAGGTCTAATGAAGCACGCTAGCATTTAGGCTAACCCTCCTGCCTGAGGCTCTCTCCCTCTCTCTTTCTCTGCTGCAAAGAAGGAGAGGCGGGTGCTGCAAAGGGCCGTCTCCCCATTGGCTTAAACGGGGGGAAGTGTGAAGGACAGCCAGGACAGCCAATGACAAATAGGTGTCAAAGGAGGAGAGGCGGGTGCTGCAAAGAGCCGTCTCCCCATTGGCGGGAAGTGTGAAGGACAGCCAGGACAGCGAATGACACTTAGGTGTCACTCAGGTGTCGGACTAGGACTAGTGCTGTCTGTAGAGCCGCCAGCTTTCAGCATGCGGCTAAAAATAAACAGTACTGGGTTTGGTGATGTTCTATATTGTCTGAATCAGCTTTGTTTGCGTTTGTTTATGTGCTAAAAGAGTGACTTTGAGAGCTGTTTTGCCGTACAATGTAAGTCAATGAGGACACAGATGCGTTCCAGGTCTTAATGGGTGTGTGTGTGTGTGTGTGTGTGTGTGTGTGTGTGTGTGTGTGTGTGTGTGTAGCCCTGTCAGGACCGTGTCTCCAGCGCTCTAAGGCGTTGTGTGTGAGCAGCACCGGCAGACAGCTGGACCTCCTGGCCCAGAGGGCGGACCCCTGCGGTCGCGTCGTGGGCGTAGACGTGGTCAAGCTGCTCCGCTGCATCGTGGTGGACGTGTCCAACCAGCTGCACCTCAGGGTGCCCTTCAACGGTCAGTATAGGACCAGTGGTGGAAAAAGTACTCAAATGTTTTACTTAAGTAAAAGTATCAATACTGCAATGTAGAAGTACTCTGTTACAAGTTAAAGTCCGGAATTCCAAATTTACTTGAGTAAAAGTACAAAAGTATTGGTTTAAAAATGTACTTAAAGTACCAAAAGTAAAAGTACTAAAATGTTCGAAAATAGCAGATCTACAAGCTCGCGATGCGACGCGTTGTGAGCTTGTAGATCTGCTATTTTCAAATAGCCTAGAGTTATAAGATAAGGCTAAAGTGGTTAATGTATGTTTTATAATGTAATAATTTATATCAGCAAAGTAGTAGATAAAGTTTTCAAATAATTGTAGTGGAGTAAAAGTACAATATTTGCCTCTGAGATGTTGTGGAGTAAAAGTATAGACAATTGGAAATACTCCAGTAAAGTAAAAAATACCTCAAAATTGTACTTAAGTTACTTTACACCACTACTGCATCCATCCTACAGAGAACGACCTGCTGGAGAAGATCCAGAACTACTTTAACACCTGGCAGAGTATTCTGATCCAACCGGACGTGTTCTTCAAGATGGGATGGTATTACAGGAAGCACCAGACAGCAGTGTAAGGACAACCACACACACACACACACACACACACACACACACACACACACACACACACACACACACACATGCACACGCATACACACACGCATACACACACGCATACACACACACACACACACACACACACACACACACACACACACAC
The DNA here is from genome assembly GCF_963454915.1 of Gymnoscopelus microlampas. Classification (NCBI taxonomy): domain Eukaryota; kingdom Metazoa; phylum Chordata; class Actinopteri; order Myctophiformes; family Myctophidae; genus Gymnoscopelus; species Gymnoscopelus microlampas. Next base: position 6,349,614 of record NC_139943.1, on the reverse strand, counting down.
ACACACACACACACACACACACACACACACTAGAACAGTGGTTTTCAACCAGTGGTCCGGGGACCACCAGTGGTCCTTGAGGGAGTACCAGGGGGTCCCCAGCAAAATTACTTAACATAGCGTCACAATCATTTTTAACCACTTAGCTTTGGCTATTCAAAAATAGCAGATATACAAGCTCATAGCGCGGCACCGAGTGCCGCGCTATGAGCTTGTAGATCTGCTATTTTTTTGGAAAACCTTGAAAAAGTGTGCATATCTTTGAATATTTATATTTTTTAAAGCGAAAATGTACTGATATCTTTGCTTCTGGGGGGGTCCCTGGCACAAAACATTTTCAAATGGGGGTCCGCGGCCAAATGTATATCAATTTAGGGGTCCTTGGCATGAAAAAGGTTGAAAACCACTGCTGCAGAACAAACTCACTCAAATTCACTCCCAATGTTCCGTCGTAATCTGAAGACTGACCTCTTCAGACTCCAGCTCAGCCCGTAGCACTTGACCTATAGTAGTTATTATGACAACCATGCAGTCTTACGCAAAGGTTAAAATGTAATGTAGATAGTGTAGCATGTTATTTAGACAGATGCTACAGTGTAGGTTCATTTGTTGACCTGGCACCCCTATAGTTTCAATTTACAGATTAAAAAAATATATATATTCTATTGTTTGGACTGATGCTAGGTTCTTGGTTTACCTGTGATCCTAGTTTGCTGTATTCTATGTATGTGTTTACCTTGTTTATTGTGTCACTCTGGATAAAAAGTGTCTGCTAAATGCCTAAATTGTACGTATATTGGGCATTAAAGCCAGCATGGGCTCACCACGTCCATGTTGTGATGTTTTGCTCGTGTGTGTGTGCGAGGTCAGCCAACAGCTCCAGGACGCCGTGGAGAGCCTGGTCCAGAAGAAAAGGCAGATGATCGATGAAACTGATCTGGACTTTGCATCGGAACTGATCTTTGCCCAGGTCCATCTCTGCACAACACTGGTTCAAATCAAGGGCCCAGCATACACCTTTGAAATTGAAGCTATATACAGTCAAAAATAATGTTTCTCCATTCAAGCGAACTTTAGACTTGATTTTATTACCTTAATAAACATCGTCATAAATACTAGTTTAAAGTCTTCTTTCAATCACCATGAAATGTGTTTTGGTAATTATGGTCCCATGTATTTTAAAATTGATGATAAAGTAGGGTATGCTGTTGGTATGAGCTTGTATATCTGTTATTTTTGAATAGCCAAAGAAATCTAAAAGTGACACAGATGCGTTCCCGGATTAAATGGGTTAATAATAACCTTTGCAATGAAGCTGATTGTGTGTGCGTGCGCGTGTGCGTGTGTAAAGAATGTTCTATTTTAATAATTCAACTTAGGAGCTGATTGCTCAACCGGTGGCAACCTCCACAGAGTGTCCAGTAAAAACACAGAAATTGACGTCCGTTCAATGAAGATTTATTATTCACACCCACATCCACTTTTCACCACCCTTTTCTAGTACATGTGTGTGGTTCTGATGACAAAGGAAATAAAGGCATTCACATTTGACTTAACCAAACAATCAACAATTTAGAATTATCCAAAAAATAGGCTACACGAAATATTAATATAAAACTCAAAACAACATTTGCATAAACAAATAGCAACGTGATTAAAGACATGTAACACAAATACTCACAATTAGTTGCATGACGCACACTAGGTAACAAAAAATGTCCAAGGGGGAAAACAAACAGAACTAGAGCAACTGAGATGCAATTAAGAATCAGGGACGCGGGAAGTGGGGTGCTGAGGGTGCTGCAGCACCCCCTGCCGTTGTGAGGGGAAAAAAAAAAAAAGGCTGAACGCGTGCGTGTGTGTGTGTGTGTGAGAGATTTTCTCCGGTGGGCGCGGCTCCCCCAAAATAATTAAAGCACACAACCCTAACCCTAACCCTAAAACCGAAATAAAGTAACAAAAAAAGTAACTTTATCCGCGGGAAACCCGAAAAAAATCGCGCGCGCGCACGAGGGACCCATGCGCGCAGCGCGCGTGCATGGGTCCCGTTTACCAGCACCCCTTGCTCTAAAGTACTTCCCGCGTCCCTGTTAAGAATGCCTGAACATGCCACAACATAAAATAAGTAACAAATATAGTCTGAGGGCAATGATTACTGGCCTTTTGTACAGCGTGTGTGTGTGTGTGTGTGTGTGTGTGTGTACAGGATCGTGGCGATCTGAGCGCGGACAACGTCAGACAGTGTCTGTTAGAGATGATCATCGCCGCTCCAGACACCATGTCCTACTCTCTGTACTACATGCTGATGTTGCTCCACCAGAACCCCGATGTCCAGCACCAAGTCCTGGAGGAGATCAACACTCTGTTAGGTATCATAACCTCTGACATGATTGCAAACAGTGTTGATTTTCGCAGCACATTTTGATTCAGTTTTAGTCATAGTCTTTTGAATCAAATTACATTTAGTTTTAGTCATATTCTAGTCATCTGAAATGTTTTAGTTTTAGTCGACTAAATATCATAAGATTATAGTCCACTAAATCTACAGTTGATTTAGTCGACTAAAATGTATTTTGGCGGTGCCTTGAGGGCGTCGTAATGGCTGATTTTACACTTGGTTGCATGCTGAAAATAGCAGATCTACAAGCGCGACGCGTTGTGAGCTTGTAAAATGAGCTCATTTTACATGAGCTTGTAAAATGAGTTGTCTTTTAGTTCTACTGGATCTCTTCCCTATTTTATACATAGGCTATTTGAAAATAGCAGATCTACAAGCTCACAATGTGTCGTGATGCGACGCGTTGTGAGCTTGTAGATCGGCTATTTTATCATTCCGGACTTTTTCTTGTAACAGACTATTTCTATATTGCAGTATTGATACTTTTACTTAAGTAAAATATCTGAGTACTTTTTCACACCGCTGTCAGCAGGCGACCAGACGCAGGCGGCAGCAGAAAGTCTCGACTACAAGAACCTCCCCGTCCTGGAGGATTTCATCAACGAGTGCCTGAGGTTCCAGCCCGTGGTGGACTTCACCATGCGGCGGGCGCTGGAGGACGACGTCATCGACGGCACGGCGGTGTCCCGCGGGACCAACGTCATCCTGAACATCGGCCTGATGCACAAGACCGAGTTCTTCCCCAAACCTGACCAGTTCAGCCTGGACAACTTTGACAAAATGGTAACGTCTGTTCTGTTGCACCCCGTTCGGATGCTAGCAATGCATTGAATGGGACTTCAAGCCTTAAATTGTCACTTTAGTAATGTGTGTGGGTCTTTTGTGAACAATGTGTGGGTCTACCACTCTTTACTAGAGTCTGATATATTGCTCTGGTCCATATATTAGTCTATCATTTGACTTTTTCGATGACATTGTGCAGCTGATACTTTTTATCCACTTCCAGGCAGGTGTTCCTATCTCAGGCATGATATTTTATAGGTGTTTTAAAAAAGCTGTTTGCTTGTCCATTTTATGATCAAAGTTGGATGTTCATTTTTTTTTTCATTTACTGCTTTATATAGTTTTACCAATATTTTTTTATAGTGGGCCGGGGGCATTCGGGCAGGTGGCTAAATATGTATTACACAATAACCCACCGATTTCTTTATTATTATTTACAGTAGCTCTTCTAGCCCCCAATAACTCACATCTGACCATCAAAGACCATGGGACCTTTTTTGTTGTAAAAAAAAGAAAAAAGAGCTTGTTGATCTGCAAAAGTTTTTTCAACATTTTTGAAAACTTCTGAAATGGGAAATTCTGCATAATGAGTACTTTTACTCAAGGAAATTTTGAATACAGGACTTACTTGTAACAAGAGTAAAGAAAAAGATCATTAGCCTAAATATGTCTATATTTTAGCGAGAATTGCTAAAACTACAGAAAGCAGTAAATGAAAAAAAATGAACACACATCTTTTATTTACTTTAATTACAAGCCCAAACATAAACCTTGGTTGTAAAAAAACAAAGTTGTCCTTTAAGCCAGGGGTCTTCAACAGGGGGCCCGGGACCCCTAGGGGGTCCTCAGAGCTACTATAGGGGGTCCGCCAAATCTTTGTGTGATAGGATTTAGTTTTTTTACATTAACCACTTGAACCCTAGAATTCCTTTTCTGAGGAGAACATTAGCCGAAAATAGCTGATCTACAAGCTCTCAACGCCTCGCGCTGCGAGGCGTTGAGAGCTTGTAGATCGGCTATTTTCGGCAAAGAGGCTATAGGTGTAGAGGGAAAAAAGAGCAGACTAAGTAAAAAAAAACTTTAATCTGAAACACAATTTTATACAATATAGAGTAGGGGCTCCCTGCTTCATCTCTCTCTCAGCTAGGGGGTCCCTGCTTCATCTCTCTCTCAGCTAGGGGGTCCTTGGCCTGAAAGCGTTGAAGACCCCTGCTTTAAGCCACTGAGGAGAACCAAGCGAGACTGACTGACATTCCTAAAATGATAGCTAGGATATTATATGTATGTCTATATGTCATATATTTCCCACGCAGGTCCCCAAACGGTTCTTCCAGCCGTTTGGGTGCGGTCCCCGCGGATGCCCGGGGAAGCACATCGCCATGCTGATGATGAAGGTCATCCTGGTCACCTTGCTGCAGCGCTACACCATGGCGCCCCCCGATGGCCTCACGCTGAACAGCAGCCGTCACACGCACAACCTGACCAAGCTGCCCGACCCCAGGGGCCTGACCATGACCTTTTACCCCAGGTCAAAGGTCAACCACGCTCAACCTACCCAGGAGTAAAAATGTAGTTATAACCCGTTAAGACCCGGAACACATCTGTGTCATTTTAACACATTACCCGCCTTGATGTTAACACATTGACTGCCAGAGTTTATTCATAATGTACTCACCCCTGTGCCAGCGATTTGCATGTTTTTTTAATTTTGTAATTTTCCATTCAAATAAATTGTCTGACTGCGGTTTTAAACACATACTACAGTTCTACCAGCAGAGAGCAGCAAATAGACACCTTGATCACCTCGCTTACTCGCTCGCCCCCCCCCCCCCCCCAAACAGACTCAAACAGTCAATACGTCATAAACCGGATGTGACGTTTTCGACAATCCCTGATCAGCCTTAAAACGATGTGATACACGACGACGGTGACTGTTGATCACCCAGACCAAAGAAAATAGAAGTGGAGCCCTCCGGTCGTTTTTTATACCGTGTGAAAAAACGTGTTTTTCCCTATTCTGGCCGAAAATGACCGGGGGGGGGGGGGAATGTGACCCGGAAACGGAATCTGCGTTATGCATCCGGCTCCGGGTGAGCTCACAACGCGTCGCAGCGACGCGCTGTGAGCTTGTAGATCGGCTATTTTCAGAGCGCAACACCCGAGCGCAACCAAGCACACTCCACTAGTCCCTACTCCCTACCCAACATTTTAGTCTAGTTTTTACTTGTTGACGAAATTGTCAATATATATATATATTGTCTTAGTTTTAGTCATCGTAGTTTAGTTTTTATTTAGTTTTATCGTCAAAAAAAGGTAGTCGACGACATTTTTCGTCATAGTTTCAGTCGACAAAATCAACACTGGTGTGCATCAGGGATCAGCACTGAGCCCCTTCATGTTCACTATGGTGATGGACAGGCTGACGGATGAGCAGGGACGTGCACAGATAGACTGTAGGTGGTGCTAGAGCCCCTGCCCTTTGCCCTCTTGACCAGAAGTGCCCTTTTGAAAAAAAGAAAAAAAAGGGGGTCCGCCAAATCTTTATGTGATATGATTTTTCTTTTTACCATAACCACTCGAAACCTAGCATCCCTTTTCTGAGGAGAACTTTAGCCAAAAATAGCCGATCTACAAGCTCACAACGCCTCGCTCTGCGAGGCGTTGTGAGCTTGTAGATCGGCTATTTTTGGCAAAGAGGTAAAGGTGTAGAGGGAAAAAAAGAGCTGACCAAGTAAACAAAAAAAAGTATAATTTACCTGAGCACCTGCCCCTCAAAATGTCTGTGCACGCCACTGCGGATGAGGTTAGACAGAAATCTATCCCCATAGACCGTGATGTTTGCAGATGACATTGTGATCTGTAGTGAGAGCTTCTTTTAGATAGAAGAAAACATCTAGAGCGGTGGAGGTTATGCCCTGGAAAGGAGAGGAGAGGAGAGGAGTGAAGGTTATAGCCGCAGCAAGACGGAACACATGTGTGTGAATGAGAGGAGTTACAGGGAGTAGAGGTAAAAGAAGGTGGAGGATTTCAAGTACTTTAGGGTCAACATTCCAGAGCAATGGAGAGTGTGGAAAAGAATTGAAGAAACGAGTGCAAGTAGGCCTGTCTCAATTATTACATAATAATAGTCTAATCACAATATCTGTTATATCTGCCCTGTGCAGGGACGTGCACAGATAGACTCTAGGTGGTGCGAGAGCACCTGCCCATTGCCCTCTTGACCAGAAGTGCCCTTTTGAAAAAAAGAAAAAAAAAAACGTTTTTATTTTTTTCAGTTTACAGCAGGGGTCTTCAACAGGGGGTCCGGGACCCCTAGGGGGTCCTCAGAGTTACTACAGGGGGTCCGCCAAATCTTTATGTGATTTGATTTTTCTTTTTACCATAACCACTCGAAACCTAGCATCCCTTTTCTGAGGAGAACTTTAGCCAAAAATAGCAGATCTACAAGCCCACAGGCTTGTAGATCGGCTATTTTTGGCAAAGAGGTATAGGTGTAGAGGGAAAAAAGAGCAGACCAAGTAAACAAAAAAATAATGATTTACTTGAGCTCCTGCCCCTCAAAATGTCTGTGCACGCCACTGGCCCTGTGCATTTTTGATTTCGAATCCTAAAAAGAAACCAGAAATGTTATTGTTATTCATATGTTCAATGGCCAATGGTTCAATAGGAAAGTATCAGCAAGAATGAAAGAGAAGGTGGGGAGACCAGCTATGTGTATGTGTATGGTTTAGAGACAGTTGCACTGAAGAAAAGACAAGAAGCAGAATAATCTAGATTATTACAGAACATACATTAACCACTTGAGCCCTATTTTGTACTTGGTCTATTAACAGATCTGCAAGCTCACAATGCTTAGATCTGCCTCTTTTTTTTACGATTATGACACATTTTGTTTACCTGTTTATCCGAAATAGACTTGTGAATAAAGTGACATTAAAGATGAACTAACCAAATCACTCCTTTGTTCTTTTATTCTATAGTACAACATTGCACCTGTTGAGTCACTGTTTCATCACCCCCTGGCCAGATGTCATCAGTGGTAAACACACACCTGCCTTTGCTTGCCCAGCTAATGTTTAATTTGCATCCACCTGGGTATAGTCTGTTGTTGCCAGACGATCAGAGATGTCCGCCTAGCATTCTCTAGTTGAGTGAAGTGTTTAGCAGGGACCCCCTCTATATTGTATAAAATTGTGTTTCAGATAAACGTTTGCGCTCTTTTTTCCCTCTACACCTATAACTCTTTGCCAAAAATAGCCGATCAACAAGCTCACAACGCCTCGCAGCGCGAGGCGTTGTGAGCTTGTAGATCTGCTATTTTTGGCTAAAGTTCTCCTCAGAAAAGGAATGCTAGGGTTCAAGTGGTTAATGTAAAAACAAAAAAATCATATCTCAAAGATTTGGCGGACCCCCTGTAGTAACTCTGAGGACCCCCTAGGGGTCCCGGACCCCCTGTTGAAGACCCCATGGTTTAGAGACTCACTGGTGGCTTTTTCTTTTCTTTTGAAAATTAGATAAACATTAAGAAATATTCCAAAATCAGGTATAAGCATAGATGTCCTGTATTAAAATTGCCTAGAGGGTCAACTCCGCCATGTTTTCATGTTTTTTTGTTTTTTTTTAGTGTAGTGTGTATATAAAAATATTGATTTCCAAGTGAGTGAGTTCTTAGTTACAGTTTCTCCTGGTGTCATAGACAGAAATTGGTGGTCAAAAAGTGTTGACCCCAAATGTATACAGTGTATATATGTCACAGGGAAATTGGCGGAGGAGGCGAGAGGCGGGGCTTTGATGCGAGGCGGACCTGGCTTTTGTTGTCCCCCCCCCCCCAACCAGGAAGCTACACTAGGGGAACGCTGAACACGCGTTCACACGCACACGTGATAATAGTTATTGTCCATGACGGAGGCGCGCCGACTCAGCAGAGCTTGAGGCCGAGGAGGCGCGCCCAAGCGCCGCCAAGCACGAGTGCCCGCGCCGACCGGCCGATGGTCTGCTAGTCGAATCAGCGCCGTCCGAGTTGTAAACCGATAGGGGGAGAATAGATCTTTTCATGGTTTACTATACGACACACGTGTGTGCGTGTGCATGCGTATGTGCATGTGTGTGTGTGTGTGTGTGTGTGGTGGGGGGCTCTAGTCAAGTGTGGCTTGCATTGCCCTCTAGTGTTGGTTCTACAGAATTGCCTGGGGGGGTGTTGAAAACGAGCGCTCGTTTTTCAATTTCCCTAGTTTTCCAATTTCCCTGTAACATCCACAGATCTGTCTCCAGACCACCTAGAGGCCCCTCAGCAGATGCTCTCATCAGGCCCAATATCAAGAATCTGCAAGCTGGTGTTGTGGAAAATGTGCTCCACTTTCACCACTTTCAACCCTCTGAAAGGTCTGAGTAGGCCCTCAGACCCTTTTGATGAGGATTGGTAAATAAAAAGTATTTTAATCCCATTGGTTGCCAGTTTTCTCATAGTTATAATGTATCAGAGTGCAGTACACCTCCCAACCGATAGGGTCGCGTAGTTGAAAGCATATGGAGGAAGTACAGAGAAAATGGCCACAGATCGGATTAAAATGCTTTTTTATTGAACAATCCAGAATATTCTGAGGGCCCGAATTGTAAAATCCGTGGCCATGGGTAAGCACTTTATATTTGAAATCTGAACGTTTATGTCATCTCCACAACCCCAGAGCGCAAGGACATGTTTGGTTTATAATGATTGAACTACTCGCCCCGCAACAACTAAGGTGCAGTAACGGTTATTGATGCTGCCGCCGAGCAGATAAATATTCAGTCCTCTGTTTTATATTTTTTTATATCACTGATTTTTACAACTGACAAAGTAATGTCATGTCTATTTGGATACTTATGCGCAATGGCCTTTAGAGCAGTTTGTTGTCAATTGTGTGCTTGCTTGCTTGTTAGTGTCATTAGATTACATTTGGATGAAAATAAAGGTAAAAACGAGAATTAAATAACAAAATAATGATAATAATGAATTATTAAAAAACGCGCCCGAAGCAACATGCAACCAAATATTAGCATTGCTGTATGTATACTTTTGACCCGGCAGATGTGGTCACATTTTCAGAAAACCCATAATATAAATTCATTAAAAAAATGTTCATGTTCTTTACGAATGTATGTACACTTTTGATCACAACCGTCACACACACACACACACACACACACACACACACACACACACACACACACACACACACACACACACACACACACACACACACACACACACACACACACACACGGACATTGTATTATAAAGCTACATTATTCTACTCTACATGTCCCATTAGGTAAGTCTGTATTAAAGGTATTAAACTTACGCTATTGACCATCTTTAATAAACAATTGCATCAGAACAGCTAACAAGGCATTGACCCATGAGATATTTAATTGGTGTTATTGTAATCTTTCAACCTTGTGCTCTTTAAATGGCCTTTAAGGCCTGGGTTAATTAAATAACACTGTGTGTGTGTGTGTGTGTGTGTGTGTGTGTGTGTGTGTGTGTGTGTGTGTGTGTGTGTGTGTGTGTGTGTGTGTGTGTGTGTGTGTGTGTGTGTGTGTGTGTGTGTGTGTGTGTGTGTGTGTGTGTGTGTGTGTGTGTGTGTGTGTTGCGGACGCGGGCAGGGACTGTCATTTGGGACGAGTTGAAGATGCCTTGGGCTTTACTCTTGTTTTCTCTCACATCTCAGTGGTAACCCGGAGAGTACCACTTGAGAAGTCTGGACACATTGTTTTTTTAAGAAGACTGGGCACCTGGGGTGGATTATTTATTTTTCTTACTGAGCTACTGTAATTGAATTGCCAGTGAAAGAAAGGAGCCCATCCACAGTATCCACGGTACCTCTACATTGTACCTCTACGATTGTAGAGTCTACAATATTGGCTCATGGAGGCATAATTTTTTCACGTACAAACTTCTATTCAACTGGGATTTTAGATAACTAGCTTTTAGGCCACTATGCCACCTTCAAATCCAACCTATATTGCGCTACAGTAACTAGAGCAATGATCACCAAGTCATTCTAAAATGTTATAAACTGCTGTAACACTGCTGTAGTGGCCCACTCTAATGTACATGGCAGAGCCATGAACAGCATGTGTGCCATGTTTGGTGATGATTTTGATTGATTGATTGAATACTTTATTTAGAAAAGACATGGAAACAGTACATGGAAGTACAATTCACAATCATAGGTCCTCTAAACTGGATCGCTCATAAAAGCACAACAGCTTATTTAAAATGAGATCCCCACGCACTGGGGGGGTTAGGGGGGTAACTTCCGGCCACTTGTCGCGTATGTATGCCCGTACCTAATCCGCCAAACCGGAAGTAGGAATGACAGACCGGAAGTGGCCATTTCTTTTTATGAAATTGGAATTTTGTGCGACCGCCCACCAAGTTTGAAGCCTGTAGCATGCTGGGAACTGGAGATAGCTGTTTAAACCCCAGCTAATAGGAACGCAGAGGGGTGGGGTATCGGCAAACTACAGCCTATCCCGTATGACCACCCACCAAGTTTCGAGCCTGTAGCATGCTGGGAACTGGAGTTATGGCTGCGTAAACCCCAAACACAGAGGGGGCGGAGCAATGGTGTGCATGGTGTGGCACACCCTATGTGGTCCCCGGTGTGGCTATTCTGATGGCAGACCCCTGACCCGTGATGGTGCCAACTTTGGTGCGGATCGGAGCAGCTAGATTGTGTCTAGAAAGTTTCACACAGATTGCGCCAGAATCCCAGGAGAAGAACGGATGAAGGTGTTTTTCAAACTACTCCAAATGACGGAAAATCTAAGGGCAGAGCTTACTGGTCAAAGTGATAGATGTGTTCCTCATTAGTCAAGGCACATGTGTAAACAAGTTTCATGGTTGTAGGCCAAACGAGGCATAACTTTTATGCCTCTTCAAAGTTTGCATTTTGAAAATGATTGCTATAGCACCCCCTTGGAGTATGTCTCAGCGCTTATTGGCAAGACCCTCTACCATACTGCAAAGTTTGGAAAATAATATGCATATATGTAGTTAAAGGACAATTCCGCCCAACATTTTTCTTACCTTTTCTATGATGTTACTGTATCCTAGGACGAGTGCCGTATGGGCCGTGTGCTAGATCGTGTATTTTTTGGGGGTTCTGCTCTGGCATCCAGGGAGTGCGTGTGCACGGTTTCCCTGCCATCAAGCCAATGGTGCCTGAGATTAGCTGTACACAGACAGAGGGCGGGACGAACACACACACATGGACACACGGACACACGGACGGACGGATAGGGTGCAAAACACAGTCTCGGCCTAGCGGAGAGAATCAGTCAGCTCCATATATGGGCACAAAAGGGGGTATGCCCATATAAGGGACAAGGACTGACAGATACAGGGATTCGGTTGTCCAAAGCCACAGATCCGACCACTATGCCCATATATGGGACCTACCGACTTCTAACTCGGCGAGCGCAGAGTCAAGGACTCGAAGGAGTGCGGTCATAGAGTTAAAAATCACACCCTGTGTGAAGTGAGCGGTGTTATTTAAGGTCATCACAGTGATGGGAGCTCACTTCCATTCATTTTTTTTAAGTGCGTGGTGCTATTTATAGGTTATTAATTTCATCATGCGTCTCGCTAGCCAATCACAGTACAGCGAAAGACAAATTTTCACGACGGTCTTTTCACGACGGTCCCAAACCCACTTATAGGAGCGGCTACACCGCTCAAAAATAATAGAGAGGGCACCGGAAATCCCCGCATGGCCAGCGGCCAGCATGTCCAATGCGCTTCAATGCAACCTCTGGGTTCTGGGGGCTTGAGTGTGGTGCCCGCCGTTGAGGAGTTCGGTATCCAGTTGTCCAGAACCGCAGATCCAACCAATATGCCCATATATGGGCATATGCTGATGACATCAGGGATCTCCATATATGGCTATAAAGTCTAATCTGTTTTGTGCGGATTGTTTCAAAATCCCAGGAGGAGATAGAATTGAACAGTTTTTCATATAATACAAAATGGTGGACGATCTAAAGGTCAGAGGTCATATGTCATAGAGGCAAAGTTGTTCCTCGTGAGGAGACACGCATGTTTAATAAAGTTTCATCGCTTTAGGTCAAACGGCTCAAGAGTTATACCTGTTCAAAGTTTGCATTTCTCAAATGAGTGCTATAGCGCCACCCTTAGCGCCAATGGTTGTGAGTTTCATTTCTCTGTAGTTTTTTCATGACAGTGTTAATTTTGCCAGCAAATTATGATTTAGTCTTAGTCTTTTGAATAACACACCATTTAGTTTTAGTCCTATTTTAGTCTTCTGAAAATTGTTTAGTCTTAGTCTAGTCTAGTCGACTAAATATCAAAACCTTAAGTCTTTTAGTCTTTTAGTCTTAGTCAAAAACAATTACGCTGCAGCATATTCTGATTTAGTCTTAGTCTTTTGAATAACACACCTTTAGTTTTAGTCCTATTTTAGTCTTCTGAAAATTGTTTAGTCTCAGTCTAGTCTAGTCGACTAAATATCAAAAACCTTAGTCTTTTAGTTTTAGTCTTAGTCGACAAAATTAACACTGTTCATGACCCTCTACCATACTGCCGAGTTGCATAAAACACGACTGCACGGTTAAGGCAGAACTGCAATAAGTGGCGAATAATAAAACCAACAGAAACAAAAGGGTGCCTTCGCACTGACATGATTGCCCCCCTAATAATAATAATAATAATAATAATAATAATAACTTATTTACTTATGAAAGTATTGTTAATGTTTGTTAAGCCCTGCCTATACTTCTGCCTCTGCTCAGACGGGCGTTGTGAAAGATTACGTAATGCCATAAGGTGGCACAGTGGATGTGCACTGTGTATAAAAGTCAACAACTGGACAATGGATCTAGGAGGAGGGAGGGGGGTGTTAGACAGAGCAGGACAGTCATGATGAGGGCTTCTCTACACATACACCTGCTTTCATACATGATATTGTTCTCTGCCTTCTCTCCTCTGTCTTCCCCAGCCTCCTCTTCTTGTGAGTTACAGGCTCAGTTTAATGTCAACAGAATTTACCAGGCTGGAGACGTGGTTCTGGGCGGCTTGTTTCCGATGCACTTGTCCTCTGGGTTCCCTGAGCTGACTTTCACCTCTAAGCAACAGGGATCCACTTGCTATGGGTGAGTATCACACACACAACAGCAAGCGAGAGGGACCTTGTTTTGATGTCCAGTAACAGGATTAGTTGACATACATTTTGACTAAGATGCATGTTGTAGCTGTAGGGTGGAAACGCATGTCCAAAACTGTTACTTTTCAGGAAATGAAGAAAAAAAGAGACCTTGTTCTGATGGAGACAATGTAGTCTAGTCACAAGCCCTATAGTTAACACATTAAGACCTGATTCTACAAATGTCTTCTAAAGCAGTTTTCTGAAAAAAACGTATGTTTCTATATCAGTGGTGCTCAAACTTTTTCATGTCAAGGACCCCCAAGATGATATGTATTTGGCCACCGACCCCCATCTCAAAATATTTTGTTCCAGGGACCCCCCAGATGCAAAGATTAGAGTTAAAAATGTTCGCTTTAAACAATATATATTCAAAGATTTGCACACATTTTCACGATTTTTCAAAAATAGCAGATCTACAAGCTCGTAGCGCGGCACTTGGTGCCGCGCTATGAGCTTGTATATCTGCTATTTTTGAATAGCCAAAGTGTAAAAATAATGCTTCTTAGCTCAAATCAAAAAGTGACACAGATACGTTCCAGGTCTTTAATGGGTTAATATGTGTTGTCGTCCAGTATGGATACTGTCTCAGCCATGTGTGAAGTTGAAATATGGACAGTATACAAACGATATTCAAGGTTACAGTGCAATTGTGTGTGTGTGTGTTAGTTTTTACATTGAAGGGTTCAAACAGGCCCAGACCATGGCGTTTGCAATTAACGAGATCAACAGAAACCCCAGCCTGCTCCCCAATGTCACTCTGGGATACAGTATCTATGATAACTGTTACACGCTTGGAGTTACATTCCGCGCAGCGTTGTCATTGGTCAGTGGGAGAGAGGAACAGTTCCAAATGCATGAGAGCTGTGTTGGCTCTCCTCCAGTGCTCGGAGTTGTGGGCCCTTCTACCTCAATAAGTTCTATTGCCATCTCTAGAATATTGGGTTTGTACAGAGTGCCCGTGGTAAGTTTCCTACTTGAATCCCTGGCCTTTTACCTCAACCTTTTATTATGCTTAAAGCTGCACTATGTACCTTTCCTCTTCGACCCCATATTTGAACACAGTTTCCTGCGCAAGTGATGACATTTTTACCATTGAGCTAATAGAGCCTGCCTGCTTGCTCAGGGGATGAATTTAATCTTGACCATCAGATACAAATTTGTGTCAGATCCTGTGTCTAGCTGAGACATGCATGACCTTTGACACGATCTAAATATCAATAGAAGAGCAGGGAGACAAAATACAACCACCCCAATTATATAAGTTAAATACAGATTGTATAAGTTATATTGTACTAGACCATACCCGGTCGACGCATCCGTGGGGGGATATGCGCACAGGATCTGGCAACCCGGGAGGCGACATTGTTTGACACATAAACGCTAATAAGAAGCTGAGATTTGATGAAATTGAAAAATGGGCTTCACAGTTAAGTTGAGATGGTAATGGTCAATGGCTGTGTGCAAAATCAGAGCAATTGGTCCAGCCACTGAGGAGAACCGGGTAGCTTCACCTACCACTACAGAGGTTACTAGAATTATAGTAGGATTAACATACTCTACCATACATATTGTATAAGTTATATTGTATTAACATACTCTACCATACAGATTGTATAAGTTAGATTGTATTAACATACTCTACCATACAGATTGTATAAATTATATTGTATTAACATACTCTACCATACAGATTGTATAAGTTATATTGTATTAACATACTCTACCATACAGATTGTATAAGTTAGATTGTATTAACATACTCTACCATACAGATTGTATAAGTTAGATTGTATTAACATACTCTACCATACAGATTGTATAAGTTAGATTGTATTAACATACTCTATCATAAAGATTTGACAAAATTACATTTTATTCATTATTATTTATTCATGCCCCTTTAATTTTTGGTTTTACAAATTTAAAATATGATGAGTAATGTATTTTGTCCTTTTTACAGTTTGAAAGACATAGAACATATTTACTTGCAGCAGAGCATGTGAGCAGAGAGGGCAGGTTGTGAATAGAGTGTGAAGCAGGCTTTGAAAAGGTCAGAGCACAATTCATCTGTGTTGGAAGTTTGATTCTTTGCCCAGGCCTGAGTTACTTAAGTTAAGTACTGTCCTTAAGTACAATTTTGAGGCATTTTTACTTTAGTGGAGTATTTCCAATTTTCAATACTTTTACTTCTACTCCACTACATCTCAGAGGAAAATATTGTACTTTTACTCCCCCACAATTATTTGAAAACTTTACTTTTTCCACCACTGCTTCATTGATTAGAATGACCAAGTCGGACACATTCAAGTATCTGACCATGTATATGACCAACTTTGATGAGGCAGTATTGTGTTGTTCTAAAAACATGTTTTGTTTCATTTCCTGAAAAGTTTATATTTTGGACATAGCTGTTTTCTGCCTGACAGCAGAGATATAGTATAATACAGTATATAGTTGTATTTGTTGTTGTTGTTTTTTTTCTTTTTCAGATAAGTTACTATGCTAGCTGCTCCTGTCTGAGTGATGTGTATCAGTTCCCATCCTTCTTTAGAACGTTCGTCACTAATGTCTTCCAGGTGAACTTCTACAAACAATAGATGTGTTGGTATCCAGTAGTTCATGTTCCACACACTGGACAAAAACATTATTCTAGTGCAGCCATTCCCAACATGTGGGCCGGGGGTCAACATGTTAAAAAAAGTAAAGAAAACTGTCGGGCAGAAACCTATTTTTTTTTTTCCAAAAATGAATGCCCTACTTGATCATACCAGAGAGTCACACAAAAGCATCAAAAGTAGCCGATATACAAGCTCGAAACATGGCGCTAAGCGACCCGTTTTGTGCTTGTAGATCTGCTACTTTTGCTATTTTGGAATTTGAATAGAACAGTTTTGGACGTTTGAGATTTCCATCCGACAGAGACATTGATTATGGTATATGTTAGTTACTTTGATCCATACCGGAAACATAATCACTTGGTTGATCATTAAAACAAACATGCCCAGTTTGCCCACCCGTCTGACCACTTAACACGGGAGATGCATGGACTACAAACGCTTTGAGATTTTCAAGTGGGTCCTCGTCGAGAAAGGAATGAGAACTACTGCTGGAGCCTACCCAGATAGCAACATTTTACTGGACCGAATCCGGGTCAGATGTATGTCAAAATCCGGTCCACATGTGTAAAACTGATCCGGCCCACTGTCTTTTTGCACAATGGGCCAAATCCAGTGTGGAGTCTCATTACAGGTCCGGAACAGTTTCGGGCCAGAGCTGGCCCAGCAAAAAACAAGTAAATATCTGGCCCAAATATGTCTCTGTTGACAGCATCAAAAGAGAATCTATTAGACTTTTTTTTTGTATTCGAAATGTTGCGGGAAGAATACATATTATTAAGTATGGCGGATGGTATGGTTGCATGGTAGGCACACTTAAAGAGTTCATATCACACAGATATTTGGCGGCCCCCCTGTATTAACTCTGAGGACCACCTAGGGGTCCCGAACCCCCTGTTGAAGAACTCTGATCTAACACTCATCCATACATTCTCTATCCAATCAGGTGGAAGCTATGCTCCAAATCATGAGGTGGTTTGAGTGGACTTGGGTAGGAGTGTTATTTAGTGATGATGACTATGGCCACGATGCTGCCCTAACATTCCAGTCTGAGCTGGCCCAGTCTGGTCTGGGTTGTGTGGCTTATTCAGAGGCTCTGCCCTGGGACAACGACCTGGCTAAACTTCAGAGGATTGCTACTGTGATGAAGACCTCCACAGCTCGTGTGGTCATTGTTTTCGCCTATGGGACTTACATAGTTAATCTCATGGAGGAGGTTTGTGTTAAGATATCCATTCAATACGGGAAAGCATCTGTTTCATTTTAGATTTAGCTATATAGGCCTACGAATAATGAAGATTCATAATTAGAAGATAATTAGTTATATTGAAGAAAGACATCGCTTCATAAGTTCATTACGTTGCAATTCAACTGTGTGTGTTTGTGTGTGTAATATTATTATTATTATTATTATTTTTATTGTTATTTTGAGTATTATTATATTATAGTCATTATTGTATTTCAACCCAATCAACAGGTGGTAAAGCAGAACGTCGCAGGTATACAATGGATGTTACCTGCCGATGCAGGTTGGACGACAGATACTACCATCCAGACTCCTCATTATTTGCCGTACCTGAGAGGCACCCTGGGTTTTGCCATTCGTCGTGGAGAGATACCAGGTCTCAAGGACTTCTTGTTAAAGATACATCCCGACAGCCATGAAAATAACATCGTAAGTCTTTTGTACAATCTTTTTTTTTATTTTATTTTATTATCTTATATTAAAATTTCCTAGAGGATGGGTCGCTGGTGGGCGGTGGATGGTGGACGTCACAAACGTATAACGTGAGGACCTGCGAGGCGCACCGTTGGTCCACACCAAGTTTGGCACCAACACTGGTCAGGGGTCTGCCATAAGAATAGCATTTCTATTGGCTGGGGTTTAAAAAGCCCTAACTCCCAGCATGCTAAAGGCCCCAGACTTGGTGGGTGGTCTTAGACGGCCAATAGGTATAGGCTGTAATTTGCTGATGCCCGCCTCCTCTGTGTTCCTATTGGCTGGGGTTTAAACAGCCATAACTCCAGTTCCCAACATGCTACAGGCTCCACACTTGGTTGGTGGTCCCACAGACTTCCAATTTCATAAAATAATGACCACTTCCTTCCTACTACCCGATACACTGCTTGCCCCCCCCCTCTCCCCCTCCCCCTCCCCATTGTTGCGTACAAGGAATCCACCGGTAAAAAACAGAAGTCGATCCGACCACCGGACGTGGGTGAAACTGATTGTTTTCCCCCCCTACCTCCCGAACGCAAGGTTGCACAGGTATGACAGTGGACCTGGGTACATCGTTTCTCCAATTAGCACCAAACTTGGCACAAACGCAGTTCAGGGGTCTGCCATGACAACAGTCACACCTGGGGCCACGTCAGGGTCCCCCGGTTGCTCCAATCCTCACCTACATGGCACAAATGCTCTTCAGGGATCTGCCATGACAATTGTCACAAAAAACCTAAACAGAATTGCGTACATGTTGGGCACAATTGGCTCGCTGACATTTCTCTGATCAGCGCAATATAGGACTGGATTTTCAGGCCTGAAAATGTAGTTTTTATATATTCACAAGTTATATTAAGTCCTCATTGTTGTTTCTTTAGGTGAGGCAGTTTTGGGAGCACACATTTCGGTGTAAATTTGCACCCCTTCCATCAGAGTGGGTGGATGCTCGTGGAAGGGTTTGTACTGGACAAGAGGACCTAGGAACAGCACAAACTAAACTTTTGGATGTCTCTGAACTCAGGGCAGATTATAATGTGTACAAGGCTGTGTATGCTCTGGCCCATGCCCTCCATGACATTTTGCAATGTGTGCCAGGAAGAGGGCCTTTCAGTGGGCACAGCTGTGCCAGTTTGAAGACAATACAGCCATGGCAGGTGTGATATCAATTCACTGTTTACCTGGATTCAAATTTAGAAGAATAATGAAAATGCAAATGTCTTGGTCTTGGTGGATAAACAAGAGACAGGTGGTGGTCTGTAGAGCGAGCAGGTGGTAATTGTTCTTCCGAAGGTGGTCTGTATATTTGGCAGGTGGAGGTTATAGGTTCTTCTGAAAGTGGTATGTAGGGGCAGGTGGAAATGATATGTTTGGCATTCTACTCAGACTCACTGCTCTTGTAGCTCACAAATGATTTGAAGCAGCCGACCCCAGTATGTAGATCAGGGGTCTTCAACAGGGGATCCGGGACCCCTAGGGGGTCCCCAGAGCTACTATAGGGGGTCCACCAAATATTTGTGTGATAGGATTTAGTTTTTTTTTACATTAACCACTTGAACCCTAGAATTCCTTTTCTGAGGGGAACATTAGCCGAAAATAGCAGATCTACAAGCTCTCAACGCCTTGCGCTGCGAGGCGTTGAGAGCTTGTAGGCCTAGAGCTGCTATTTTTTGGCAAAGAGGCTATAGGTGTAGAGGGAAAAAAGAGCAGACTAAGTGAAAAATAAACTTTCATCTGTAACACAATTGTATACAATATAGAGTAGGGGGTCCCTGCTTCATCTCTCTGTCAGCTAGGGGGTCCTTGGCCAAAAAAACGTTGAAGACCCCTGATGTAGATAGTTCCCAGCAGGGTCCATTGCCGGTGTGGTAGGTCGTCACCTTTGATGCATCTCCCGGGTCCCAGATTTAGTGAAGGATCCGTTTGGTCCCTGTCGTCCTCGACTTCGGCTTCCAAAATGTCGCCAGCTTTAACAGACATCAGGTCCTAATGTGTAGAACGGAGCATCTATTGTGCTGCCTAATTGTACAGTAGGTATCCAATCAGGAGAGGGAACCCCACAAAGATCATCTAACAGATCATCTATCAGACTGTGAATTCCAGTTCCAGTTCTGTCTCCTCATTTATTTATTTCATTCCTTCCAATTTCACTTATTTATCCTGCATGAGTTCTCTCTCCTAATTGGATACGTTTTTCTTTTTTTCTAAATCTTATGCAAGGGGGTAGTTAACACATCGGTCTGAACCGTGTTTTCACAGAGTAGCGCTTTGGTGCCGAACACTGTCTGAACCGTGTTTTCACAGAGTAGCGCTTCGGTGCCGAACACGGTCTGAACCGTGTTTTCAGTCTTTTTGTTTTTTTCCACACGGGAGGGGCTGGAGCAGCTCTGGAATCACCCACGGTGAATCTGAGAAGGAAGGGCCTTATAGATCACTGTGCCAAAAACATGGCTCCCCATCCGCTTCCGTTCTATCTCCTTCTCTAAAACCCCTATAACTCCGAAACGTTTTACGTTGGGGAAACGACTCATTTTGTATGCGCGATCGCTCTGCCATTGTGACCCGTGGTAAAGATGTTATTGTTCCAGGCGTTAGCCAGGACCATCGTGCAAAATGCGCGCATGCTTTGTTTCACATGGATTGCTCGTCGTGGAGTCTACAGCTTAAACAGCGCCGCGCAGCTCAACGGTGAGATTTCTGGCACCGAACGTAATCTGTTATTATAAAATTCTGGCACCGAATGTGTTAATATAACAATTCCTGTCAATGTAACTTAGAAGGTTTTTAAACTCTCATGTTCTGCCTAATTCTGCTCGTCACCATTTCTAGCTTGTGTATTACCTGGAAAAGATCAACTTCACCACATCATTTGGTGATCATGTTTCATTTGATGAGAATGGTGATTCTTTACCAATCTTGGATGTCATGAACTGGGCGTGGCTCCCTGATGGAAGCACAAACGTTCAGCACGTAGGTGTGGTCCAGAAATCAGCCTCCGGAGATGAAGAACTCATCCTTGATGAAGACAGCATCTTCTGGAACTTTGAATCCAAGAAGGTCACTTTTGGCTGGCTAAAATTACCTAATGTTCAGCTCATGATGTGAATGTCATTTAGTTTAGACTGAAACCGGTCATTGTTACTTTCCTCTGTAGCCTCCTCGGTCAGTGTGCAGTGAGAGCTGTTCTCCTGGAACCCGTCTGGCCAGAAGGAAAGGAGAACCTGTCTGCTGCTTTGACTGCATTGCTTGTTCTGAGGGAGAGATCAGCAATCAGACAGGTTGGTTTGGACTCTTTTTGTGTGTGTGCTTTTTACCCCTTATTCTTCCCAGTGCAGTCGTTAGGCCAATTAATTCCTCTCCACACACATTTGAGTGTTGTTGTCACTGCTATTGTATACTACTGACTAAGGAGCCCCCACCGGGAGGACGTAAAGCCTCCTGCCTAACGTGCTGCCCAAGCCTGTAGGAGTACGTGCAGTGACAAATATCACCCTCCCCGGCCAGCTTCCTCGCCTGGCATCCACCGCCCGGCTCCCCCAACGAACACGGGTGTGTATAAAGTCACAGAACAGAGGCAGATACGCAGTGCCCAGCTTGGTTAATAACATAGATTGACTACTAGAGAGAGATGCGCATCTGCGGAACGTCACTGTTTATTCAAACTTGTAAAAGAGGGAGAGAACACATGTTAAACGTATCACTCGTCATAGTGTTTTTTCCTCTCTCTCTTGGGGTCCATGAGGATATTTCCACATGTCCTCACATCAAGTTGTAAACATTGACAACTACTTTGACATGGGGGGGAGGAGGGGCCTTTGCATTATTTGCCGAGTCCTCAGCAACTAATGTAGTGAGCGTGAGTCAGACCACCCGGCTCACAGGCGCATTGTTCTAACAGTGGATAATTAAGTGTTTAAATTGTGGCGATTTACGACCGTGACTCGGTTTCATTTCATCTACGGTCCTTCTCCATTGGGGAACATTTGAAAGTTTAATCCTCCTATAATTTGACAAACCTCTGTAGTGCGTGGTGTAGTGCGTGGTGTAGTGGTAAGTTCAAAATTGGTTCTGCCCGTTTCTCCTCAGTGGCTGGAGCAATTGATCTGAATTTGCACACAGCCAGCTGTTTATTAGCGTTTTTGTGTTCGGTGGCTCCCGGGTTGCCAGATCATGTGCGCATATCCCCCCACGGGTATGGTCTAGTAAAGTTAATAATAAATAGCCCAGAATACAGACAGAAAGACAGACAGAGGAAGGACAGAGGTTTCCAAATTCATTGTAGAATAGTAGGATGTAGGTTATCTTTAGGACAATACTTTACTTATCTCTCTCCTTAAACTTCTCTTCTTTGTTAGACTCTACAGAGTGCACCAGTTGTCCAGAGGACTTCTGGTCCAGTCCCAAGCGTGACCACTGTGTCCCTAAGAGCATGGAGTTCCTCTCCTACAATGAGGCCCTGGGTATCTCCTTGACAGCCATCTCATTGCTAGGCACACTCATCTGTGTCATTGTCCTGGGAATCTTCATCTATCATCAAGACACACCCATGGTGCGCGCCAACAACTCAGAACTCAGCTTGCAACTTTTGGTGTCACTCAAACTGTGTTTCTTGTGCACACTTCTGTTCATTGGCCGTCCCAGACTCTGGACTTGTCAGCTGAGGCACGCAGCATTTGGGATCAGCTTTGTGCTGTGTGTCTCGTGTATCCTGGTAAAGACTATGGTGGTGTTGGCCGTGTTCAAGGCCTCCAAGCCTGGGGGTGCAGACATTATGAAGTTTTTCAGTGTTGTGCAGCAGAGAGGAACAGTTCTGACTCTTACTTCCATCCAGGCAATAATCTGCATAGCCTGGCTTGTGTCTGCCTCACCAGCTCCTCATAAAAACACACAATACCACAGTGATAAGATAGTCTACGAGTGTGAAGTGGGATCAACAGTTGGTTTTGCAGTGTTACTAGGTTATATTGGTTTACTGGCACTCCTCAGCTTTGTCTTAGCATTCATGGCAAGGAATCTTCCAGACAACTTCAATGAAGCCAAGTTGATCACTTTCAGCATGTTGATCTTCTGTGCCGTGTGGTTAGCCTTCATCCCAGCATATATCAGCTCTCCAGGCAAATATGCAGACGTAGTGGAGGTATTTGCTATTTTAGCATCTAGTTTTGGCCTTTTGGTGCCGTTGTTTGGACCAAAGTGTTATATAATGCTTTTGAAACCTGAGAGAAACACTAAGAAGTCCATCATGGGGCGATGTGCCACCTAGACATAGAAG
The DNA here is from genome assembly GCF_963454915.1 of Gymnoscopelus microlampas. Taxonomy (NCBI): domain Eukaryota; kingdom Metazoa; phylum Chordata; class Actinopteri; order Myctophiformes; family Myctophidae; genus Gymnoscopelus; species Gymnoscopelus microlampas. Next base: position 6,326,618 of record NC_139943.1, on the reverse strand, counting down.
AAATTCAATGATAATACATTTTCTTTATATTAATAAATAAATACATATAATTGCTGATCACCTTGTTAGTAATACATTCAGTTGTCTATCAGATTAAACTAAATCCAGTCAGAGATGCATCTATCATAAAGAACATTTGGTGAAAAGTTGATTACACTACTTTAAAGACCTACTATACAGTACTGTATACTGTAGGGAGGCACCAAATTAAAGCCAATACTCATCGATGTACTCAGTACAGTGGGGGCGGGGAGCAGTGATTGTGATCCACAATGTGTTATTTGATTTTTCATATTCCATCCTGATTGGCTAAAATTGACATCTAAAGTTTGCAGGAATGGCCCATTTTGAACAAAATGCCGCAAATCATGAACACAGCGTCCGATTGCGGTGAAACTTTGCATGCACATTTGCACTACGTTGAGGAACAAATCCACCCTTTTAATGTTGCCCTGTAGATCGTCTATTTTCAAATATCCAAAGTAAAAAATAGAGTGGTTACACTGATGTTGATGCTATATTAAGTCATTTTGTTGGGGACCCCCTTGAACCCCCTCAAGGACCCCTGGGGGTCCCCGGACCCCACTTTGAGAACCACTGAGAGAATATTCTTTCATATATTGTAGCAGCATTTCTAGTATCTTGGCAGAGGTGGAACTGGAAGGTAGAATTACCTGAAAAGGGAACCAGAAGTTGAGCTTGTTCCCTTTTCAAGTCATTTCATCCTTCTGCACGGTTAAAAGCTCCCCAGGGCAAGATGTCTTCCTCTGTGTATGTTTACCTGTATGAAATCAGTGGTGTAAAAAGTACTCAAATGATTTACTTAAGTAAAAGTATCAATACTGCAATGCAGAAATACTCTGTTGCAAGTAAACAAAAGTTTTCAAATAAGATTTAAAAAGTACAATATTTGCCTTTGAGATGCAGTGGAGTAGAAGAAATTGAAAAGTAAAGATTCCTCAAATGTGTACTTAAGTACAGCACTTGAGTAAATGTACTTGGTTACTTGTATATGTATAAAATGGTGGGCTTTTTACCTTATAAGATATGGTAGATTATGGTAGATTATTGTCTACTGCAAAGGTCTTCAACAGGGGGTCCGCGGAGGTACAATATATATATATATTTTTTTTTATAAATGTCAATTTGTCTTTAAAAATAACATGAATACACCATATTATAGCGAACAGATAAATGGAGACAGAAGATGTCTCTCTCAGAGCATTATCCTGTTACAATGCACTGGAGTCTAGACCCCTGGGAGATGGATTGCTGTGGAGTTCCACACCTAAATATTTATAAATTACTTTCAAGCCTTTTTAAAATATGAAAATAGCCGATCTACAAGCTCACAAAGTATCACATCGCAATGTGTTGTGAGCTTGTAGATCGGCTATTTTCAAATATCCAGTTAATGTGGTTACACTGATGTTGATGCCATATTAAGTCATTTTGCTGGGGACCCCCTTGAACCCCCTCAAGGACCCCTGGGGGTCTCCGGACCCCACTTTGAGAACCATTGAGAGAATACTATTTCATATACAGCATTTCTTGGAACTGGAAGGTAGGAATGACCTGAAAAGGGAACCAGAAGATGAGCTTGTTCCCTTTTCAAGTCATTTCATCCTTCTGCACGGTTCAAAGCTCCCCAGGGCAAGATGTCTTCTTCTGTGTATGTTTACCTGTGTGTAATCAGTGGTTTAAAAAGTACTCAAATGATTTACTTTAGTAAAAGTGGCAATACTGCAAAGCAGGAGCCAGAAATACTCTGTTACAAGTAAAAGTCCGGTGAGTAAAAGTACAAAAGTATTGGCGTCAAAAGGTACTTAAAGTACCAAAAGTAAAAGTACTCATTATGAAAAATGTCGCATTTCAACAGTCTTCAAAATGTATTTTAAAAAAAAGGAGGGCGGCAGGGCAGAGCCCAGGGCCTCCCGGGCTTCGTGTCGGACCTCCAGGGCGCCGAGGGGGCCCTCGCCCGGCTCGCGTGCCCTACCGAGCGCCTCTCTCTTCCCATAGGCCCGCTGGCCACCAGCAAGCAGCCTCTTTTTCCTGGGTCCCTGGGAAATAACCCCACGGCCACCACCACCGGGTGCCACTCTCGGCCGACCGACGCCGTCCCAAGACGGCGCCTCGCGCTGGGCATCGCTCCGCAGAGCTCAATACATACGTTTTGGTAGAAGTTGGCGTTTAGTCCGGAAGAAAATTTGAAAGGAGGGCGGCAGGGACGAGCCCAGCACCTCGTGGGCTCCAGGGAGTGGACCGGGGGGTACAACGAGCTCCCGGACAGACACCGACAGACAGAGGCCGTTTTGGGGCGTTTTTTTGTTACTTTATTTCGGTGTTAGGGTTAGGTTAGGCTTATGTCATTTAATTCTTATTTTTGCCTGATTTTACAGATTTTTAATCAAAAAATGTATAATAAAAAAATAAAATTTAATTTTCTTTTTTCCCCCAAAATAAACTGAGGTGGCACAATTTGAAACTGAGGGTGCCAGGCCCCCTCAGGCACCCCCGTGGCGCCGGGCCTGCGTAAAGGGTAGTGTGTACATACCTTTATACAGTAAAAGATAGTGTGAACATACCATTATACAGTAAAAGGTAGTGTGAACATAACTTTATACAGTAAAAGGTAGTGTGAACAAACTTTTATACAGTAAAAGGTAGTGTAAATATATAAAAGGTAGTGTGAACATATATATGGTAGTGTGAACATTAAATCCATAGTTTGTCATGTTATGTTGATTTGCTTATGTGACCTATGGCTCATTAGTTATGTCATTATCATGTCTTTCACAGACATATACATATACATCAAATTATTACAAACTTCATATCACTGCTGTTGGGCAGAAACCAACTAACCCTAACCCGACAGTGACGATATGTATTGTGTTCTGTTCCAATCCATTGTCATTTAATTCATAATATAATCATCATAATTACATTTACAAAACTAACCACCCCTCCTGACAAAATGTTTCTAATCGTGAGGGGAGGAACGCACCAGAAAAAGAGGAAGAGAGGCAAAGATACAAGAGACACGATACTTCACTCTTTTTCAGTGTGCGTAAAGAAGTCGACTTTACTTTAGAATCTAAGTCATAAAGAAGTGGACCGTATCACTTTAGAATCTAAGTCGTAAAGAAGTGAGCCGTATCACTTTAGAATCTAAGTCGTAAAGAAGTGAGACGCACTTTAGAATCTAAGTCATAAAGAAGTGAGCCGTATCACTTTAGAATCTAAGTCATAAAGAAGTGAGCCGTATCACTTTAGAATCTAAGTCATAAAGAAGTGAGCCGTATCACTTTAGAATCTAAGTCGTAAAGGTAAAGGAGTGAGCCGTATCACTTTAGAATCTAAGTCGTAAAGGTAAAGAAGTGAGCCGTATCACTTTAGAATCTAAGTCGTAAAGGTAAAGGAGTGAACCGTATCACTTTAGAATCTAAGTCATAAAGAAGTGAGCCGTATCACTTTAGAATCTAAGTCGTAAAGGTAAAGAAGTGAGCCGTATCACTTTATAATCTAAGTCGTAAAGAAGTGAACCGTATCACTTTAGAATCTACGTCATTAAGGTAAAGGAGTGAGCCGTATCACTTTAGAATCGAAGTCATAAAGAAGTGAACCGTATCACTTTAGAATCTAAATCGTAAAGCTAAAGGAGTGAGCCGTACCACTTTAGAATCTACGTCATTAAGGTAAAGGAGTGAGCCGTATCACTTTAGAAGTAAGTAAGTCTTAAAGGTAGAAATGTCTGTGGTTTTCAACTCTGAAAACATTGAGATGGAAGAGACAAGTGATGTGATTTATGAGAATTCCCAGAACGATGTAATCTATAATGATATAGACAACCCTCCACCTCAGGAGCAACAGCCACCGGAGATACTGCAGTCTGGTAAGATATGTTATTAAAACCATCCATATATAGCATTAAATGTGACTACGTCATCAACGATGGGATTGATTGATTAGTTCATTGATTGACATAAAAAAATCGAATAAATAACAATAAAGAGAAAAGACAGAAATATTATGTACCTGATAATTCAACTTTTTCTTAGAGCTACAGCTGTCTTTTTACCACACTGGTGGAAAAAGTACTCACATTTTTTACACTTTTTTTTTCACTTTAAAAACATTTTTTGGGTCATTTTATCTTTTACTCAGGCTTTTGGGAGCACCCCGGATAGTTTTTAAGTTGCTTGATTCAGTATTTAGATGTTTTATATTGATTTTATCGGACACGCCCCCAACTCCATTTTAACCATGTTAGATTCATCTGAAACACCCGTCCTTGTTTCTGGTGACTAATGTTGTCCTTCTAATACGTGAGGACACCGTGTTTTTACAATTACTTTTTTCATTTATTTTTAATATTTGTTTTGGGACAATGAAAAAAAAAATACAACAAAAAAATTATGAAATAAATGAAAAAAGTAATCGAAAAACCTCGCCCCCCTCACGTATTAGGAGGGCAGGTTGAGTCACCAGAACCAAGGACGGGTGTTTTCGATAAATCTAACATGGATAAAATGGAGTTTGAAGTTACAGTGGGTTTGTAAAGTCTATTTAATATGTAAATACTCAATCAAACAACTTAAAAACTGTCTGGGGGGCTCACAAAAGCCTGAGTAGATGATACAATGACGTACTTTTTAAAAAGAAAAGTGAAATATACCTTTAATTAAAAGTATCAATATTGCAATGTAAAAATAGTCTGTTACAAGTAAAAAGTCCGGAATTCAAAAGTTTTCAAATGTATAAAAATCTTTTGAAAATAGATGCGACGCATTGTGAGCTTGTAGATCTGCTATTTTCAAATGGCCGAAATATATATAGGGCTGAAGTGGTTAACCCATTCAATCCAGGAACGCATCTGTGTCACTTTTCTTTCATTTCTTTGGGCTATTCAAAAATAGCAGATATACAAGCTCATAGCTCGGCACTCGGTGCCAAATGTCTTCTAAATCCTAACAGTATTTTTTAGCTTATTACAATCAGTGGTGCTCCAACTTTTCCATGTCAAGGACCCCCAAAATGATATGTATTTGGCCACGGACCCCCATCTCAAAATATGTTTTGTGATGATAATCTAAATCTACAAAGTAAGTAACTAAAGCTGTCAAATAATTGTACTGTAGTAAAAAAGTACAATATTTGCCTCTGAGATGTAGTGGAGTAGAAGTGAAAGTACTGGAAATTGGAAATACTTCAGAAAAGTAAAAATACCTCAAAATTGTTAAGTACTTGTAAGTAAATGTACTTAGTTACTTTACACCACTACTTTACCGCAGCTACTTTAGCCAGCATGAGTAGCTGCGTAAAGCAGGTGGTGTGACACACACACACACACACCCCCACACCCCCCCACACACACCCCCCCACGCACGCACGCAAGCATGCAGGCAGGCACGCACGCACGCACGCACGCACGCACGCACACGCACACGCGCACACACACACACACACACACACACAGAGCTTACTGCTACTCTGTGCTTTGTGTCCACAGTCACTTCAGTGTCTCCAGAGAGGAAGTGCAGCTCCAGGATTCCTGTGGTCGCTGTGGGTCTGCTAGGTCTCCTCCTATTGGCTGGAATCACAGTTGGAGTTCACTGTAAGTATTCACCAATTATAATGGAAACAATTATATCCCACAGGGAATTGAATAAATCATGATCCTACAGCATCAGAGCTATCCAGTTTGTAATCATCAATCAGCAGAGACAAAACAAATGTTTTAACATAACTTTTTCTTTGATATTTCTCTGCAGTGTTGGTCAAGGTGAGCGGCAGTGATACCAAGATGGAGGAAGGTAATTTCACACGCACGCACACACACGCACGCACGCACGCACGCACGCACGCACGCACACACTGTGTTTGTGTTTGTGAAGTGCAATTTATATTCCACATAATGTACAAGGCAAAGCTTTATGATTTGGTCAAATCACATTAACCACTCATATCAATGTTATTTTTAAATGTAAACTATATATGATTCATTTAATGCTGGTATGATTTCAGCCCTCCTTGCGCAGCTGTCCATCCTAGAAATGAGGCTCAACGCCACTGAGAGTCACAATGCAGGTATTATAACTTCATGTTTAGTAATTAAATGTTACACCTGATGTTGTAAACAAGCATTCACCATCAATGTCCTCTGTCTGTAGAACCTGGCAACATAACATGTCTATATGTCATCAATGTCCCCTGTATGTAGAACCTGGCAACATAACATGTCTATATGTCATCAATGTCCTCTGTCTGTAGAACCTGGCAACATAACATGTCTATATGTCATCAATGTCCCCTGTATGTAGAACCTGGCAACATAACATGTCTATATGTCATCAATGTCCTCTGTCTGTAAAACCTGACAACATAACAACATCTAATGTGTGGCCACTGGACAGTAACAAAGTACATTTACTTTAGTAAATCAAACATTTACTTTTTGTAATAAGTAGTAATTAGTAACATTTTAAGTACATGTGACAATAAAGATGACTTTGTGAACCTGTCATGTGACAATACAGATTACTCTGAACTCTCAGTTTGTTTAAATAACAGCTAAAACATTTCTGTTTGTCGCTGCCTTATACTGAGGTTTATTTTAATTATTCTTCTGCACACAGTAATGTTGGCCCCTTAATGCTAAGTGGTCTGAACCAAAGATAGTGACTTTATACCATTTACCTCTGGAAACAAACAAACAACACTGATTAGAGTCAGACCTTAATTAATACACCTCCTGATGTTTTTTACATAAAACATAAATCCATGTCTTTATTACGAGTAGATGACTGGACTTTTATGTAAGTTGAGAGATAACCAATTAAAATCCCCATAATTTAATCATTTGGAGTTCAACTTGTAAAAATAAAGGCTGAGTTTTTTTTTTTTTTTTTTGTAACTTTTTCTGGGATATGTCTCTGCAGTGTCTGTCAAGGTGAACGGCACTGAGACCAAGAATGACGAAGGTAATTTAAACATATATATTATATTCATAATAGATGTTGTTTTGGAAATACAATTTATATTTGATCCACATAAGTGACAAGGGAAAGACCACAATAACCACATTAACCACTCAAATCACATCAACCACTCAAATGCGTTTTATTTTTTTAATGTAAACTATTGCATTGCACATTGCACTATTGATTGAATGCTAATGCTGGTATGATTTCAGCCCTCCTTGCTCAACTGTCCACCCTGGAAACGAGGCTCAACACCACTGAGAGTCAACTGGAGGAGTTCAAGAGAAACAAAGCAGGTATTATAACTTCATGTTTAGTGACTAAATGTAAAATATTATATTGTCTAAAACTGTCTATAATGTATAACTGCAAATATTTCTCCCATAGAGCCATGCTGTAAACAAATTATTGTGTTCAACATGTACCTGTACAGTATAGACCAAAATATATTTGTTTAAATATTTAACTGTTTAAAATAACTTTCCCTGTAATATTTTCTCAGCTCTTGCTGCCAAACTGCATGCCAGTGAGAGCACCGTGGAAGACCTGCAGACCAGACTGGGTACTATTGAGAACCATGTCCAAGACCTACAGACCAGACTGGGTACTAGTGAGAACCACGTCCAAGACCTTCAGACCAACATGGAGGCCTTGAAGACAGACATCAAAGGTAATTAGAACAGAAGGAGTGGGAAAATGCCATATTTTGCTTTAGTGTAATGTGCTGTATGTTTGATCCATATGATCCACATGGATAAGCTTACCTACTCAAATGAAATGAAGTATTTATAAGTGATTGCATTTTAAAGTTAATATCTACACATTCAGAAGGCCAAGGCATAATGCGATGACGTGATGTGAGAGTTAAGACTAGAGCATGGCATAAACACAGCATAAGAAACCAAACAATTACATGGGACCCAACTAGGCTAGACCTAAAGGGTCAAATTAAAACTGTGAAAAACAGGGCAAAGACAAAAAACAGGCCCAGGAAAGATTAAGAAAACACTTTGTTAAAAAGGCAATTTTTTAGTCTATTTTTAAAAGCATCAGTGGACTGTGGTGCTCTCAGGTGTTCTGGGAGGGCGTTCCACTGACAGGCTGTGTAGCAGAAGGCCCGATCGCCCATGGTGCGGTGTAGGGGACAACAGCAACAGTGGTGTAAAGCAACTAAGTACATTTACTCAAGTACTGTAGGACTTAAGTACAATGTTGAGGTATTTTTTACTTTAGTGGAGTTATTCCAATTTTCAGTACTTTTACTTGTACTCCACTACATCTCAGAGGCAAATATTGTACTTTTACTCCACTACAATTATTTAGTTTTAGTTACTAGTTACTTTGTAGATTTTGATTATTATTATAATACTTACATTAACCACTTCAGCCCTATATATATTTCGGCATTTGAAAATAGCCGATCTACAAGCTCACAATGTGTCGCGATGCGACACATTGTGAGCTTGTAGATCTGCTATTTTCAAAAGATCTTTTATGCATTTGTGCATTTAGGACATATTTCCTCCCAGCTTATAGGCATTTTAAGCTCCTGGCATCTTGAAAATGATGTCTTTACAAGAGTTTCATTTTCCTAAATGTTTTGTGTGTTATTTAGCATACCCAATAGTAACAGAATCCATTGAAAATACCTTCTATAAATTATTTAAATTATTTGGGGTTTCAACCATATACTAACCTACCTAATATTGGATTCATTGCAAACAAACCACTAGGGGGCGACCCCCAACTTGCTTGCGATGGTTTTTGAAAACCTTATGCCCATACCTAACACCATGCCAAGTCAAAAAGTATACTCACCAAGTGCACAATCTTGATGATTTCGGCCGAATTCCCTCCCTGCTACAGTACAAGTAGTAGGCCTACAGTCAAAAGTCATACTAAAATACAATACAAATGCGCACCGAACGTGCAATTTTATGTGCATAAAAAAAGGTTTGGGAACCGATGATGTAGAGGGAAATAATAGTGGACCAGTATAGAGCCCTGGGGGATTTACTACATTAAGTGATTATACTTTTATTTTTATTTTTATGTTTTTCTTCTATTGTCTGTGAAACACATTGGGTTGCACCTGTTGAAATGGGCTTTACTAATAAAGTTTGATTGATTAGGTGGTGTGAACCAAAGTAGTGACTTTACCTTTTACTTTAATTTATTTGTTTATCTAGACGGGACACAGTATATTAATGAACAGTCAATATAAGTTTAACGTTTTTTTCAGACAACTCAGGATTTAAAACAGTGGTTTACAATAGCAGACCTAGAAGCTGCAAGCTTGTAGATCTGCTATGTTTGAACATTTTTGAAAAATCTTGAAAGTGTTCTGGGGGTCCTTGGCACAAAATATTTTCAGATGGGGGGTCCCCGGCCAAATACATATAATTTTAGGGGGTCCTTGGGATGAAAAAGTTTGAACTAGTGATTTAGAAGGCCTCAGATCTTAATGGGTTAAAATATCACTGATGAGTCTGACCAATGAGGTGAATGAAACCACCTGACCTTTTATTGGAAGTTAAATCAATGTTTTTACAAGTAGATTAAAGTATTACAATGATCTTTATACTGGTTCTCCTATCATGACAGTCGAGAGATAACAACTACTTCTAAATGCTGCAGCTAGACCTTTAGAAAGCTTCCTGTTTTATTTGAAAATAAAAAACATGTTCTAGCCTCCTCCTGTATCTCAGAATGTCTGTCCCACTCTTACTGAACTTAGTCACTAAGATCCTACTGCAGACTTACTGAATATTCACAACCTCACTACAATAATGTTCTATGAAGTACTGGAGCCACTGTTTAGTTTTGCCAGTGGTACTCAAACGTTTTACTTAAGCAAAAGTATCAATACTGCAATGTAACAGTACAAAAGTATTGGTATCTAAATATGCAAAAGTAAAAGTACTCATTATGCAGAATGTCCCATTTCAAGTTTTCAAAACGTATAAAAACCTCACAATGCATCGTGATGTGACGCATTGTGAGCTTGTAGATCCACTATTTTCAAATAGCCAGAATATATATACGGCTGAAGTGGTATGTATGTTTTGTAATAACAATCAAAATCTACAACGTAACTAGTAACTGAAGTTTTCAAATGATTGTAGTACAAGTATAATTTTTGCCTCTGAGATGTAGTGGAGTAGAAGTAAAAGTACTGAAAATTGGAAATACTCCAGTGAAGTAAAATTACTTCTAAATTGTACTTAAGTACAGTACTTGAGTAAATGCACTTAGTTACTTTCCATCACTGAGTTGTACTACTTTGTCTTGTTGAAGCTGATAGTTGAAAGTAAGCTCCTGTACTGCAAGACAATATATTTAATACATTTTGATTGGTGTATTGAATTAATAGTATAATATATGCTTTTATTAATATTATAAACAATATGATAATGTTCTTGTGTTGACAGACAAACCAAAGGTGGCCTTTTCTGTTGGTTTGAGTTATTCTGGATGGGTTGGACCATTTAGTTCTGAAACCACTCTGGTCTACAAGAGAGTCATCACTAACATCGGCAACGCATACAATCCAACTACAGGTATATTATGATTCATTCATGTTAATTAACTTTATACAATCAATTAGTTTCCTCAACTTACATCTATCAGTCTATCAGACATTACATAAATATTACAGTAATGTACATACATCTTCAAGGTCTGTTTCCTATTTAAACCAATAGACAGGATGAGATGAGAGAAGTGAGAGTTAATGCCATTGGTTTTAATAAACAATGATAATGATTTATATAATTAATTAACAATGATATAAATCAGTGGTTCTCAAACATGTTCATGTCGCACCTCCACATTGACCTGGACCCCCATCTGAAGATTATTCCAGATTAATCACAATGTTTTGCAAATAGCAGATCTACAAGCTCAGAACATGCCTCATCACAATGTGTTGTGAGCTTGTAGATCTGCTATTTCTAATAATTATAAAATAAGGTTCATTTTGATGCTCTATTATTACATTTCCCTGGGGACCCTGGAGCCCCCTCAGGGACCTTGACCCTCGGACCCCACATTGAGAACCAATGTTTTAAAATCTTATTATTTGTGTGTGTGTGTGTGTGTGTGTGTGTGTGTGTGTGTGTGTGTGTGTGTGTGTGTGTGTGTGTGTGTGTGTGTGTGTGTGTGTGTGTGTGTGTGTGTGTGTGTGTGTTTTAGGTTATTTTCAATCTACAGTGAAAGGAGTTTATTACTTCAGATTCACTGCAGCTGCCTCGGGACCATCACAGTATATGGATATCAGGATGCATAAAAATAATCAGCTACTCATTAATAACTATGGATACAATAATCATGTTAGTTTAGAATACATATCTAATGGAGTGATACTAGAGATGGAGCAGGGAGACACAGTAGACATGAGGATGCATGGTTATAGTGGTTATAGTCCTATCTCCAACAGGCTCTATGATAGCGCACTCAATCACAACACATTCAGTGGTTTTCTGCTCTATTCTATGTAACACTGCTACTGACACGGCCTGAAACTCCCTGAGTACATTTACTCAAATACTCTACTTAAGTACAATTTAGAGATACTTTTATTTTATTAATAATCATCTTCTTCATCATCATCATCATTATCATCATAAACATCATCATCATAATCATACTACTTTACTTACTATTCAGAAATAGCAGATCTACAGGCTCACAATGATGTGTTGCAATGCATCATGGTATGATCTTGTAGATCTGCTATTTTTGAAAGATTTTGACAAAAAGAAAACAGTGAAATAGTCCATTCTGCATATTGAGTACTGTATGTTTTTATGACAATACTTTTGTACTTTTCCAGGTATTTTATTGTAATAGAGTATTTCTACATTGTGGTTATACTTATAAGTCATTGTGGATAAGAGTGTAAATGTATAAATTGTAACTTGTACTTGTAAATGGTATTTGTACTTTTACTCCAGTAAAAATGTGAGTACTTCTTCCACCACTGGTCCTGGTAGCATTACATTAAAGAGCTTCCATAATGCTCATATTCATGTTGTCAATAAAGACACATTCTAAAGCACTGTTGTGTCTATTGTATGTTTTAATGATCATTTTTAACCAGTTTATCATATTTGTATTGTATTATATATTTATGTTATTGCATTTGTAACAGTATTTCTATATTGCAATATTGATACTTTTACTTAAGTAAGAAAAATATGAGTACTTTTCCCACCACTGGTTCATGGTCTCTCTTGTAAAAAAGAACACAGAAACGTATTTTCTTTCTACGCCAGATGAGAAGAGACCAAGGGCCCTATTCCAGGTTCAAGTTGCTAAAGCCACTAATATGGGATTTAGGACAAAAAATATTCATATTCCCCGCAAAAGTTGCTATTCTGGGACACCTCCCTGACCCGCTAAACAACTGTAAAGTAAAAACAACCTCAACATTGTACTTAAGTACAGTACTTGGGTAAATGTACTTTACACCACTGGACCAGGGCCAATAACAACATGACTGACCCTACCCACCCGCATCATGGACTGTTCACTCTGCTGCCCCCTCTACCCCCTAACTAAAGGTACCGCAGCGTAGGGAGCATAACGGACAGATTCTCTCCCCAAAGCCAGTGGTGTGTTCTACCGGTACGCTGTATACGCAGTGTGGCCTGCAGATTTTTTTCCGGTGCCATCGTATACATCCAAAAACGTCCGAGACGTCATATCGGATACGTTGATACGCATCTGATACGCTGCACGCAGGAGGGGCTGGGCTGGTCTGACTAGTCTAACTCTGAGGTGAAGGCTTATCATGTGTGTGGCTATTGTTCTTGAGGTGATAATTAATGGCTGCTGGCGAAGGAATTCACACATTAACTGAACGACCTGTCGTTCACTTCATTGAACATAGGTCACTGAATTGAGTACTTCATTAGTATTCAAATTCCGCGTCATAGCACAGCAAAATCTTGCATCTTCAATACAGTTTGTGTCTTCAATGCCAAGTTAATACTAATTCTGTTATAGATACAGGATTCCAGGAATGATGTGTCGGCTCTGAAGACAGAGAACCCGGGTGAATTCATCTCACATGAACTTGACACTGAGCGGGCACAGGATTTCTGGGGTGCAATTTGATTTATGTTTATGTGTATTTGTCACAGTAGGCTACAATTTTACATCACGGTTCAAACATATTCTTCTAGTTATGTCATAGACCAAACCCCAAAAAGTCACACACCCTTTGCCTACACTAGTATCGGTGTCTTCCAAAAGTTCAACAGCAGACAGCCTATATGCAGGAACTCAATGCTGGCTGCAGATGTGGTATTTCACTTCAATTATTGCAATTACTGATCACTACCTACAAACAAGGCCCTCAACCAGGCTCTCTACTACCTTTCTGAACTCCAACGCCACGCTCCCTCAGGTCGGGTGATGCCAACCTCCTGGACAAAACAAAGAAACCAACCAAAAATATGAATTAAATGAAATACAATTAAATTATTAAAAATAACAGAAAAATAAATATAATAAAAAGACTTCTACCATGTTCAGTTTCGATTCTAGATACTAGTGTTGTTGTTGCTGCTCTTACCACCATTATTATGATGTCTATTGGTTGTGGTACTAATAATTTAGGCCTGGGATTCTTCAATCCTGTGTTGAGGGTCACACAAGGAAAAAAATGCGCTCTTGAAAGTTGAAACAAAATAGGTTGAGAGCCAACCATTTACTTAAATATTTGATTGTTACAGTCTGCTTGAAAATCTATATAACAGCAGCTAGTGGTACATACTGAAACTCAAAATAATGTTTTTTACGGCTCGTCTTGGTAACCCGAAGACTCTTCCCTAAACAACGATGTCCCCCATTATTTTCACGGAGGCGACCGTTCCGAGGTCGCCGGATTAGACCCGGGGCGAGCGTGTTTTGGGGCGACCGACCGTTCTTGTATTCCTCGTCTTAAATATAAAACATAAACAAGGCATTGCTCTCAAACGTACAGTAGCCTGGCTGATAAAGAGACAACTAGGAAAGCAAAAGCCAACCTTCCCAAGGAAAAAAATAAAATAAAACATGTTTTTTTTTGTTCCGTTCCGAGGTCGCCGGATTAGACCCGGGGCGAGCGTGTTTTGGGGCGACCGACCGTTCTTGTATTCCTCGTCTTAAATATAAAACATAAACAAGGCATTGCTCTCAAACGTACAGTAGCCTGGCTGATAAAGAGACAACTAGGAAAGCAAAAGCCAACCTTCCCAAGGAAAAAAATAAAATAAAACATGTTTTTTTTTGTTTTTATACAAATAAAATACAATAAAAAATAAATGTTGGTGCGGGCCGGACAGTTGCCCACGGGCAGCCTATTGGGGAACCGTGGGCCATCCCCTATAGACCAATTATTTGTTTACTAACATTGAGACTGGATGCACAGGTGATTGTTTCACGCAATCAATTCCCAACCTGTTGTTTCGGGGTGCGCTGGTTTCAGCACACCCCAACTCCCTCTTGTGTGTTGGCTAGTGAGGCACGTCCTAGCGAGACCTGACAGAATGGGTTTCATTGCGCGCATACTGGTTGGGCGCATACTGGTTCTTATCAGTGTGACGTCGTCTGTTAAGGGGTCTATATGAATACATAGTTCTCATGGTCCATTTGCACCTCTTTCCATGCACTGTTACCTGTAAAGCTACATCATTTTGTGCATAGAGGACATAAAGTTATGTAAGTTACTTAAAAAGTTATGATAATTCTTTCCCCGGTTGAACTGAGATGACTCAGTCACTCTGACCCATTTCTCTGGCCCCGCCCAGCCCCACTGCATGCTCTTGTGTGATTGGTCCTTTGTGGGGACGCTGAGGCTTTGTGAGTGCCGGCCAATGGAGAGCAGAGAGGGAATTTGGTTACGCTGGCTGTTGTGTGCGCTACTTTTACTGGTTCTTTTCCTCCTAATCCCTTCTCTGTATTTCACTTTTCTGCACTATTGTCCCTCGCTCCCTCCCACACCGTACAGTGGATGTTTTAGGGTAATCTGAGGTGATGCCAGGTTCTTTGGTGGTGGTTGTAAGTGGAGCTGGTCGTCTCCTGTTGCGCTTACAGTAGAAAGCCAACTTTATTGAAAACTTGACATAATCACTGTATGAGTCATCATTACTGGCAGTGATGGAAGAAGTAGGCTACTCAGACTACTTACTTTACTTAAGTAAAAGTATAGCAATACCACAATGTAAAAAAAATACTCATGTAAGTCCTGTATTCACAATGTTATTCCAGTAAAAGTATAAACGTACTGGCATCAAAATGTATTTCGTACTGAAGTAAAAGTAATTATGCCGAATGCCCCATTTCACAATCATATTAATAATAATAGCAATAATAACTAGAACGTACTGTTCCTGAAGAAACGGTGTGGGATCACTAAGAATATTAATAGTAAGTATTCATAGTGTTAAAGGTATTACAGCATTAGTTAAGGTATTAGTAGTGTTCAAGGTTTTAAAGGTGTCAAATGTTTTAAAGTATTAGTAGTGTTAAAAGTTTTGATAGTGTTGACAGTATAAAACATAGTTTGAGTAGTGTTAAACATAGTTTGTTTTAGGGTAGAACAGTGGTTGCCAGGGTCCAAAGGTGGTTTCTATGGTATAATAGGTGGTTGTTATGGTCTAATGGGCGGTTGCTATGGTAAAACAGCAGTTGCTATAGGTTTAAAGTGCTAATGTGGCCTATAGTCGCTTCTTTTGGGCTTGTTTTCATAGACCTGGTTGCTTTTGTCTATCGCAAAATCTGGCAACACTGCCTATACTGTCGGTCAGTGACGCGTGATTTGGGAACTAACCGGAGAGCTGCTGGAATCCAAACCGTGCCCCCCCACCCCGCTGACCGTCTCCATTGGCTGGCTGTTTCCACAATGTATATCCGTTTGTCAACTGTTGCAGTTAAAATGCAATAGTCTGTTATATAGGTTAATAATTGCTTCTCTGCTGACGCTATCCAAAGAGTTTATACATCGTGAGGCTATGCGTTGTGAGCTTGTATATTTTCACTATTTTTGAAACAACCGTAAGCTATGCTATGGTACCAGATTGCCATAAAGGATTGCAATAGCTTTGGTCTGCATGCATTCCGACACTCAGACGACCATTATCACACCCTACGTTTACAGCTGAACAACTGCGCCGCAATGCAGTCACACTGGAGAAGGGCGTTGTTTAGGTATACAGTTGAGTAGAAACAAAGAAAGTGGACGCTTGTCGCAAAGATGTTTTGTATCTGGCATTGTATAGCATAGACATAATGGATGAAGGGTTGAATAGGAAAGTGATCATATAACATGGTATGTACAACCAACAGGATGTAGGAGACTCACAATAAATGCACTTATTGTACTCACACACACACACACACACAGATATAAGGTTGCAAGTTCATCTCTCAAAGGTCAAACGAGAAGTAAAGTAATAGTAAATTCAATAGGTAGCCTATTCAGCTATATTGTATTGTATGCATTGTATTCTTTTCTAATATATTGTTTGAACTAGTTGTTGCTTCAACAATTTGTTTTATTTGACAACCTCTGCACGTATATGTTATCTGACATTTTGATTACTTTAACTTTTAATTGTGTAACTTTGTAGATGGTTGAGGTGAGGTGTCTGTATGCTTTTATGTTTACTAGACCATACCCGGTCGACGCATCCGTGGGGGGATATGCGCACATGATCTGGCAACCCGGGAGGCAGTTCGTCCCATAGCTGGGCAGCCCCTTAACCATGGCGACAGTGTTTGAAACAAAAATGCTAATAAGAAGCTGAGATTTGATGAAATTGAAAAACGGGCTTCACAGTTAAGTTCAGATGGTAATGGTCAATGGCTGTGTGCAAAATCAGAGCAATTGGTCCAGCCACTGAGGAGAACCGGGTAGCTTCACCTACTCACTCACTCACCACTACAGACGGACAGAGGTTACTAGAATTATAGTAGGATAGTAGGATATAGCTTTGTGTGGAAGCTAAACAGGGATTAGAATATTATGTGACACGACATGACTTGAAGCTTATATCACTGATAACAGCAACACATTCTTTAAGAATGTAACCACGTCTAAATTTCTGCAGGGCTGATACCTTTTTTTGCACCCAGGTGGTCTCAATGACTTTTTTATATTAGGATACCAGGGATTACCAAACTGTGGTGCATGCGCGAGCACCCACTAGGGGGTGCGTGACATCAACGGTGGTGCTATATTGTTATTTTAAATATATGAACATAACCTTGGTGGTCCCAGACCCCATATTGAAGAGCCATGGACTATGTGGCAGCTTTTTGTTTATTGAAGCCCAGTGGCGTGCACAGACATTTTGAGGGGCAGGTGCTCAAGTAAATTATACTTTTTTTTGTTTACTTGGTCTGCTCTTTTTTCCCTCTACACCTATACCTCTTTGCCAAAAATAGCCGATCTACAAGCCCACAACGCCCGTTGTGAGCTTGTAGATCGGCTATTTTTGGCTAAAGTTCTCCTCAGAAAAGGGATGCTAGGTTTCGAGTGGTTATGGTAAAAATATAAATCATATCACATAAAGATTTGGCGGACCCCCTGTAGTAAATCTGAGGACCCCCTAGGGGCCCCGGACCCCCTGTTGAAGACCCCTGCTGTAAACTGAAAAAAAGGGCACTTCTTCTGGCCAAGAGGGCAAAGGGCAGGTGCTCTAGCACCACCTAGAGTCTATCTGTGCACGTCCCTGATGAAGCCTGTTGGAGGACGCAGAGCAACAGGCTTTCCCACAAAATTAAATATTCATGAGCTTGTGCTGAGCTACAGTGTATAAAGCTGATCCATCCTGTCTGATACATTCTCATCCACCACAAGGATGAAGGCTGCTGTTACTCTGCTGCTCCATGTGGTGGTGCTGTTGTGTTTGTCCAGGACTGTGGCTCAAGGACAGGATGGACCACCCACGTCGGATAATCCATATTCCTGGAATGGACCCCACGAGTCGGATAAACCATATCCATGGGATGGACCCCCCAAGTTAGCTGGAGAGGCCGTGCCCCAGGTTACACCAGGCTACACCTCTGACCACGACAGGATTGAAAAGCTGATTGAGAAGCTGGAGACAAGGAATACAGGTAACAACAACTTTAACAGATGTTTCTACTGTAGAAGGACATTAATGGCCATCCAATCGTTTTCATCTGTTTGATCACATCTGTTGTGTGCCCTCTTATCTGTTTATATTAACTATACAATACAATTATTTAAATTAATGCAAATGTCTTAATTCATGTGATTACAGCATTAGAGAATGATATGGCAGCCCTGAAGACGGACAACTCAGGTGAATTCATCTCATATAAACTTTAATATGGTTCTGCTGAGAATAACGTGATGTGTATCCAGTCTTTTTGACATGTGACTTCACTATATTTATATTTACTATATAAATGTATTATTTAAATTACTATGAAAGAAAAGTTCAGTGGAATCGTGGAGCATTTGTAAGAAATGCATTTGTGGGATGAGCAGCACAGCTGAGTGTGTGGGTTGTGCCCATTGGAAATGTGGTACATGGGTGGCTCCGTGTTTCCCCATAGGATCCCACTCTAACAGACCTCCAGGCTATTAAGGGACCGTTACACTAATCTTATCCGAGGGACAGGCCTTCATTTTCCCATACAATTGCTGGCCTGAGTCCCTGTTTTTCCGGAGGTTCTTCCCCAGAGAGGGGAGAGGGGAACAGCCCAGGTCCCTCCTGGGCTCTGTGTCTCTCCATAGGATCCTTTTAAACAGACCTTGTTTAGAGTGGGATCCTATGGGGACACAGAGCCACCCATGTACCCCATGTACCCCCCAGGTACCCCATGTACCCCCATGTACCCTGGGGTAGGAAACTCAAAACAAGAGTCAAGAGCAGAATAAGCAGAATAATCTTTTTCTTGGACACAACACACACACACACACACACACACACACACACACACACACACACACACACACACACACACACACACACACACACACACACACACACACACACACTTCCTCTTAACTTCTTTTTAATGTTTGGCCATGCTCTGTTTGTTTGATTTAAATGATTATGAAAGTTTAAATTAATGTGTTTACAGCCTTGCAGAATGACACATTAGCCCTGAAGTCTTTCTGTCTTTGCCAAAACGTGGCAGAGCACGATTAGCAAAACGTGACAAAACAAAACAAAAAAATCTCTATCAATTTGATCTTTTTCTATCAGTTAGAAGGCTTAAAAAAAAGTCATTTTGGGGGTGAACTACTCCTTTAATGTAAGAGTTCTGCATAAAATGATGTAATGTAATAGTTCTGCATAACATTATGTGAATCCAGTCTTTTCATGTTCTCTTAATGTGAGGCCTCACTCTGTTTATGTTTAAGATTATTTAAATAACTATTACAATTTTAATTCATGTGTTTACAGCCTTGCAGATTGACATGTCGGCCCTGAAGACACAGAACTCAGGTGAATTCATGTTAAATAAACTTTAATAGATGGTTTTGCTGAGAATAACATGATGTGTATCCAGTGTTTTTGACATAGCACCTCACCATTTATATTTACTATATAAATATTATATTAAATAAATGTAGCCTATATGTTTCAATTCCTGTGTTTACAGCCTTGCAGAATGATGTGTCGGACCTGAAGACAGAGAACTCAGGTGAATTCATCTCACAAAAGAATGTACTCATTCACTGCCACAGACATAAAAAACATATTTTTTTCCAATTACCAAATCTGCCATGGACGTAATAAACATATGTTTATATATATTTTTTTCCCCGCACTGTTCTCTATCACCCGCAGTGACCACTGTCACTGTAACTCACCCGGATACGGAAATAACGTCATCCGGAGATATCCGTTTCCGTCCGCTCCCTGTTTAACCTTTTCATTAGAAAGCCTCTTTCTCGGGTTGACTTCTTTTTCGCCATGTGCCGCACTGTTTTGAAAGTGGTGCTACAGGAGAAGGAGGATGGAATATGTGGCGAATGGAATATTTTTTCTATGGGCAGCGTATACCCTGTGTGTTTACAAACAGTCGGACACGCGATCATAAGGGATGTACATTTTCTGTGGCGAGCTGAAAATGTAAGAGAAGCGTGCATCATTGGCGAGAAATGGTGTATTCCCATGGGGCTGCATGAGAAGGGGCCAAGCCGATTGGAATGTTTGTTGTCTGGGCGACACACACGTACCCTGTGCTGTACGTGTTTACAAACGATTGGACATGCAATCATAATGATTTTTTTTTTTTTTTTACCTTTGAGATGAAAAAGTGTCATGCGTAACCAGCGAAATTTAAGCTGAGGTAACACATTGAAATTTGCCAAAAGGAGTAGCACACTGTTATGTGATTTCACAATCATCTGCGGAGATGACAGTGGCTTAATGGAGAAATGCTACAACTTTTGCTCAGTTCAATTTTTAGGAACCAGTACCTACAAACACTAAGGCTAGTAGAACTCCTCTAAAAATCCAGCCACTCCTCTTATAGGAGAGGAAATTGCCTGTTTAAAATGGGAGGAAAACATAGTTTGTAGTGAAGGGGAAAATGGCAGTTGATGATTTGTGACCCATTGGTTGAGTTCCAAGTAGAGGGACACTTAACCAAACAACCTAAGAAAGGACATTAGAGAAGAAGCAGCCTAAGCCTGGGATAACTTTATTCACATATGGTAGTCTGCAAGGTGGTGATAAAGAGGCCGTGTGGGCTTGTATAATGAAAGATGAGGAAGGCAATGTGATTGTAAAAGGGAGAGGACATTGCCCTGGAACAGTGCAACAGGCAGAGGTAACGGCCATTTTGGAAGGCCTGATTGTTGCAAAGAAAAGGAATTAGAGTACTGGAAGCAAAGACAATTCACTAATGTAAAAGGTGAACCATTAGCTCACGCACACTTGTGGGGGCTGATAGCAGAAAAATGTGGATCAATGTATATAGAATGGGTTCACATTAGAAGTCACACTGAGACTAGAGATTATGACCATGATGGTAAGTGGAGATAGACAGAGATGCACCCCCATGCTCTTCCAGTAGAGAGGGATGAGGGAGGTTGGAACCTAGCTAGCTTTCTCCCAATGTCGAGAGTTACCCATCTACATGGACGTAGGCTTCCATGTCGATTAGAACATTCAAAATGTGAATACACTTATGTCATACCTTTTTGTGAAAATTTGAAAATTAAATACAAATTCAATTATATTATTAATATTTATATCTTTTTAAAAAGATGCAAATTCAAACCTCCTCCTTATGAGGGGAATAGAAATGAGAAAGATGAATTATCTCTCCTCTGAGACTGTTAAACTATCAGGACATGTGCTCCTGCAGAGAGAGACTAGCCGACACTCTGTCAGCCCAAAGCCACAAACAGGCGCAGCATCACTCGCACCCTAAAGAGTCAGTGAAAACTAAACTATACTTGTGATTACTCTTACTATTGAAAATAATAAAGCCCCTAATTAAGGAGCAAGTAGAGAAATCAGACCTTCAAGATAAAGAGAAGCTTGAAGTTGTTATAAGTACTGTGACAAGATTACGGTGTATATAATGACATAGAACAGTGTGTATAGAATGTTCCATGTATGTAGAAGTATATTATGGCCCATGCCAGGCCTAGTATGGCAAAGTTCTCCCGGGTATTCCTACTGGAATATTGACGGGACAAAATGCACTCACCAAGGTGCCCCTAGAGCAAGCCTATCTAGTGGTCACCAAGGTGCACAAAGATTTAGGTCAGGTTGGACACATAGGAGTTGGATTTAAGCCTAGTTCACACGCCTACACCTTAACACACTTACAACACAAGTGGGATCAGGGTGTCAACATGTGTATGATGGGGGGATGGGTTTAAGGAGGTCACGTCTGAATAACTCAGAATACAGAGAGAACACAAGTGTGAGAACACTTTAGTGCAGACATTACAAAAAATGTTGAAATGAACCACTAATACTAATTCAATTGAATTTGTTATAAATAAATAAAAGGTAAAGTGTGAACTGAATAGATAAATATTAAAGAGAATTTTGGACCAACATACTCTAGGAAAATTAGGCTAAATGGTCTGAAATAGCATCCCCTCATCCCATCTCACCTGAAGCTGACACCTGTGAACACCGTTTATATACCTCACAAAGCCATGTGGATTATTTTTACTTCCCGGGGGACAAGAATAGGGAGAGGCTAGATGCATCAATAGGGTGCAAGCTCAGAGGAATAGTAAGAAACTATTTAGGGAAACTTGGTATAAACTGACCCTGTAAACTGGCTGCATATGAGCCAGAGAGGGAGAGATACATTTAGATGTTTAAGACAACGTCAGAGATAGGTCAGACCCAAAAGGTCTGTTTTCCTCTCATAAGAAAAGGGGTCTTATTTCACACTTCAGCTGTACCTTATAGTTTGATTTTGTTTAAATCTTTACCATCAGTTCTGACAGTGCATTCCATGCAATTATGGTTTGATACAGCGCTGTACCTTGCATTGAACTGTGTTCTAAATGTAGGGACTAGAAAATTAGCTCTTGTGGTACAGTATGTCTTGACACTTAGGGGACAGGAAGTGATGATGTCGGCCTCTCCGTGACTGTCGTCTAGGAGAACCTGACATGCATCTCTCTGACACTGGTTGTATATGACCATTGATGGGGGAGCCTAGTGGCTCCATTTTGAATCAACAGTTTTTCTAAGAATGTATTAAGAAAAGGCCTGTTTATAGGGCTATTATTGGAGCCATAAAGGCACTCTTAGCCTTGCTGGGCAGTGACATTACTTTCCAAATTGTTTAGGCAGGAGTTGACTTTAAGGCTCAGATTAGAAACATGGAATAGCCTATTGGAGCTGAGCCTGTCACAATTACTAAATGATGATGAACCTAATCGCAATCGTTTAGCATAATCTGCAAACATTTTTTTCCTTCCTAACAATTTAGCTTTTCAGGAGGAGTGGTGAGAACAGCAAATCTACAAGCTTACAATCTTGTGGATCAGCTATTTCCACTATATTCTATTCTGAAATATACACATTATTAAATGTGTCAGTTATTTGATAATTATAAATATATTTGTTATATCTGCCCTGTGCATCTTTTGTTTATGAAGCCTAAAGAAATTACATTTTGTGTTCCATACCAGCAACACAATGAAATTGTTAATCCAAAATATTTGTGCGATTTTTAATCGTCAAGTAAAATTTTATAATTATTTTTATAGTTTCATATTCTTTATTTCCAGATGCTTAATTTCTGAGACTGCATATTCACACTCTGAATAACGGTTTCAGAAAATATATCACCACTGGAGCCTTAAAGCAATATACTTTACTGAAAATACTTGCCATAGGCAGTATACATAATTGTATGATACTAGAAGTTCGGGCCGCTACGCGGCCCGAACGTCTAGCGTGACGCGTCGTTCACTTTGCAGTGCCACCTTACAGGCACCTAAAGAGGTGACGTGCATCACCTCTGCAAGGACCCAAACCCACTTTGTGATTACTCACACCTGGCAGGTAGGATGTGATGTCATGTGATGTCATGCTGTCGTGAGATTACGTCACACTGGCGTTGTCATCGTGATGTCAGATTACGTCACACCGTCACACTGGCGTCGCATACGGACAACCGACATGGCGCAGGATTCAAATTGTATATATAGATATCTGTGTGAGTTGATTGCTGTATGTCTGAGTTGTAGCAGGAACACTGCTGATACAGAAGCATTTTTTTTATCTTGAACGATATACAGTCATTTACTGTATGTTAACTAATTGTAACTCTTTCCTAATGTGACGTGTGGTGAGCTTGTAGATCTGATATTTTTGACAAAGATATTTGAAGTAGAGGGAAATAATAGTGGACTAGTATAGAGCCCTGGGGGATATACTGTACATTTTTAAGTGATTATAATTTTATTTTTATGTTTTTCTTCTATTGTCTGTTAAGCACATTGGGTTGCACCTGTTGAAATGGGTTTATTAATAAAGTTAGATTGATTGATTAGCAGGTCTGAACCAAAGTAGTGACTTCACCTTTTACTTTACTTTATTTGTTTATTTAGACGGGATACAGCATATTAATGAACAGTCAAATATACCTTTAACGTTTTTTCAGAAAACTCAGGATTTAAAACAGTGGTTTAGAATAGCAGATCTAGAAGCTGTAAGCTTGTAGATCTGCTATATTTGTACATTTTTGAAAAGTCTTGAAAGTGTTCTGGGGGTCCTTGGCACAAAACATTTTCAGATGGGGGGTCCCTGGCCAAATACATATCATTTTAGGGGGTCTTGGGATGAAAAGGTTTGAACTATTGATTTAGAAGGCATTTGTAGAATCGGATTCAGATCTTAATGGGTTAAAATATCACTGATGAGAGTCTGACCAATGAGGTGAATGAAACCACCTGACCTTTTATTGGAAGTTATATCGATGTTTTTACAAGTAGATTAAAGTATTACAATGATCTTTATACTGGTTCTCCTATCATGACAGTTGAGACATAACTACTTCTAAATGCTGCAGCTAGACCTTTAGAAAGCTTCCTGTTTTATTTAAAAATAAAAAACATGTTCTAGCCTCTTCCTGTATCTCAGAATGTCTGTCCCACTCTTACTGAACTTAGTCACTAAGATCCTACTGTAGATTTACTGAATATTCACAACCTCACTACAATAATGTTCTATGAAGTACTGGAGCCACTGTTTAGTTTTGCCAGTGGTACTCAAACGTTTTACTTAAGTAAAAGTATCAATACTGCAATGTAGAAATACTCTGTTAAAAGCAGAAGTCTGGAATTAGAAATTGACTTGAGTAAAAATACTCCAGTAAAGTAAAATTACTTCTAAATTGTACTTAAGTACAGTTACTTTCCATCACTGAGTTGTACTACTTTGTCTTGTTGAAGCTGATAGTTGAAAGTAAGCTCCTGTACTGCAAGACAATATATTTGATACATTTGGTGTATTGAATTAATAGTATAATATATGTATTTTATTAATATTATAAACGATATGATAATGTTCTTGCGTTGACAGACAAACCAAAGGTGGCCTTTTCTGTTGGTTTGAGTGATTATGGATACGTTGGACCATTTAATTCTACCACCACTCTGGTCTACAAGAGAGTCATCACTAACATCGGCAACGCATACAATCCAACTACAGGTATGTTATGATTCATTCATGTTAATTAACCTTATAGAATCAATTAGTTTCCTCAACTTACATCTATCAGTCTACCAGACATTACATAAATATTAAAGTAATGTTCATACATCTTCACGGTGTGTTTCCTATTTAAACCAATAGACAGGATGAGATGAGAGACGTTCAGTGTGTGTGTGTGTGTGTGTGTGTGTGTGTGTGTGTGTGTGTGTGTGTGTGTGTGTGTGTGTGTGTGTGTGTGTGTGTGTGTGTGTGTGTGTGTGTGTGTGTGTGTGTGTGTGTGTGTGTGTGTGTGTTTTTTAGGTTATTTTCGATCTCCAGTGAAAGGAGTTTATTACTTCAGATTCACTGCTGCCCAGAGATCATCAGAGTATATGCAGATCATCATGTATAAAAATACTCAGCAACTCATTTATAACTATGGACAGAATTATCATGAAGGTTTTGAATACATGTCTAATGGACTGATAGTAGAGATGGAGCAGGGAGACACAGTATACATGATGATACCTTTTGCTGGCAAGCTCTATGATGACGGATGGAATCACAACACATTCAGTGGTTTTCTGCTCTATTCTATGTAACATTGCTACTGACACGGCTGGAAACTCACTGAGTACATTTACTCAACTACTCTACTTAAGTACAATTTAGAGATACTTTTATTTTAACAATCATCATCATTACCACTATGTTTTACTTACTATTGACACATAGCAGATCTACAAGCTCACAGTGATTTGTTGCAATGCATCATGTAATGATTTTTTTAAAGAGTGTAAATGTCTAAATTGTAACTTGTACTTGTAAATGGTATTTGTACTTTTACTCCAGTAAAAATGTGAGTACTTCTTCCACCACTGGTCCTGGTAGCATTACATTAAAGAGCTTCCATAATGCTCATATTCATGTTGTCAATAAAGACACATTCTAAAGCACTGTTGTGTCTATTGTATGTTTTAATGATCATTTTTAACCAGTTTATCATATTTGTATTGTATTATATATTTATGTTATTGCATTTGTAACAGAGTATTTCTATATTGCAGTATTGATACTTTTACTTAAGTAAAACAAATATGAGTACTTTTCCCACCACTGGTTCATGGTCTCTCTTGTAAAAAAGAACACAGAAACATATTTTCTTTCTACGCCAGATGAGAAGATACCAAGGGCCCTATTCCAGGTTCAAGTTGCTAAAGCCACTAATATGGGATTTAGGACTAGGCAAGGGGCGTCCCCCCGCAGAAGTTGCTATTCTGGAACCCCTCCCTTACCTGCTAAACACCTGCGCTACCCGTTACATTATGCATAGGTGTGGTTTGGGCGCTACAATGATAAAACCAATCACCGTGCCAGATGCCATTACCTTTAGGAGAAGACTGCGCTACCCATTATCCCCAATCCAATATACGCTCTCCTATCTCCCTGTCTGCAGTGTTGCCTGGTCTGATTATTATAAGCCACATTGGGCTTGTTTTTCTGAAGTTGTAGATCGATCTATTTTCAAATAGCCAACATATATAAATATGCACATTGTTTAATGGACGACATATATAGGTTTGAAGTGCTCATGTGGCCTATTACATAGTCGCTTCTATTGGGCTTGTTTTCATAGACCTGGTTGCTTATTTCTAGCAAATTCTGGCAACCACTCTGCAGCCGCACTGAGGGGATTTTACATGGAGCACACATACCCGATGTTTGGCTTCTAAGCGCTGGACTTTGATTGCCTTTCAGTAAAACCACATTTGATAGACATAAGTATCACCTACATGTTACTGATTAGAGAGAATTTTATATTGTTGAAATCAGTTCATTATTTCCTGCGTAATTGATGAATAAAACTGACGTGTCTAAATTGGAGCATTGCATTGCACGATGCACAAGTTCTTCTTAATATTCTAAATAGACTATCATCTTATATAAACACATTTGACACAAGAGTTGACACCCTCCCTTCTCCTGATTATAGTAAAATTAGAATCACAGAGATTTGTTGGCAATAATAGCCAAAATCTATATTGTATATATGTCCTAACAGTTTTTTTTAAAACACTTATGTTGCTATAATATCAGTGGTTCTCAAACTTTTTTCATGTGGACCCCCAACTCAAAATATGTTGTGCCAGGGACCCCCCAGAAGCACAGATCGGAGTAAAAAAAAATTTGCATCAAAGATTTGCAAACGTTTTCCACGATTTTTGAAAAAATAGCAGATCATAGATCACATATGACTTTGTAGATCTGCTATTTTTAGATAGCCAAATAAATCTTAAAATGGCACAGATGCGTTCCCGGTCTTAATGTATTAACTAGGAGTCGTTTTATATCATAGTAAGCCAGTGGAACGAAAACTGGGGGTATGGGCGTTAGTCTCTGACTAAGAGCAAAATTAGTCAGTATTAATGAGGTAAAGGTGACACAAATGTCCATAACTTGAGAATGCACACTTATGAGATTTGTTGAGTTATGAACTAGTTGTCTGACTTGTTGCATCACCAAAGAGTGAAAATGTAATACTATACATGTCAATGAAATTCTGAAATATAGTCCTTTAAACATACAGTTAGGCCCAACTTGTAGCCTACTTTTAATTAATGGTATAATATAATTAGTAACCATCCACAGTCATGTTCCATGGAACAGGCTGTCTTGCACAGCAATGGTTCTCAAACCAAAATAATAAGAAGTCGAGGCATTACATTTAGTTTGACTCAGTTACACAGGTAAATATTGTGGAATATAGCCGATCTACAAGCTCACAACGCCTCGCAATATGTGCCTCTTTCTTAGGTAATATTTGACAATTTGGCCTATTTTTGATCATTTTTATAGTAGGCCTATAGTTTGTAGATTACTTTTGATGCAGCAATGGTCTTATTGTTTTCATTTATTTAAATGTTATTTTAGAGGTACTAAAAAAGGTCTTAAAAGTCTTTAAATTGTCACTTTAATGTGCAGATACCCTGTATAACTACACGTATAGTTATATTGTATGTTGGTTTGTTTACTGTTGACTGAGAAAACAATGTTGCACATTATCTAAGCTAATAATCTGGGGACCCCCCCAAAAAAATAATTGTGTTATATTATGGACTATGTGTGAAAACTGGTACAAGCAGTGAAATGCAGTTGTGATAATGTCTGTAAAACCCATGTTGAACACTCCTCGTTGCACTTATTTTGCAAATATTTGAACACATTTGTCTGTGTGTGTGTGTGTGTGTGTGTGTGTGTGTGTGTGTGTGTGTGTGTGTGTGTGTGTGTGTGTGTGTGTGTGTGTGTGTGTGTGTGTGTGTGTGTGTGTGTGTGTGTGTGTGTGTGTGTGTGTGCGCGCGTGCGTGCGTGCGTGACTGTCAGATCCTGTTTGATCAAAAGGAACACACCCAGGGTGGGAGGGGCCCAACACCACCACCCGCTCAGCTGTCAGTCACCTGACTGGGTGGGCGGGGTCAGGGAAGTATCAAAGTCCAACGGGGACTAAAAACCAGCCTGGTGCCAATTCACTCTGAACGCTACACATCCGGTTTGGGAGCGGATACGGAAACTTACTATTCACGCTTGTCTTATGTGAACGGTAGAAATACACCGGATATGGTGCCGGATATAACCCACCGAGGGAGTAAATAGAAACCCAGAGGGCTTTCTTATCTACACAGGTAAATGCGGAAGGAAGGAAGGAAGCGTTCCGAAAACAGCAGATCTACAAGCTCACAACGCGTTGCGCTGCGACGCGATGTGAGTTTGTAGATCTGCTGTTTTCGGGCGCGCGCGACACCGGCGCGCAACTAAAGCATAAACCAAACTTTTTTTCTTTTTTTTAAATGAGCAAAGCAGGCAGAAACCCGAGGAATGACCTGACTGCTATTATTATAATTATAATTATTTTAATAATTATTATGAATATATTACAGTTCCATTGAAGAGAAGGACAGCTGAACATGGCTGTTGTGGAGCTATACACTCAGGTAAAATTCAGTTTTATTTTATTATGTCACATGACAACATGGTATGAGACTAGCCATGGTTCACATGACGCTCGTCTGTCACGAGCGTCATGGCGGAACTTGTTCCTGGTCTTGGACTTTCTCCATCCGTATATCTACATAAACGTTCACATTTCAAATATAAAGTGTTGACCCCACGGCCATGGATGTTACGAGTTAAAACGCCTGGGTCTAATTACTCCTATCTTCCGTTTTGTTCCATACAAAGCATTTTAATCTGATTGGTGGCCATTTTCTCAGAATTTCCTTCGTATGCTTTCAACGACGCGGCCCTATCGGTTTAGAGGTGTACTGCACTCTGATACATTATAACTCTAACAGAAAATGGCCACCGATCGGATTAAAATGCTTTTTTATTGAACAATACTGAAGATACGTGTACTTAGACCCGTTTTTATTTTTTACTTGTAACATCTATGGCCGTGGGGTCAGCACTTTATATTTGAAATGTGAACGTTTTAGTAGATGTAAGGGCTGTAAATGCAGAAAGTGCCAAAACCAGGAACAAGTTGCGCCATGACTGTCATGATATGATAGTCATGTTTCAGGGCTTGTATGAGACATATGGAAACTCTCCACAACATCACTTACTCTTTAACTAAACTCTAAAACTACAGTTTTAATTTCCTCCACACGTATATATGGATGCAACTTATACAAATGTTATACAAATTCATGTTTTTACAAAAGTTTACACAAGTTTGAACCAAAGTTTTATTTTGGCTGCACTAAAAGTATTTTAGGGTTTAGTGATGTGCCTGTAATGTTTCAAATGTGCAGAGGTAAATGTTTTACTCAAGTAAAAGTATCAATTCTGCAATTTAGAAATGTCAAAATGTACTTGAGTAAGTACAAAAGTATGGGTATCAAAATGTACTTAAAGTACCAAAAGTAAAAGTACTCAGTTTGCAGAATGTCCCATTTCACAAGTTTTCAAATGTATACAAATATTTTGAAAATAGCAGATCTACAAGCTCACTATTTGTCCTAGATCTGCTATTTTCAAATGGCCAAAATGTATATAAGGCTGATGTGGGTAATGTTAGTTTTGTAGAATTAAGTCCTGTTTTTCTTTTGCTTCAAGGAAAAGGCTGGTCACTGGCCTGTTTATGTCGCAACTCGACTACGGCGACATTGTGTATCGATTCGCCTGTCCCTCAATATTGGGTAGACTTGATCCCCTTTATCATGCTGCGTTGAGGTTCATTACCAGCTCCACCTATAGGACACATCATTGTATTCTGTATTCCCTAGTAGGGTGGTCCTCCTTAGCATCTCGCAGGTTGCTACATTGGTACACTTTTATATATAAAGCCATTCTTGGAAATTCCCCCTCGTACATTTGTTCAAAATGTAATCTTGTCCAAAATTCGCTCAACCTCAGATCGAATGCCTGGATGCGCTATGTCGTACCCACTACTAAATCTGAGGCAGGGAAAAAAACCCTTGCGTTTTTTGGGCCTTGGTCGTGGAACGATCTACAGACCAGATTAAAATTGGCTTCATTGATCCCTCTAGTGTCTTTTAAGAGGATTGCCATGGGCACATTCTCCAACCATTGCTCCTGCTTTGACAAGTAGCAATTGCTGTGATCTTAGTCTTATATTAGTTTATTAGTTTTATGATGTATTGTTGTTATTAGTATTTTAAATAGTCTGTATTGGTGCTATTGGTAGTAGGTCTTTGGTATTACGGATGTCATGTTTGTCTTTGTTTTGTTATGTCCTGTATTGTCGTTACTGGCAGAGCTGTGTAACATTTTATTTGCCTCTTCTCTTGGCCAGGGCACACTTGTAAAAGAGACACTAGTCTCAATGTGATTTCTCTGGTGAAATAAAGGTTAAATAAAAAATAAAAAAATAAAACTAATACTCAAAATCTACAAAGTAACTAATAATTATAGTGGAGTGGGCACCCAACACTGTAGGCACCACAATGTAAATTGGATATTTTAACCCATTAAGACCGGGAACCATTTTAGATTTCTTTGGCTATTAAAAAAATTGCAGATATACAAGCTCATAGCACGGCACCGAGTCCCGTGCCAATGAGCTTGTATATCTGCTAATGTATTTTTGAAAAATCTTGAATATTTGTGAAAATTTTTGAATATATATTTTTTGAAGCGAACATTGGTAAAACATTTTGTTCCAGGGACCCCCCCCAGAAGCAAAGATTTGAGTTACAAATGTTGGCTTTAAAAATATATGTATTCAAAGATTTGCTACATTTTTCATGATTTTTCAAAAATAACAGATCTACAAGCTCATAGTGCGGCACCCGGTGCCGCACTATGAGCTTGTAGATCTGCTATTTTTGAATAGCCAAGTAAATCTAAAGTGACACAGATGTGTTCCCGAATTGAATGAGTTAAACAAATGTTATATATATATATACATTTTTTTTTTCAAAATGTAAACAATTATAAAATAAAAATGTATTTATGCTTTGGAAAATGGTGTGAAAGCAGGTAACGCGACGCGTACATGGTTTGAACATGCATGGTACAACATTCTCAGACCCAAACATGTACCTTTCAACTTCTTGTTTATGCCCAAAACGACAGGCTTTGTAGCAATTTGTAGCCATTGTAGAAATAATTAATTGATGCTTAGAATGTCTGTCATCTTTAAAATAAATGAATGGATGAAATGAATGGATGGATGGATGGATCAATAATGACCATGCCCCTCTCCAGTTCAACAGGGTGTGGATTCCAGATGTTCATATATAACCATGTGTTCTCTCTCCAGTTCAACAGGGTGTGGATTCCAGATGTTGAACATGTGTGGAGATCAGCAGAGATCAGCAGAGATTTCCACCCTGGAGACGATGCTCTGCATCTACGACTGGAGGACGGATCTGTAAGTATAATATAATATAATATTATTATTATTATGTACGATTAAAGGATGGATCTGTAAGACCACCGTTTAATAAGAGTGGAAAGTTTAACCACAGTTATAGATAGAATTCCTTACTGCTTGTTCCTCGTGATAAAGGCTATTTAATTTATGATATATATATATATATATATATATATATATATATATATATATATATATATATATATATATATATATATATATATATATATATTACATATTTTTACAGAGGCCTTTTCACAACTCGTCACATTTGGCTTCACTGTCATTTCATTCCAGTCCAGTTTATTGTGGTGTAAATATTAATATCAATCCACTGCATGCATGAGGAACACAGATGAGCGGCTGATGTTTGGCTACGCTGCCAAACAGACTATTGATGTGTTTAACCGGGAACGCATCTGTGTAACTACTTAAACCATTATTTTACACTTATGGCTATTCAAAAATAGCAGATCTACAAGCTCACAGCGCGGCACAGAGTGCCGCACTACGAGCTTGTAGATCTGCTATTTTTTTTAAAATTGTGAAAATTTGGGCAAATCTTTGAATATGTATATTTTTTAAAGCGAACATTTGTAACTTAAATCTTTGCTTCTTGAGATTCTAAAAATGTCTTCTAAATCCTAACAGTTTTATGTAAAAACTTATGTTGTTATAATATCAGTGGTTCTCAAACTGTTTCATGTCAAGGATCCCCAAAATGATATGTATTTGGCCGCGGACCCTCATCTCAAAATATTTAGTTCCAAGGACCCCCAGAAGCAAAGATTGGAGTTACAAATGTTTGCTTTAAAACATACATATATATATATATATATATATATATATATATATATATATATATATATATATATATTCAAAGTTATGCACACATTTACAAGATTTTTCCAAAAATAGCAGATCTACAAGCTCATAGCGTGGCGCTCGGTGCTGCAGCGCTATGAGCTTGCAGATCTGCTATTTTTGAATAGCCAAATAAATCTAAAACACAGGTGCGTTCCTGGTCTTAATGAGTTCAGGTACAGTAATGCAGCAGATACAGTCAGGCCCTCTACAGAGAAACATCCTATCTTCAGGATAAGAGTCAAAAGAAACACTCAGAAACTTCACTGTATGAATTTCACACGACTATTCCTGGCGGTGCCATAAATAATAGTGTTTTAGGAAGGAAGTTGTGGGCCATATAAACTCTGCCCTCGTGCCATGATTGGCCCCCGGGCCAGACTTTGGACTCTGGTCTGATATAAATCCCACTATATATACTGTTCTTTGTTGACCGGCGTCGCCCAGGGGTCAGTACTTGACCCCGTACCTTTTTCCATATATACACCAAAACTCATCGCCGACAATTACTGATCTACAAGCTCTTAGATTGGCTATTTTTACGGAATGTTTGCCCTAGAATATGGATGCTTGGCTATTCAAAAATAGCAGATCTACAAGCTCATAGCGCGGCACTCAGTGTCAGGTTCATTGTCAAGTTCATTGTCAGGTTCAATCACATAGTCCACAAAGAGGTCACTTCACTGGTACAACCATAGTCCAGGGGTCTTCAACAGGGGGTCAGGGACCCCCAGGGGGTCCTCAGAGTTATTATAGGGGGTCCGCCAAATCTTTGTGTGATGTGATTATTTTTTTTACATTAACCACTTGAACCCTAGCATCCCTTTTCTGAGGAGAACTTTAGCCAAAAAATAGCAGATCTACAAGCTCACAACGCCTCGCAGCGCGAGGCGTTGTGAGCTTGTAGATCGGCTATTTTTGGCAAAGAGTTATAGGTGTGGACGAGGGAAAAAAGGGCAGAAAAAATGTATCTGAAACACAATTTTATACATAGAGGGGGTCCCTGCTTCATCTCTCTCTCAGCTAGGGGGTCCTTGGCCTGAAAACGTTGAAGACCCCTGCCATAGACTGTAAAACAAATATGGACATCGTCACAACCCTCATTTCTACAGACCGTAAATGAAGCCTATTTTTCAGTGATTTTCAAATCCGCCATCTTTCTATATCCGGTCACAAAAATGGAGCCTAATTGCTTCTGACAGCAGCAGCGGTGAAACAGCGAGACTACAGGCTATTCATATGACCTGTCTCTTCCTATACAGACTCAATTTACAAACTGGATGCTTTAAGACCCTTGGGTACAACCCACAACCCACATGGAGTTTACTATGCATCATGGAGTGTGGAATGACTCATGTCATTTAATTTATGATATATATATATATATATATATATATATATATATATATATATATATATATATATATATATATATATTACATATTTTTACAGAGGCCTTTTCACAACTCGTCACATTTGGCTTCACTGTCATTTCATTCCAGTCCAGTTTATTGTGGTGTAAATATTAATATCAATCCACTGCATGCATGAGGAACACAGATGAGCGGCTGATGTTTGGCTACGCTGCCAAACAGACTATTGATGTGTTTAACCGGGAACGCATCTGTGTAACTACTTAAACCATTATTTTACACTTATGGCTATTCAAAAATAGCAGATCTACAAGCTCACAGCGCGGCACAGAGTGCCGCACTACGAGCTTGTAGATCTGCTATTTTTTTTAAAATTGTGAAAATTTGGGCAAATCTTTGAATATGTATATTTTTTAAAGCGAACATTTGTAACTTAAATCTTTGCTTCTTGAGATTCTAAAAATGTCTTCTAAATCCTAACAGTTTTATGTAAAAACTTATGTTGTTATAATATCAGTGGTTCTCAAACTGTTTCATGTCAAGGATCCCCAAAATGATATGTATTTGGCCGCGGACCCTCATCTCAAAATATTTAGTTCCAAGGACCCCCAGAAGCAAAGATTGGAGTTACAAATGTTTGCTTTAAAACATACATATATATATATATATATATATATATATATATATATATATATATATATATATATTCAAAGTTATGCACACATTTACAAGATTTTTCCAAAAATAGCAGATCTACAAGCTCATAGCGTGGCGCTCGGTGCTGCAGCGCTATGAGCTTGCAGATCTGCTATTTTTGAATAGCCAAATAAATCTAAAACACAGGTGCGTTCCTGGTCTTAATGAGTTCAGGTACAGTAATGCAGCAGATACAGTCAGGCCCTCTACAGAGAAACATCCTATCTTCAGGATAAGAGTCAAAAGAAACACTCAGAAACTTCACTGTATGAATTTCACACGACTATTCCTGGCGGTGCCATAAATAATAGTGTTTTAGGAAGGAAGTTGTGGGCCATATAAACTCTGCCCTCGTGCCATGATTGGCCCCCGGGCCAGACTTTGGACTCTGGTCTGATATAAATCCCACTATATATACTGTTCTTTGTTGACCGGCGTCGCCCAGGGGTCAGTACTTGACCCCGTACCTTTTTCCATATATACACCAAAACTCATCGCCGACAATTACTGATCTACAAGCTCTTAGATTGGCTATTTTTACGGAATGTTTGCCCTAGAATATGGATGCTTGGCTATTCAAAAATAGCAGATCTACAAGCTCATAGCGCGGCACTCAGTGTCAGGTTCATTGTCAAGTTCATTGTCAGGTTCAATCACATAGTCCACAAAGAGGTCACTTCACTGGTACAACCATAGTCCAGGGGTCTTCAACAGGGGGTCAGGGACCCCCAGGGGGTCCTCAGAGTTATTATAGGGGGTCCGCCAAATCTTTGTGTGATGTGATTATTTTTTTTACATTAACCACTTGAACCCTAGCATCCCTTTTCTGAGGAGAACTTTAGCCAAAAAATAGCAGATCTACAAGCTCACAACGCCTCGCAGCGCGAGGCGTTGTGAGCTTGTAGATCGGCTATTTTTGGCAAAGAGTTATAGGTGTGGACGAGGGAAAAAAGGGCAGAAAAAATGTATCTGAAACACAATTTTATACATAGAGGGGGTCCCTGCTTCATCTCTCTCTCAGCTAGGGGGTCCTTGGCCTGAAAACGTTGAAGACCCCTGCCATAGACTGTAAAACAAATATGGACATCGTCACAACCCTCATTTCTACAGACCGTAAATGAAGCCTATTTTTCAGTGATTTTCAAATCCGCCATCTTTCTATATCCGGTCACAAAAATGGAGCCTAATTGCTTCTGACAGCAGCAGCGGTGAAACAGCGAGACTACAGGCTATTCATATGACCTGTCTCTTCCTATACAGACTCAATTTACAAACTGGATGCTTTAAGACCCTTGGGTACAACCCACAACCCACATGGAGTTTACTATGCATCATGGAGTGTGGAATGACTCATGTTGACTTTGAAGGAGTTGTGCTGCAGTGTTGCTAATGTTGACCAGCTCAGTGGCTTTGTGGTTAGAGTATCCGCCTTGAGACTGGGAGGACGGGGTTCGATTCCCCGACATACTAGTGGCATGCCAAGGGTGCGTACTGCGTACCTCTACACAGGCGGCGTCATCGCCATTCCAGCTAGTGATGGACGATTTCATCGATATCTTATTTTTGCCACAGACATACAAAATAAGTGATCAATATTCTTTTCTTACCAGAAATACATAATGAACTCCTAATGTGCGTGCCATATTGTCTTTGCCAATGTGCTACACATTTTACAGTATATATATCTGCATTAACCACTGAGCCACAAAGAAATATAAGCGTTTTTCTTTAATAAGCCTTTAATATAAGCCTTAGTTTTTCATTTGCAGTGTCGACGACACTGCAAATGAGTTTAATTACTCGGTGTAATTTCGAGAATAAATACATCTTGAATGAATGAATGAATGTTTTAAAAGTCAATCTATAAGCTCACAACACATTACATCATGACATGTTGAGAGATTGTAGATCTGGTATTTTCTAAACATTTCAGAAAGGTTTCTAATTATTTATTAATTTATGTACTTGGCCTATAATGACATGCCCAACATGGGGATGCCAGGGTTAAAGAGGTTACCTATTCTGAAGAAAACCCTTAAAGGGCGACTTCACCTATTCTCAACCCATCTTCATAAAATGGAACCATTTTTTCCTGCTCTGTCTTGAGTCTCATACTAGGGCTGTGGACACTTCAGAAACCCGTCTACCAGTGACATCATTGTTAGGCAGATTTTCCAGGAATAGAAAGCCTGCAGTTTCTATAAGCTTGGATTCCCAATCGATGATGTCACTGGTAGGCGGGTTTCTGAACTGTCCACAGCCCTCCTCTGAGACACAGATCAAGTAGACATAAATGGTACCATTTTTTCAGAGCAGTAGTGAGGATCAAGTATATGAACATATGTTGAAAGTAGGTAAAGTCGTCCTTTAAGACTGCCAGGCGGCTAAAACAGGCATTAAATGTGGCATGATGGAAGTCTATTCCGTATTTGGGATTTCAATAATTGGGTCGTATCGGTACAGTGAATGCTTCCATCACACGTTACATGAGCAAAGGGGTCAAATAGGTGCAGAAGTGAGTGGGTGCCTGTCATATGGTTATTGTAGCGCAGGGGTCTTCAACAGGGGGTCCGGGACCCCTAGGGGGTCCTCAGAGTTACTACAGGGGGTCCGCCAAATCTTTGTGTGATAGGATTTCTTTTTTTTTTTTACCTTAACCACTTGAACCCTAGCATCCCTTTTCTGAGGAGAACTTTAGCCAAAAAATAGCAGATCTACAATCTCACAACGCCTTGCAGCGCGAGGCGTTGTGAGATTGTAGATCGGCTTTTTTTGGCAAAGAGGCTATAGGTGTAGAGGGAAAAAAGAGCAGACCTAGTAAACAAAAAAGTTTAATCTGAAACACAATTTTATACAAGATAGAGTAGGGGGTCCCTGCTTCATCTCTCTCTCAGCTAGGGGGTCCTTGGCCTGAAAGCGTTGAAGACCCCTGTTGTAGAGATTGCTGGCTTTTCAGAGGACAGTGTTACTTTTTTTAAATATATCTTTTATTGGTGAAACAGGTGGTACAGAGAAAGGAAGGTTGGTTATCGGTATTAACATATCACCATGATTCTTTTTTTGCTTTTATGGGACATGACAAGACACAGACGGGACTGAAAATTGACCAAGGACAACAAATTCTGTGTCACAGTGAGGACAGTGTTACTTGAGGTCTGGAGGAGAACCAGTTCTACCTTACCAAACCAAAACTATGTTTGGCAGCTTCGATAGTTGTGGATTATTTCCATTACGGTGAAGTCTTGATGATAAATCTTCTATCATGATGAGACAGTCTTAGACCTTGCATAGTTGTGATGTAAGATATGTGGAACAATGGAGAAAGAAAGGTCAGAGTCAAACACATCATACACCTGTACGTGCATGATGAGTGATTAGATAATGATAAACAATGGCATGACAGGATTGAAAGGAATGCAGTGTCACAGCTACTTTCATTCAAGGGCTCCTAACTTTAATCAGAGGTGAGCACATTTATAAGATGGAGGTCTGATGGTGATTGTGGACCCCAGGCTGTGGATCAAGGGTTTCCACTGACTATGAGTGTGGAGGGTTATTATAGTTATATATTGTTATTTTTGGACACTTTGAAACACTTTCTCTCAAACGGTGAAAATCTTCGCTTTTGTAGCAAATGGATCCTTCTGAACAGATCTGTGTTTGATCTGTTCCTTCAGTTTAACTCATTAAGACCGGGAACGCATCTGTGTGTCATTTTAAGACAAGCTCGTAGCGTGGCTCGTAGTGCCTCGCTACGAGCTTGTAGATCTGCTATTTAAAAAAAATCGTGAATATGTGTGCACATCTTTGAATATATATATATATATATATATTTTTAAAATGAAAACAATATTTTTTAACTCAAATTGAACCACTGATATAGAAACATGTGTTTTTTCAAAAAACTGTTAGGATTTAGAAGACATTCGTAGAATCCCCCCAGAAGCAAAGATTTGAGTTATAATATTTGCTTTAAAAAAAAAAAAAAAAAAAAAAAAAAAGATTGTAAATCTGCTATTTTTTGAATAGCCAAAATAAATCTTAAAATGACACAGATCAAACATTACTTCTAGCCGTCTTGTCCTCACCCGATGCAATCATGTATCGTACCATGTACAATACCACACATCTCCTGCACCGTACCATGTACAATACCACACATCTCCTGTACCGTACCATGTACAATACCACACATCTCCTGTACCGTACCATGTACAATACCACACATCTCCTGTACCGTACCATGTACAATACCACACATCTCCTGCAACATGTAAATGAGCATGTCATCCCCACACTTTATGAGTCACCAACCCTATTCAAACCAATTTGAATTCAAAGATTAGATTGTGAGTATTTAGTATGTTTTTACATTATCATGAAAACAATATATAGACTATATACACAAACATAGGGAAGTCTTGCCACGGACACGTTTGTCCGTGTACGGACACGTTGTTAACCCCTGTTTGTACATCACGTCCAGGAGGTCTACTTTTACATCATGAAACAGGAGATAGGCTCCTGTCCTACGGGCTACATGGCTTATATTAGGAACTGTTGGTTTTGATGAGATATTAATCCATTTGTTTCATTATTTCTAGGAGTTGCGGTACCCTGTGGACCTCTCCAAGCTGCCTCCGTTACGGAACCCAGACATCCTGGTAGGAGTGGGGGATGGGGCGATAATCGTTATCGTTCATCGTGATACAAAAACGCTCGCAATAATCGTATCGCAGAGATTTTAATTTATCGTGCAATCGTCCTGTCATACACTAGGATTAATTAACTTTTGTTGAGCTGCAAATTCAGTACCACTTAAAGCGATAGTTCACCCCAAAAATGTTTTTTTTTCCTATCGATTAGTCACCCCATGTATATTTTTTATTTTTTGTCTCATTCCTAAGCCAATAATTTGATGACCGGAAGCAAAGAGTCTCCTTTGTGTCTCCTACCGGAACCGCTGCCTACCGGTCCGCTGGTCATCAAATTATTGGCTTAGGGATGCGACAAAAACAAAAACATATCCATGAATTCAAGTCTTTTTTTGGGGGGTGAACTATCCCTTTAAACCCTCTATACGTTGACAAAACAGACCTGTAAAGAGCGTATTTGGTACGCTCTTATTTCACTCTACACAAATCGATTCGCCAAAAGTAGCAGATCTACAAGCTCACAACGCGTTGCTTTGCGACGCGTTGTGAGCTTGTAGATCTGCTATTTCCAAAGGAATTTATACAGATGATAACTTGTGAAATGGGACATTGTGCATAATGAGTACTTTTACTTTTAGTACAGAGTATTTCTACATTGTGGTATTGCTACTTTTACTTAAGTACTTCTTCCACCACTGTCCCTAGGTAGGAGAGAACGACCTGACCGCTCTGAGCTACCTGCATGAAGCTGCCGTCCTACACAACATCAAGGTCCGCTTTGTGGACGCCAAGACCATCTACACATACTGTGGTACACACACACACACACACACACACACACACACACACACACACACACACACACACACACACACACACACACACACACACACACACACACACACACACACACACACACACACACACACACACACACACACACACACACACACACACACACACACACAGTTGATTTAGTCGATTATAATGTATTTTGGCGGTGCCTTGATGGAGTCGTAATGACTGATTTTACACTTGGTTGCATGCTAAAAATATCAGATCTACAAGCTCACAACACGTCGCGCTGCGACGCGTTGTGAGCTTGTAGATCTGCTATTTTCAGAGCGCAGCAAACATAAAATGACTTGTCTTTTAGTTCTACTGGATCTCTTCTCCACTAGATCCCTCCCTAACATTTTAGTCTAGTTTTTATTTGTTGACGAAATTGTCAATATATTTAGTCTCGGTTTTAGTCATCATAGCTTAGCTTTTATTTAGTTTATATTTAGTTTTTTCAGTGAAAAAAGTCGCCGAACAGTTTTTTTTTCCCGATCGGTCCAACGGTGCCCGAGATTAGTTGTTAAGAGACGGATGGACGAACACACACAGACACGGACAGACAGGGAGAAAACATAATCTCGGCCATGCCTTCGGCTTGGCGGAGACAACAATTTATTTATGTCCACATAAAGGAAAGCATACAAGGACACCAATATTATACTTTAGGTGCAGTGAGGTTGCATTCATAAAACCAAGGCATATGTCCTCATGATACAATAAGCATGTCACTCAGTACTCTATGGCTATAAGTAAGAGCGTGTCAGCCATATGTGGTGGCTGCCAATTATGGCAGAGACAGAACAATAAGTTTCCAGCCTTTTTGCCTCCTTTTTTGGGCATCCCAAGTTTTTGAAACCCTCTAACAACCAGTGTGCGTGTATGTCTTACACTGCCAAATATAAAAACATATAGTGTGCACTTGTAACCTAGCTCTGAGATGGTATGTAAGGAGTGGTTGGTATTTAATGACCGTGTTCATAAAGACTTTGTCTAGGAGGCAAAGGTGCAGGCTATCTCTAATACAGACACTTCTCTGGACTCTTCATCAACCATACCAACATCGGTGTATTCGCTGTCAAAGATGTCTGGGTTATCACAGAGATTAAACATGGATGAAATGACACAGGAATGTTTGTGCATTCTCACTGTACATGTATGATATTTTGATGTGTCCTTCGCCATGACGCACACGCACACGCACACACACACACACTTGGCAGTGAGGCATATTAGCAGTTTGAAC
Organism: Gymnoscopelus microlampas; assembly: GCF_963454915.1. Classification (NCBI taxonomy): domain Eukaryota; kingdom Metazoa; phylum Chordata; class Actinopteri; order Myctophiformes; family Myctophidae; genus Gymnoscopelus; species Gymnoscopelus microlampas. The sequence continues at coordinate 6,284,914 of NC_139943.1, read as the reverse complement.
AACTTGAAACTACTACTACTGTCAGACAGAAAGTAGAAGATCCATTAACACATAGATGAACATGCCATGCTTGTTGTCAGTTTGTTTTTTACAGCTATTACCAGTAAATTATAGACATGGTTATAATACTAGACTGTTATATTGACCCATTTAGACCTGAGGCCGATTCTAAAAACGCCTTCTAAATCCTGACCTACGTTTTCTGAAAAACTCAAAGGTATAGTTACAAAAAGGGCTTCCCGCCCAAAATGGGTTAATAAGCTGTCACTTTACCGTACCTCTACCCAGAACCAACACACTAAAGAAAATAGTAATGTACAGAGTCATTGCATACTAGAATGTGACTACTAACTAGAAATACATTTGGTTTCAAAAAATAAACTTGGGAATCAATCAGAAAGGAAATGAGATTAATAGGTTGTTATTATTATTTTTGCTTTCAGACAGACAAACCTGTTCAAAGTGGTTCATGTGTGTTTTGTAATAATAATCAAAATCTGCAAAGTAACTAATGTTTTCAAATAATTGTAGTGGAGTAAAAGTACAATATTTTCCTCTGAGATGTAGTGGAGTAGAAGTAAAAGTATTGAAAATTGTACATACTGAAGAAAGTAGAAAATACCTCAAAGTTTTACTTAAGTACTGTACTTGAGTACATGTACTTAGTTACTTTACTAGGACTCCTCCCAACCCCCACAAGTGTAATTAGCTCTATAAACCACATCAATAAAACAATGAAATCACATCTTGTAACAGCATCATAACAGACTGAATGCTGACTGTTACAAACACACGTCTGACTCACTTTACTCTCATCATCTTTAATAAGATCAAATACATCAACAGACATCATCACTGACACATAGAAACTATAGAATTCAAACCTGATCCTTAAATGACAAACACTACAATATAAAACATGTTATCAGTAATAATCATATCAAACATGTCACCATTATACCAATATATTTTACGTTTATACATTACACAATAAAAGTATGTTATCAGGAATCATTTTATCTGTTTAACTATCTGTCCACCATAATAATTAATGACCTGCCATAAAATATTAGCCCTTAATCAATACCAGATCAATATGTTCAGTATAGGTTTTTAATTGGACACCAGACCCTCTAACTGTGGTTTTCCAGAGTGACACAGATCTTCCCTGGTAACATCTTCAGAGACGTACGACTATATTTAGTAATGCATGGAAACAGTGTCTCAGTGAAAGTGTGTGTGAAGGTGTGTAGGTGTGTGTTAGAATCAGGATCAGAGAAGGACAGCTGTCCTCTGTCCCAGTCCAGCTGGACTCTGATCCTCCGGGGTTCCTGATTCACCGAGAGATCAGTCTCCTTAACCCCTGATGAGGAGACTGCAGTGTATTCATCGTAATAGAACTGTATAAACCAGTATCCTCTCCCTGTGTTTCCCTTCCTCTGGTAAGACTCCACACACACACCTACTTCCCAGTATTTATGGTCTCCAACCTCAACATCCCAGCTGTGAGACCCTGAGTTAAAGCCCTCAGAACCCAGGACTTGGAGCCAGCTGTCAAACCTCTCTGGGTTGTCAGGAAGCTGCTGTCTCTCTACACGTCTCACACTGGTCAGATCATCAGACAGCATGAGTACAGGATGAGCAGTGTTGGGGTCCAGGATGACAGGAGTGTAGGAGACAATGTCCTTCATCTTGTCCCAGACTCTGAAGGTCAGGTTCTTCAGGTGTTTGGCCTCGTCTATCAGCGCTCCTGAGACCGGCGGTGGGTCCTGCAGGGTGAGCTGGACTCCCTCCATCGTGGTCTTGTAGTTCTGCAGGAATGAGACGTGGTCGTCGGCTCTCAGCTGGTCCTCAGCAGCTTGGATTGCATTGGAGAGGGTTTCCATTTCTCTGCTCAGACCCTCAATCCTCTCCTTCATCTCCTGACTCTTCTGAGCCTCTTCCTCCCGCAGTGCGGCGATCCTGGCCTCCTCTTCCTCCTGTAGGAACCGACGAAGATTCTGAAACTGTTCCTTAATCTGCGTCTCTGTGTTCCTGGCCTGAACCTTGATGTGATTTTCTGTTTTGTCGTAATCTGTTTTAACTCCATCAAACACCTTCAGTTTCTCCTTTAAAGGCTTCAGTGATTCCTGGACCTTCTGTTTGCAACGTCCAGACGCTTCATCCACGGGTAAGAACTTGTGTCCGGCGTGTTTTTCTGAATCGCGACACACGAGACACACCAGCTGTTGGTCTTCCAGACAGAAGAGCTTGAGCTTCTCACCGTGTGCGGTGCAGAGGACCTCAGAGCTCACCGACGAGAAGCTCCGGCCTTTCTCCTTCAAGAGGTTCTCACACAGGTTCTTCAGCACAAAGTTTGTAAGAGGAATGTCCCTGGAGGATCTCCTCTGACAAACAGGACATTCTTTTGTTGGTCTTTCCGTCCACCATTCCTGCAGACAGTCTTTGCAGAAGCTGTGGCCACAGGACAGCACAACGGGATGTTTAAAGATGTCATGACACACGGGACAGTTCAGCTCTTCTTCCTGAACAGTCAAACGGGAAGCCATGTTGTCTGCCGCTCACACACCTGATCTGGAATGTTCTCTTAGACTGTTACACCAGAGGAATACTAGAAGACAAAACAACAACAATAACATTATGAGTATTAATATGTATTAGTAGTAGTAGTTTTAATAGTAGTGTTTGTAGTATTCATACTAACAGTAATAGTTTTAGCACTTGTTTATAATCTTCCTGTTCTTACCTCAGTGCAGATTGTATCAGATAACAGTCTGTCGGTCTGCCAGGTTGTTCAAATGATCCGTCCGTCTATTAATGTATCTATTTATTGATATTTGCCTCTCGGTTTGTTTTCCGTGTTGCAGTCTCTGACGAGTGACTCTCAGTCTGAGAAAATGGCTGAGCGACTGAACAAGGAAATGGACTTTGATTAATTTTCTTCTGATAACAGGAATGACACACACACACACACACACACACACACACACACACACACACACACACACACACACACACACACACACACACACACACACACACACACACACACACACACACACACACACAGTATGTTATCATAAGACAATGAATCAAAGTTCATTTTCTTGTAGATAACTGGTTGTACGGTTGCTCCCAGGCAGACATAAATGTTGTTGTTTTTTGTGCCTTATGAGAGCGTTAGTTCTCAATGGATATGCTCCCTGAATAATAACCGTTTCAAATACACCAATATGTGGTTTGGAGACCTCCAGGGGTCCTTGAAGGCGTTCCAGTGGGGCCCCAGCAAAATGTGCTAATAAAACATCCAAATCAGTTTAAACACTTAAACCTGGAATGTGCTCCTCCCACATTTGACTCAACTAGAAAAACTGTTTTAAAAAAATAAACTTAAGTAAGCAATAATCAGAAAGGAAATTAGAAAATTAGATTAGGTTGTTATTATTATTATTATTATTGGTATTTTCAGACAGACAAACCATTTTTAAAAATTCTTATTTTACTTTTAATGTAATTTGTGTTCTCAAATGTTGTGCCACTAATTTATCGCCAATCACTCCCCGTCCGGAAAGCCCTTAACAGTTGCTATATACCTCTCTCCATCGGGAGATGGAGAGAGGTACACGTCTACCCAGCTGGCACGCGACGTCCGTTGACGTTGATTTTTGGTTGGATTTAGGTCGTGACGTCAGCTAACCAAAATCCAACGTTGGACCAACGTCAACTTCCAACGTTGTATCAACGTATTAATTTGACGTCAATTGACGTTGATATTTGGTTGGTTTTAGGTTGTGTTGGTAACTGACCAATAACCAACGTCTATTCAACGTAATATCCCAACGTCATGTTGACGTCGAATACTGACATGCTGTTTGATGTTTTAACTCCATCAAACACCTTCAGTTTCTCCTTTAAAGGCTTCAGTGATTCCTGGACCTTCTGTTTGCAACGTCCAGACGCTTCATCCACGGGTAAGAACTTGTGTCCGGCGTGTTTTTCTGAATCGCGACACACGAGACACACCAGCTGTTGGTCTTCCAGACAGAAGAGCTTGAGCTTCTCACCGTGTGCGGTGCAGAGGACCTCAGAGCTCACCGACGAGAAGCTCCGGCCTTTCTCCTTCAAGAGGTTCTCACACAGGTTCTTCAGCACAAAGTTTGTAAGAGGAATGTCCCTGGAGGATCTCCTCTGACAAACAGGACATTCTTTTGTTGGTCTTTCCGTCCACCATTCCTGCAGACAGTCTTTGCAGAAGCTGTGGCCACAGGACAGCACAACGGGATGTTTAAAGATGTCATGACACACGGGACAGTTCAGCTCTTCTTCCTGAACAGTCAAACGGGAAGCCATGTTGTCTGCCGCTCACACACCTGATCTGGAATGTTCTCTTAGACTGTTACACCAGAGGAATACTAGAAGACAAAACAACAACAATAACATTATGAGTATTAATATGTATTAGTAGTAGTAGTTTTAATAGTAGTGTTTGTAGTATTCATACTAACAGTAATAGTTTTAGCACTTGTTTATAATCTTCCTGTTCTTACCTCAGTGCAGATTGTATCAGATAACAGTCTGTCGGTCTGCCAGGTTGTTCAAATGATCCGTCCGTCTATTAATGTATCTATTTATTGATATTTGCCTCTCGGTTTGTTTTCCGTGTTGCAGTCTCTGACGAGTGACTCTCAGTCTGAGAAAATGGCTGAGCGACTGAACAAGGAAATGGACTTTGATTAATTTTCTTCTGATAACAGGAATGACACACACACACACACACACACACACACACACACACACACACACACACACACACACACACACACACACACACACACACACACACACACACACACACACACACAGTATGTTATCATAAGACAATGAATCAAAGTTCATTTTCTTGTAGATAACTGGTTGTACGGTTGCTCCCAGGCAGACATAAATGTTGTTGTTTTTTGTGCCTTATGAGAGCGTTAGTTCTCAATGGATATGCTCCCTGAATAATAACCGTTTCAAATACACCAATATGTAGTTTGGAGACCTCCAGGGGTCCTTGAAGGCGTTCCAGTGGGGCCCCAGCAAAATGTGCTAATAAAACATCCAAATCAGTTTAAACACTTAAACCTGGAATGTGCTCCTCCCACATTTGACTCAACTAGAAAAACTGTTTTTAAAAAATAAACTTAAGTAAGCAATAATCAGAAAGGAAATTAGAAAATTAGATTAGGTTGTTATTATTATTATTATTATTGGTATTTTCAGACAGACAAACCATTTTTAAAAATTCTTATTTTACTTTTAATGTAATTTGTGTTCTCAAATGTTGTGCCACTAATTTATCGCCAATCACTCCCCGTCCGGAAAGCCCTTAACAGTTGCTATATACCTCTCTCCATCGGGAGATGGAGAGAGGTACACGTCTATACTTGTGTTATGACAGTGATATCCAGACCGCTTGGTTGAAGTTGTGTGATGTCATTTCCTGTTCCTTCAGGTATCATCCTTGTGTCGGTGAACCCGTACAAACAGCTTCACATCTACGGAGATGCGGTCATCCAGGCCTACGCTGGACAGAACATGGGGGACATGGACCCTCACATATTCGCCGTGGCAGAGGAGGCCTACAAGCAGATGGCCCGGTAATGTCACGTACACTGTACAAGATTATTACACTGCACTACAACTGTAAGCTCACCCCCCCCCAAAAAAATCCAATGATTAGTCACCCCATGGAGGCTTGAATTCATGGATATTTTTGGGGCGGTGTAGCCGCCCCCTATAAGTGAGTTTTGGACACTGACCAATCCTGCACCGTGATTGGCCAGTCTACAACGCATTGTATACCCCTAACCCTTCCATTGTTAATGCAAATCGATACTTTTGCAAAGTCAGCCAATCACATTACAGCTAGTGTCATCACCACTAACTGTAATGTGATTGGCTGACTTTGCAAATTCAGGACTGTGATTGGCTAGCGAAACACATGACACATGTGCAGCCCTATAAATAGCAGTATGGACTTAAAAAAAAGAGATTTATCTTTTTTTTAAGTGAGTCATGTTGTGATGACCACACACCGCCCACTTCACACTGGGTGTGATTTTTTAGTTTTTGTCTCATTCCTAAGACAATAATTTGATGACCAGCGGACCGGCAGGCAGCGTTTCCGGTAGGAGACACAAAGGAGACTCTTTGTGTCTTCTACCGAAACCGCTGCCGGTCATCAAATTATTGGCTTGGGAATGCGACAAAAAACTAAAAAAATATCTATGAATTCAAGTCTGCATGGGGTGACTAATCCATAGAACATAAGGTTATTTTGGGGGTGAACTATACCTTTAAAACTATGTTGTGTCTTGGGTGGTCCCTACTGAACCTGGGGTGACAGTGTCTGGTGGTCCCCCAAGACAAAGCACTGCATGGACCTGGGGCGACAAGCCCCTTCCCTCCCTTTGGAACTCACTCCCAGCTCACATCAAAGCACCCCCCCCCCACCCCCACCCAAACCTCATCACGTTTAACCCATTCAAACCGGGAACGCATCTGTATACTTTGGGCTATTCAAAAATAGCAGATCTACAAGATCAAGCTACGAGCTTGTAGATCTGCTATTTTTGAAAAAATCTTGGGACTTGGGACTCAAATATTTGCATCTGGGGCGTCCCTGGAACAAAATATTTAGAAATGGGGCGTGTCCGCGGCCAAATATGTATAATTTTGGGAGGTCCTTGACGTGCAAAAGTTTTAGAACCACTGATATTTTGTCCCAGGGACCCCCAGAAGCAAAGATTTTAGTTAGAAATGTTCGCTTGAAAAAAAAAGAAAATTGCACAAATTTGCACAATTATTTAAAAAACATTACAGATCATAGCGTGGCACCAAGTGTCACGCTATGATCTTGTGTATCTGCTATTTTTCAATAGCCAAAGAAATCTAAAAATGACACAGATTCGTTCCCGGTCTTAAAGGGTTAAAACCAACCTCAAACTGAAACTAGCAAACCCTAACTGAAACTAAACTGAATTGAAAATAGAAACTAACACAACTAACACAAAACTATAATGTTGAGTGTTAGCAGAATATACAGTTTTTGACTACAGTATGATGAGAATGTTGTGTTTTAATATCTTTCATAGGAACCATAACAACCAGTCCATCATAGTAAACAATAATATTATCTTTTAATATCTTCCATAGGGACCATAAGAACCAGTCCATCATAGTAAACAATAATATTATCTTTTAATATCTTCCATAGGGACCATAAGAACCAGTCCATCATAGTAAACAATAATATTATCTTTTAATATCTTCCATAGGGACCATAAGAACCAGTCCATCATAGTAAACAATAATATTATATTTTAATATCTTTCATAGGGACCATAAGAACCAGTCCATCATAGTAAACAATAATATTATATTTTAATATCTTTCATAGGGACCATAAGAACCAGTCCATCATAGTCAGTGGGGAGTCTGGAGCAGGGAAGACGGTTTCTGCTCGCTACGCCATGAGGTACTTCGCTGTGGTCAGCAAGTCCAGCAGCAAGACCCGAGTGGAGGAGAAGGTTCTGGCGTCTAATCCAATAACAGAGGTACTGTACCATGTCAATGCACCTGTGTCAAGGAATATTTACATTATGCTTAATGTCACAGGTAAACTGGTAGAAAAAGACACAAAAACAAGACAGAGACTATAAGAAAATATATTTTTATTTAATTTTTTGCTCGCATATACAGTAGCACTGACTAAGGTTCTTATGACCGAAACGTTTGCTGCTTTTTTTTTTCACTTTGAGCACTTAAAATAGAATAAAATCTCTGTCTAAAGGAGGCCTTAAAAAGTATGTTTCTTCCAGTTTTCCTTTGTATTTGAGACCACCGCACCTACAGTCAACCCTGAACAAAGGACAAAGAAGGGTGCAACAGTTTACCCTGGCCTAAACTTTAATGAAAAAGGGAACCCCCTATTTTAAATAATCAGAACGTTTCTGTCAGGCCATTTTTAATGATTTAAATAATCAGAACATGTGTTTCCAGGCTATATGAATTGATTTAAATAATCAGAACATGTGTTTCCAGGCTATAGGAAATGATTTAAATAATCAGAACATGTGTTTCCAGGCCATAGGGAATGATTTTAAATAATCATAATGTGTGTTTCCAGGCCATATGGAATGATTTACATAACCAGAGCATGTGTTTCCAGGCCATAGGGAATGCAAAGACCACCAGGAACGACAACAGCAGCCGCTTTGGGAAATACACAGAGATCAGCTTTGACAGGAAGTACCGGATCATCGGAGCCAACATGAGGACCTACCTGCTGGAGAAGTCCAGGGTGGTCTTTCAGGTATGTTTTATACCTGCTGGAGAAGTCCAGGGTGGTCTTTCAGGTATGTTTTATACCTGCTGGAGAAGTCCAGGGTGGTCTTTCAGGTATGTAATCTATTCTAAATGACCTTTTTTACCTTTGCATAAGACTGCAAGGGAGAAGAGTCTGGGACGATGTGGAGCGTTGTCCCGGATGTTTTAGGGAAGGTTTCTGACTGCTGCCTCTGTGTTAGCTGATCTGATCTGAGTGAGCGGGGAGGGGTATTTCACATGCTTATTTAGACCAGGGGGTCTTCACCGGGGGGTGAATCCAACCTATTGATGTAAAAGATAATGTGTAAACAAACAAGCAAAAAAACTTACATTTAAACAACACTGACCACAGTGCTGTCAAACAAGTCTATACAGCTATATATGAAATCTATGAAAAGGTTTAATCTGCAATACAATGTTATACACTATGTAGTGATGGGGGTCCCTGATTCATTTCTCTCTCAGCTAAGGGGTCCTTGGCCTGAAAAACTTTGAAGATCCCTCATTAACTCTTTCATTGTTTTATAAAAGATTGCGCTGTTCTCTGTCAGTCGGGTGATGAGGTTCACACATTTCTCTCACACATGGGGCGGCAGTGGCTCAGGGGTAGAGTGGCCGGGTAGAGTGAACTGGAAACCGCAAGGTTCCCAGTTCGATCCCGGGCCCAGAGTTAGTGTTGAAGTGTCCTTGAGCAAGACACTGAACCCCTAATACTCCCGATGAGCAGGTTGGTGCCTTGCATGGTTTCCTCCGCCATTGGTGTATGAATGTGTGTGTGAATGGGTGAATGTAATGCACAATCTATGTAAAGCACTTTAGATAAAAGCGCTTTATAAATGCACCATTTACCATTTACTCCCCCCGCCCAACACTCCCTCCCTGCTAACAGCCCCCCCCCTTCAAACTTCAAGGTTTTCTCTTTGATTTCCAGGCAGAGAATGAGAGAAACTACCACATCTTCTACCAGATGTGCTCCTGTGCCGACCGACCCGAGTTCAAGAGCCTCCGACTGCGTGAGTCCCTGGTGTCTGCTACCAACATGACATTAACCCATTAAAACCGGGAACGCGTCCGTGTGTCATTTTTAGATTTCTTTGGCTATTCGAAAATAGCAGATCTACAAGCTCATAGGGCGACACAGAGTGCTATGAACTTGTATATCTGCTATTTTTGACAAATCGTGAAATGTTTGCAAATCTTTGATTATATATATTTTTAAAGCTAATATTTGTAACTCAAAGCTTTGTTTCTGGGGGTCTCTGGAACAACATATATATTTTTTTTTCTTTCTTCCAAAAACAGTATATATATATATATATATATATCAACCTACGTACGTTTTTCAGAAAACTCTTACAAATAGAATATTTGAAAACATTACCGCAAAACTACCTCATTTCTTTGTGTGCGGTTTTCTAATATTTTTGGACACAGAATCAAATGTTTTATTGTCATGAATGATTCACCAGGAGCGTGGGTGGCTTGGTTCCAGGCTTAAAATAATTAATATAAATATTTGGGGAAATCTCTATGGGAACAATGATTGGGCAGTTCCAGTACATCTCGGTATGTTCATAGTGTTGTGCAGTGAGTGCGGGGCAGTTCCAGTACATCTCAGTATGTTCATAGTGTTGTGCAGTGAGTGCGGGGCAGTTCCAGTACATCTCAGTATGTTCATAGTGTTGTGCAGTGAGCGCGGGGCAGTTCCAGTACATCTCAGTATGTTCATAATGTTGTGCAGTGAGTGCGGGGCAGTTCCAGTACATCTCAGTATGTTCATAGTGTTGTGCAGTGAGTGAGGGGCAGTTCCAGTACATCTCGGTATGTTCATAATGTTGTGCAGTGAGCGCGGGGCAGTTCCAGTACACCTGCATGGGAGGTGAGGTCAGCGTGGAGGGAGTGGACGATCGCTCGGCCATGGAGGAGACCCTGAGGACCTTCTCTCTGCTGGGTGAGATGACCTTTGAACCCGACCTGACGTCTGTGTCACTTTTATTTCCTTCTTTAATCGCCTAAACGTTATTGATTGATTAGCCTCGATCTCCAGACTGTTATTGTTTAGTTTTGCTAAAAAATAAAAGCCTGGAGGAACGCGTCGGTGTACTCGGTATAGGAAGCGTTTCATTTCCTCAACCAACCAGAGTGCAGTGGGCGTCGCTCGTAATGTTGTGTTAACGGGGCGGGGGTTGACGGACAGATCGGTGAACCAATGGGATCAGGCGCAATCTCTCTCTTGGATCAAATCGACAGGAAGTGGAAAACACACAGGAATTGGAAAGCCTAGGAAACAGGTGAATAGGTGGGGGGCATACCAGATCGTTTTCGCTCCCTCTAGTGTAGTGAGTGTGGGTGTCACTCACTTTGGAGAAGTAGTTAGTCAGTTATGAGGGTATTGAGGGCTCTGTCCCTTTTGACTATCTTAAAAAAAAACAATTTACTCCCCGTATCTGCGCTAGGGGTGGGACGATATGGGTATCTCACGATACGATATCTGTGGCGTTATTAGGCCCTCGATAACAATAATATCACGATATTCGATATATTGCGATATTACGATATATCGCATAAAATTTCACCAACGATATATCACGATAGTCCTTGTATTCAATTCATAAACACATAAACTAGCACCAAACAGTTCAAAATCATCATCACACAAATACAGAGTCGGAAAAAAGGTATCAAAAATATATCTTTTTTAATATCGATATTTTTCGGCAGTATATCGATTATTTATCGTGGGAGAAAGTATCGCGATATATCGTCCCACCCCTAATCTGCGCGACGTAGGCGGCTCCGCCTTTTTAGGAGAGCGGAAGCAGGTGGGAGTCTTTTGATTCCAATGGGAGAAGTGAACGTGAACACAGCTTCTGAACCATTCTTTAGCTCCATGGTCACTGAACTAAATATTGAACCTGATCGCCACAAGCCACTCAATATTCCCAAAATAGAGAGAGACACATCAGGAGAAAATCAACGTTATTATCGACCTTTCTCTGTCCCAGCAACACCAGTAAACATAGGACGTTCTGCCGTCAGACGGCAGTTTTCTTCTGCTTTGTTTTTGTTTTTGATTGTTTTTGTTCTTGATTGTTTTGTCTTTTGTTGTATGAAAGGCCATATATGTGTATGATTTTGTTGACCGAAATAAACTTTAACTTTAACTTTATCTTTAAGACTCTGTATGCCATATGTTTGTGTACCATTGTGCCTCTAGTGGCTACAACTGGGATGGCAGGCCTAACGTTCATCTCTATCCACCATCTCTGCTCTCTCTCCTCTCGTCAGGTCTGAAGGAGGACTTTCGGTGGGACGTCTTCAAGGTGTTGGCCAGCATTCTGCACCTGGGAAACGTTAACATCAGCCACGTGGGAGGAGACAGATCCTCTGTTAATGTAAGAGCCTGTCTGTGGGGAGGGGACAAATCATCTGTTAATGTAAGAGCCTGTCTGTGGGGAGGGGACAGATCCTCTGTTAATGTAAGAGCCTGTCTGTGGGGAGGTGGGGACAACCTGTCTGTGGGGAGGGGACAAAATCCCCCAGCTAATGGGGATCCTAATAAACTCAATACGTTTGATGAACTGTTGCACCCCTTAATGTGTCCCCGTGCAGGCCAATGACCTGGTGGTGTTATGTGACTAAATGTGTCCCTGTGCAGCCCAGTGACCTGGTGGTGTTACGTGACTAAATGTGTCCCTGTGCAGCCCAGTGACCCTCACTGTGTTACGTGACTAAATGTGTCCCTGTGCAGCTCAGTGACCTGGTGGTGTTATGTGACTAAATGTGTCCCTGTGCAGCCCAGTGACCCTCACTGTGTTACGTGACTAAATGTGTCCCTGTGCAGCTCAGTGACCTGGTGGTGTTATGTGACTAAATGTGTCCCTGTGCAGCCCAGTGACCCTCACCGTGTTACGTGACTAAATGTGTCCCTGTGCAGCCCAGTGACCCTCACCGTGTTATGTGACTAAATGTGTCCCTGTGTAGCCCAGTGACCCTCACCGTGTTATGTGACTAAATGTGTCCCCGTGCAGCCCAGTGACCCTCACCTGGCCGTGCTGTGTGAACTGCTGGGGGTCCCGTCGGAGGCTCTGTGCCGGTGGCTCTGTCACCGGCGCATGGTGCTGACGTCTGAGACCCTGGTGAAGCCGGTGAACCGGGCCCAGGCGGTGAGCGCCCGCGACGCGCTGGCCAAGCACCTGTACGCCCACCTGTTCGACCGGGTCATCGCCCACATCAACGCCGCCCTGAGGGTCCCGGCCAAGCAGCACGCCTTCATAGGGGTCCTGGACATATACGGGTGAGCCCGTTTTAACCCATTAAGACCGGGAACGCATCTGTGTTTTTTTTAAGATTTATTTGGGCTATTTTTTTTTAAATCCTGGAAGATTTGTGCAAATTTATATATTAATTTATGAATTAATAATGAATATATATATAATTATATATTTTAAAGCGAACATTTTTAACTCCGATATATGCTTCTGGGGGGCCCTGGAACAACATATTTTGAGATGGGGGTCCGCGGCCAAATACATGTCATTTTGGGGGTCCTTGACATGGAAAAGTTGGAGCACCACTGATATAGCAACATACTGTTAGGATTTAGAAAACATTTTTAGATATCTATTTAGCCACGGACCCCCATCTCAAAACGTTTTGTTCCAGGGACCCCCGTGAAGCAAAGATTTGAGTTAAAAATATTCGCTTTAAAAATATATATTCAAAGATTTGCACAAATTGTCCACGATTTTCCTAGAAATTGCAGATCTACAAGCTCATAGCGTGGCACTCGGTGCCACGCCTTTTGAGCTTGTAGATGTGCTATTTTTTCTATTTTCATTTTGGACCCTGATAAGTACATAGGATGGACATAATGAGGTTTCTACCCGACAGAGACGATATAATGCTAACATCTAAAAGGACACAGATGGGTTAACAACTCAACATATATAACATTTGGAGAAAGTTAAGAGTATGACTACATTTTTTGTAATTCATTGATTGTCCTTGGTTATTAGTCATAAGATGAAGTTATTGTTTTGTTCCTGCTTCATATACAGTAACTGTTCCGTGATTTACACTAAAATTGTCACCTTTTATCGGCAGCTTTGAAACCTTTGACACCAACAGTTTTGAACAGTTTTGTATCAACTACGCCAACGAGAAACTACAGCAGCAGTTTAACCTGGTACAGTGCACACACACACACGCACACAGATGGGACATCCTTTTAATGCAGTGGTTCCCATACTTTTTCGTGCCAAGGACCCCCAGATTGATATGTATGTGGCCGCCGAACCCCACCTGAAAATATGCTGTGCCAGGGACCCCCAGAAGCAAAGATGTGTGTTAAAAATGTTCGTCTCAAAAAAAGATTTAAAGATTTGCACACATTTTCAAGATTTTTCAAAAAGAGCAAATCTACAATCTCATATGAGCTTGTAGATATGCTAATTTTGAATAGCCAAAGGTATACAATATGGATAAAGAGGTTAAAATGATTGTGACACTTTATTAGCACCTTTTGCTGGGGACCCCCTTGCTATTATTCCCCCCCAAGGACCCCTGGTTGTTGGTCCCGGACCCCACTTTGAGAACCAATGCTTTAATGTTCTCTCCTCTGTGATCAGCATGTGTTTAAGCTGGAACAAGAGGAGTACATGCGGGAGGACATCCCCTGGACGTTGATAGACTTCTATGACAACCAGCCGGTCATCGACCTGATCGAAGCCAAGATGGGGATCCTGGACCTACTGGATGAAGAGTGTGTGGTAAAAAAACAAACATGAAATACACACATCTGGATGATTAATACAGTAGTTATTACAATAGAATGGTAAATGGTAAATGGTGCATTTATATAGCGCTTTTATCCAAAGCGCTTATTAGATTGTGCATTACATTCACCCATTCACACACACATTCATACACCGATGGCGGAGGAAACCATGCAAGGCACCAACCTGCTCATCGGGAGCAATTAGATATGTACATACAGTACTACGATAGATGGATAGATAGCTTTTAGTCGTATTTTAGTTGATTTAGTCGACTGAAATGTATTTTGGCGGTGCCTTGATGGCGTCGTAATGGATGATTTTACACTTGGTTGCATGCTGAAAATAGCCGATCTACAAGCTCACAACGCGTCGCAGAGCGACGCGTTGTGAGCTTGTAGATCGGCTATTTTCAGAGCGCCACACCTGAGCGCAACCAAACATAAAATGACTTGTCTTTTAGTTCTACTGGATCTCTTCTCCACTAGATCCCTCACTAACATTTTAGTCTAGTTTTTATTTGTTGATGAAATTGTCAATATATTTAGTCTTAGTTTTAGTCATCACAGCTTAGTTTTTATTTAGTTTTAGTCATCACAGCTTAATTTGTATTTAGTTTTAGTCATCATAGCTTAGTTTTTATTTAGTTTTAGTCATCACAGCTTAGTTTTTATTTAGTTTTAGTCATCACAGCTTAATTTTTATTTAGTTTTAGTCATCATAGCTTAGTTTTTATTTAGTTTTAGTCATCACAGCTTAATTTTTATTTAGTTTTAGTCATCATAGCTTAGTTTTTATTTAGTTTTAGTCATCACAGCTTAGTTTTTATTTAGTTTTAGTCATCACAGCTTAATTTTTATTTAGTTTTAGTCATCATAGCTTAGTTTTTATTTAGTTTTAGTCATCATAGCTTAGTTTTTATTTAGTTTTAGTCATCATAGCTTAGTTTTTATTTAGTTTTAGTCATCATAGCGTAGTTTTATTTAGTATTGTCATTCAACAATACATCAAATGCATAATTGAACAAAATTCCATTCCACTGGCTTACAGAAATGTAAAACTAATAAAATCACTGTCAGTTCACAATGAGACAGAATCCACCCAACGAATATATAGAGACAGTAATGAAGATTTGCACAAATGTTCTAGATTTTTCAAAAATAGCAGATCTACAAGCTCGTAGCGTGGCACTCGGTGCCGCGCTACGAGCTTGTATATCTGCTATTTTTGAATAGACAAAGCATAAAACAATGGTTATAGCTAACAATCTAAAATGACACAGATGTGTTACCGGCCTTAATGGATTTAAGGGGTTAATGATGTGTTTGTGAACTTGCCGTTTCCTCAGTTTCCTCAGGGAACGGATCAGAACTGGCTGCAGAAACTCTACAACTACCTGGAACCCAACCCTCTGTTTGAGAAACCTCGCTTGTCCAACCAGGCCTTCGTCATCCAACACTTTGCAGATAAGGTGCAGTGAGACCTGAGGTCACTTCAAACATAGAAAGCCTTCTTTATAGAGCAGATAGAGCAGGTTTAAATGATGTCAACCCTTCCTTTTCCATGGTTAAAATTGATTGATTGATTGATTGATTGAAATACTTTATTTAGAAAGACATGGAAACAGTACAATTCACCATACAGGTTCCTCTAAACTGGATCGCCCATAAAAGCACAATGGTTTATTTAAAATGAGATCCCCAAAATGACTAGAATGCATTTATATTTTCTGTGTTATCGGGGGAGAACGGTAAACGTGCATTTGGAAGCAATGTGTAGCACGTAGCAGCATAGAAGCGGGGCGGCAGTGGCTCAGGGGTAGAGTGGCTGGATGGGAACCGTGAGGTTCCCAGTTCGATCCCGGGCTCCCCCAGAGTTAGTGTCGAAGTGTCCTTGAGCAAGACTCTGAACCCCTAATTGCTCTGGATGAACAGGTTGGTTCCTTGCATGGTTTCCTCCGCCGTGTGTGCGTGCGTGCGTGTGTCGCTTCCAACTCACCAAATAAGTGTTTGCACACGCACGTGACCTGGCCACAGCGAGACGTCTGCTCCATGCAGACTTTTTT